>NW_021940517.1:3007170-3358270 GCF_001715985.3 Manacus vitellinus | reverse complement strand
CTCCGCTGCTGCCCCGGGCGCTGCCGCGTTCGATCATGTCTGTGGAGTGCTTCGGGAGCGCCGCGTGAAAGGAATTGTCTGAAAAGGCTGTACTGACACAAATGTCCACAGCTCGAGGTTAACCTGAAGTTAAACCATCAGATACGTTTTAATGGATTTTGGATACGTAGTTTGTCTGTGGTTTCTCACAAAACGTGTCAGTTGGCTGTAAGAGGTATCGCCCATTGTGTAGATGCTGGAATCCAGCCTAGCTCTGGGGGTTTGGCTTTGTTTGTCAAGCCGCTGAAGTAAGTAATGCACCCCAATACTTCAGCGGTCGTATTTGTTGTGCACTGGGCATCCTCTGAAACTTTGTTCTTGGACAATCCTGTCTGAACTCGGTTGCCCAAGTGTGTATCTTTTTTGTTTTCTTCAGGTGGTTAAAGAGGGGAAATACTGTTTCCTTTTAGCATACCTGGCAAAATATTTGAAGTTCCTCTTTGCAGAGGGAGTTCACAGGAGTGGGTTTTTCTGATGAAGTTTTGATTTGACTGGCTTATGGGAAGGAGATTCCTCAGAGGCCTTGTCTATGTTAAGCAATTAAATTATTGTTTTTATCCAGCAGTGTTGCTCCTGTATAACTACCTACCAGCAGTTCTGGTTTTACAGGTGAAGGTCAGTTACACTTTTGCCCTACATATGTAACTGTGCCATATTCAGGCTCTACAGTTCTAAGGATGGAAGGGATCCTATTCTTTGGATCCCAAACTTTGGGAGGTGTTGAAAGCTCTTCTGAGAGGCTTTGAAGAACTTGGAGGTGGGGGACACAAAACCTCAAGTTCTTGTAATACCATCAAACTAAACCTATACTATATTCCTTTTAGAAGTGTAGATAAAAGGAAAGAAACAAACATAACTCTTTTACATTAAAAGGTGGGGGGAAGTATGCTGATTTTTTTCCCGTATTTAGAAAATGTGTTACCAGATAGCTTTGGATGTTCTGCAATGCCTGCCAAAACCATGTAAAATCTGTGATGTGATAGTCCACAACCCAGGCAGATAGCTGCGTGCCTTGTCACAGATGACATTTGTGGAGTGGTGTTGATTTGGATGCTTGGCTCTGTCTGGATATTGGTGAAATGGGAGCTTTCAATTCACAGGGTGAGAAGCAGTGAATGGTTTATTTCAGGATTAGAAAGGAGGCTTTTAGGTGAAGGGTGTGCATAGATCACCATTTTGCTGTTACAAGCTCCATAGATAAAATTGGTTTTCCTGGGGAAAAGAGGTGCTTGCTCTGGGAAAACTGGCTACTGAAAGTAGTCCATTTAGCGTTGCTGGCATGCCTGGGTTTTCAAATGCCAAGGAGCACTAGGAATAAAATTATCACTGTGCTGAACCCACACGGCGTATATAATCAGCTATAAATTTATTTATTTCTAATTTAGCTGCATCTAGTCAGAATTTTTAAACCATAGGTAGACTCCAGACTGGATACAAACAAATCCCTCAAACTGAGAAGAATTGAAGCAGGCTAATAATGTTTAGATATCTTTTCTCAGAAATCCCAAGTGACTATAATGTATTTCTGTGTGGCAGGACCAATGGAAATGCTATTGATGGTCAGATACCAGCAGCAACTACACTGTTGATTAGGCCCTCTTGTACCTGCTGAACAAGTTGTTGCCATCAACAGTCAAATGACAGCAACTTTAGTACAGAATCAGGATTTAAGAAAAATCATAATGTAGACAAGAATTTAGCTGTCCAAGTGAACCAGTAGGACAGTATGCTGTCCTACTGTGAGAGATTGTACTGTGGGAGATAAAGCATGAGCTCTGATTTCCTTGGAAAAGCTAATGTGCAGGCAATTAAAGCATGAAATTATAGTGAACCAGCTAGTTTACAGTGGAATATCTGCTATTTCACTTGCAATCCCTATTTTTTTCATAGGGCTAGTGCAATGAGAAGTAAAACAGCTGCTGTAAAGCCTGGAGAGTGATATGATTCCTGTGAACAGTTGTAAAAAAAAATTTAGAGATATTTATGAATGGAAAGCATTATACACGCAAAACACATTATAAACAGGATTGTGTGTTTGAGCTATCATCAAGGCATCTTCCATTTAAGTTATTGCATAAAGTTACTTGAAACCAATAAAATTAATTTTCCTGTGTATTCTTTCTGAGATTTTTATCATTTACGTAGTGATTGAGGAGTTTCCAATTCAGGCCGTCATTCCTGTAGGTACTCCAACTTTTTTTTACTTCATAAAAAATAATAGGGTAAGCAAAGCAAAAGAACAGGAAACAAAAACTGCTTTTCTTGCTAGCGATAATATTTTTTTATTTCTTTCCTTACTGAACAGTGTTCTTTTTTTTTTTGAGGTGCTAAAGATAACTAAGCTACTATAAGCCATTATTCTGATTGTTTGTTCAGCACTCAGTGTAAAATATGCATTTTACAGAACAAATAAGATAAACGCCTTTCCCTGTAGGGCTTGCAAGCTAAATTTTGTCAGAGGTGAGAGCACCAAGAAGAAGAGAGAACCATAAAGAAGAAACATAGATATACAAGGAGGCCTTTACAATTCTCCCCATTCCCTGAGACGTCAAGAAGTGTGGTGCCCATGTGGTTACCTGCCACAAGAGTCTGTCTGCTGTCTGTGCAGCTTCTGTCATTAATCACAGTGGCATACATCTGTCCCTGGGGGATCTGATGGTTATGAGCAACAACAATGTACAGGATCCCTTTATTTCTGCTCCTTGGCTGGTGCAGTTCATGCAAACAGCTCTCTTGCATAGGGAAGGTTTGTGTGAAGGTAGTGTCGTGCTCTGCTGGTCTCCTGGCCGCTCGCCAGCTGCCCATATGGTTGCCAGAATGCAGCATTAATTTTCTGAGGCAGCATGCATCTGATGTATAGTGCCACACTGTTGTAAGTCAGCACACTATTGAAAGTTACAAATTCATGGATAAGATTGAAATAACGTGGCTTCCCAAGTGTGCATGTGTTTCTAAAGCAGAAGTATCGGAGCTGTAATTTTGCATAATGCAGTGCAAAAGCTTAGGTTAGAGCAACATTAACAGAGAAGACCGGGATCATCAGACTGCAGTCCCTACAGAGATGACACACCCACTGAGGAAAATAAATTAGCCAGAATAAGGATTGCAGCTTTGGACACTATAAACACACATGAGTCAGAGAGGGAAATGAAGGTTTTCATTGCACCATTATCTCACCTGCATGAATTGCACACACTGTGTACATCAAAATATCAACTTCATAGCCTAATTGGTGAACAAACATAGTACATATAGGCTATGTGGGCAAATTCATGCTGTATGAAAAATCTTTAATGTATGTTTAGATCCTGATTTTCTTACTGTATGAATATCAGAACCTGTATTTAATAACCTTGACCTCTTTAAAATACACGTAAGAGGGGAAAATAGAGCAAGTGTGGCAAGTTATGTAATTGGGTTTTCAGAATCTTTAGGTTTTTCAATTCAATTATCCTTGCTCTATTTTTAGGGAGAGGGAAGCACAAAACTGTATAAAATGGCAGCTATCTTAATGAATCTATCTTACTTTTTGGTTCATAGATGGACGAATTACAAAACCTGTCAAGAAACTTCCCTTAAGGAAGATGCTTCATTTTTATTATGTATAGAAGATCTTTCAAAGGAATGTATTAGTAAACGCTTCTTGGGTCAAAACCTCTCGAGTTATATTTGTATTAATAAAATAAACAGTGTAAGGACCTTTCTCTAGCCCTACAGCCAACTGACTTAGCCTGCCTATCTCCATGGTTTTAAATTGGTTTAGCTCTAAAACAGAGTGGATGCATGCAAATTGCCTCCTGGAGTGATCACTGGCACATGCTTACTCCTAATCCATGCCACGGAGTTGTTCATGAGCTCTCTGTTTCAAAGCCCGACCTTGCTAACCTTTTAACTTACAGATAGTTGGGCGTGAAGGAGTGGATCTGGAAGCTGAAATGGTCCAGGGGACCATTCAGCAATGGAGAAAGAGCCTGGAAGCCCTTGTGCATCTGGCTTCAAGGCAGGGTCCTCTGCCCGGATGGGTGCTCAGGCATACCTGTGTTTGTAGGTTCAGAGCATGGACAGCCTTTGCACTGTTTTTGCTGAAGTGTGCTGTGATCCACGTTCAGCGAGGTGGATGAGAGTCTGACTGTCTTGTAGCATTTGAACATTCATGTTGACTTCAGCAAGATATATGTTTGTCCTCAGGTGAGCAGCTCCTGGAAATAAGCACATGGGAAGAGCATCAGGTCCCATTAGAGGTTAACAGTCAGTGTCATCCTAATACTGGAGTATCTGCTGGATTCATCCTCAGATGAATACTGAATGCTTTTCTTTAAAACCCTTTTTATCCGTGGAGTGTGCTTCTCAAGGTAAAGGTATTGAGGAGAAATTTAAAGGCCGATATACACATTAGATTACTAGATGATTTCTCCTGGCCTTATCCCATATAATTTAAAATGCAGTCAATTAAAGCAAAATTCAGAGCTCCTGCAGGTATGAAGAAAGGTATGAAGAAAGCTTTCCGATAGTTTTTATTTTTAACCACAGATCTCTGCTTTAAAGTATTTTCTCCCAAACTGCTCTGTTGTGAAAGAAGATGAGAAATTGGATGACCCTAAGAAGAGAAAAAAAGAAACATAGTCTATGTGAAATTGTCAAGTGGACCATGTAAATAAACTGACATCCCATCTCCAGAAATTTAGATAATCTCTCTGTGGTATACAGCATTATTTATAAAAATGGTAAAAATTCTTAGATAGAAATTAGGCATTTCTTTTAAGTTGAAAGGGGCTCTCCACCCAGTAGTCCAAACTAGGCTATTAGTTACAACTGTGTGTAATCATTTCAGGGCTCTTTGAGAAAGATGTAGTGGGTGTTTGATCATGTAATTAACCTCCTGCCATTGGCCACACATTCTCTCTACCCTGTAATTACTTGACTGAAAAAATAATGCCACTAAAAGCATACATTGTATAGAAAATTAAAAGCATTAATTTTAATCTGTCTTCACACACAATGACTATAACTTGAACATACATTTCACATATTAGCAGAAATCATTTGGCTACATCTGAGCAGTTTTTCAAGAAAAGTTTGATTTGGAAGCAAACTGCATCAGCATGCTATTGGCTTTTTTGTTTTTATTTCACTTTTTTAGAACCAATCCAAAAGTATCAAAAGGATTTTCACTTAGGAATATCCAGTGAGCTAAGAAGGTAATAGATATTCAATTATTTGGTCCAGCAATTGCTGTTCTTTTAACTCTTATAACATGCATATAAGTTCTGTATGTGGAGAGCTTTAGCCCCAAAACAAATACCTCAGGAAGCTTGTAAGTGATAACAGTGATGTAAACCTGTGAAATTAAAGTGCCTGCTCAGCAAAAAAAGGAGGTCAGTCTTTTCTTCTGCAAGTTTTCCTTAGTAATGCTTCTGTGTTCTTGAAGTCTTCATCCAGAACAAGTATGGAATAGAAGTGGGGTTTGTATGTACAAATCAAAAGCAATAGAAAGCATCAGGGAACTCCTCTATAGAAACTTGCAGTGGGTTATATTAGCTAACATAAATTATCTAAAAGTTAGATTGAAAGGATAAATGTAGACTTCCTTCTGTAGGTAATGGAGAGAGCAATCGACACCTATCTTGTGACAGATTTAATCCTAATTTTAGATGGCTACAGAGAGGTGAGATGAATCCCTCTTTGAGCGAAATGCTGCCGCCCTTCATCTTCTTCAAAGCTTCAATCTTTTGGTTGTAGCATAGGCTTCACCTCCAAGCCCTCCGTTGCTCTAGCCAATGATTTAGCCTGATTTTTGTATCAGGCGTGGCACAACTGTACTGGTCATCTCGTTTACACAAAGGTGAGTCGCTCCAGCTGTGTTAAACCAAATGTATCAAACTCAATGAAGGACCCAGTTTTCAACTTATGAATGTCACAGCTCAGTCCTGGCCTACTGAGTAAAGAAGGGAATAGCTCTAGGGGACATATTAGGAAGTATATTTACATTGCAGAAATAGAGATACTTGAGTTACACTTTTAAGTGTGTCCTTTTCAGGTGGCTAAACTTGTCTATGTGGAATTCTTTTCTGTCACCTTATAGACAGCTAGCTGTGATGTCTGTGCTCAGTGCTGTATCTGCCAGCATAGGAATACTCAGTAATTACACTTTGAAATACTGGAGCCCTGACTCTTCTCTTTGAGAGCAACCTTTAATATCAGGTTGTGTTTTGTGTTTTGCTTTTTTTTTTTTTTTGTCAGACACCCTTACCTTTATCCCATGCCACTCCTTGATTGTGGGAAGACACAGTATTTGCTTCACACCTTTCTAAATTCACTACAGTTGTGAAGCTTGTAAAATACTAGCCTATGGATAAGGCACTTGGTGTGCTGCAACCTCTGCTATGTTAACCGCATACCTCACATTTTTACCATGTTTTCCACATATTTCCCCTTTCTATCTGGGCATTATGTTCCTTTACTCCTCACTGTGTTTCAGTATGTGCTGGGATTTGCATATTACTTTGTGGCAGGGACCATTTTCTTGTGCATGTGTGCAGCAGTTATCACAGCTCAAGATGGCAGGGGAAAGATGCATCACCATGTGATAAATATTAAAGCTTGCTGGAAAGCAAGCGTGACTATCAGACCCTGGTACAATAATCACCAGCATTTTGTATCCTTGTCTCTCTCTCCCATGAGTGCAATTTTTTACAACAACAGGGAATGGAAAAAGCAGGCCATCTCCTGGCAGTTCAGTCAGACTGACACAATAGCAGCTGCACCTTACTGTTTAAGACCCTCATAGGTCATTTAAGAAATGTGTAAGTTTGTCCTTACTTAAAGTTATCCAGCAAGACCCTGTGGGATCTATACGCTAAAGACAGTATACCTTCTAAGCACCTTCAGGGTCAACACCTCCAAGACACACTTTCCCATATGCAGTTTTTAAAAGTGCAAAATGTATCCTTACGTTTTTTTCACATTATAAAAGTGCATTTAGATTTTACCAGGCAAAAAAAGAAAATCAAACCATGAACAGTTTGGAGTCGATCTGACATAAACAAAGTAGGTTTCCAAGACATATATACCAAGGAAATTTATTTAGATCCAGCCCTACAGGCCAGTCAAATGAGAAACCAAGAATTCAAAGATGATTGTAGGCAAAGACTAGGGGGGGGTACAGCCCTCTGGAAGAAGGATCTCCTGGATCACATTACTACTACATTTCAAACTGGGAAGATCACCGCTTTCTGTCTTTCTGACTAAAGTTAGAAATGTGTGCACAGAAATAGGCACCTAGATTAATGACCTGTTTTCCAAAATGCCATAAATTCCCAGTTATCAAAGGCACCTTTGAGTCTTCATTTATGAATTTAGACCACAAGGCTTGAAAAATGTGTCCTTTGCCTAACAATAACACCTATCTGAATATCGAAATTTAACAGGAAGGCTCTGTAAAATTGCTTCAACTGACATGGTTATGGCAGGTGGATGTAAACTGCTCAGTGTGGCAGATCACCAGTGTCTGGAGGCACTACTCTGAAGCTGAGGTGTGCTGCTGCCAGGCTGTGAGTTTTCCCTGCTGGGACTTCTGCCTGCTCAGTCCTGGTCCCAGAGCACAGTGGAGATCAGCCACTCTGGGCTCATCTACGTTGTACTTGCTGCCAGGTATTTCCATGGGGCTGGTCACTTTGTGTGTCACTAGCAAGGATGTTGTGGCAGCAGGGAGCTCAGCAAACCTCACCGAGCATGATGGTGAGTCAAGGGATCAGTGTGGTAGGTCCCTTTGCTGTCAGAGTTGTACTGCTAGCAGCATTTTACAGCCAGGGCAGTGTAGTCATCCCAAAACACAGGCAGTTCAGCATGAGTAGGGTGTTTTGAAATTCCCAGCCTGTGCTGGATTACCATGCAGTTCTTGACCCTAATCTGACACCAGAACTACCATCATGTGAGAAGGCAGTGTGGTGAGATTACAGCTTCTCACCATAAATTTTGGTTTACAATGGACTAAGGAAACATCATCTACTAAGGAGACATAATATAAAATGCCCTGCTGCAGGCATGTACTCTGACACAAGTGCCACTATGCAAAGGGAGCAATGGGAAAAACTCATCTGTATGAGGCAGAATCAGCAGTAGATTTGTTCTGGCTTGTTTAACGCAAATTGTGGAATTTAATTCAGCTAGTCTTTAGATTAATTCAGTGACTTACATTTGGTGAAGTACCATCTTTCATAATGATTTGAACTGAAGATGGCAATAGTCAGAGGATAAAGAAGCTCATGAGGTTTGTTCCAGCCGTTAATCATCCTCGCTGCTGAGAGGTGTGTCGTATTCAATGTGTCCAAATTCAACTTCCAGGCACTACCACTTGTCACGCTTCTCTGTCTTGTTCAATAGCCCTCTGGTACATCATATTTTCTCCCTTTTAAGACGCTCATCTCTTACCTACTGGTTTAAAAAGATAATTTATCTTCTTCTTTTTAATGAGCTGAATAGACAACCCTCTCTCTCACTGTAACACACTTTTTCTTGCTTGGAAGTAAGCACTGAGGCTGTTGACTGCACTTACAAGCATATCTTAACTTCTCAGAAAGAGGATACTAGCATCCAGCAAAACAACAATTTGTATTTCTGGCTGTAGAAGTTGGAGCACAGACCAAGTCCTCCAGGCACAAAGGTTAGCTCTGCATAAAGCAGGCCATACTTCTTGTATTGAGTTCTTCCTGAACTTACGTTATTGTTCTAATATTGCATATTAGAACAACATTCCTTCATGTGCACAGTAACATCCTTTCTAACCATGTGTCTTTTTAACAAATGTAAAATATTTTAAGGAGAAATGAATTCCATCTGCAGTAATACAACTAGTTTCATTCCTTAAACCAGGCTTTTGATGTCTGAAAGTATAAAGAAGCTTCTAAACACTCACAATTCTCTCTAAATGAAAAAAATATATATAGTCAATCCTTTTTTTTCACTCCATGTTAAGCTTTTTGGCCAAGAAGTGATGTGTTAAGTTACATCAGGGATGGTTGAAAATTAGTCCTAATGATCTGATGGATTGCTTATGGAGAAAATGCTAAGACATCCTTAAAGAAAGCAGTGATGGTTGTTTGCAGTGGATCACAGATTGCTTGCAAGGACTCTGAAGACTGTGTGCATATATGATAACTCTTCTATTGTTAAGGATTATAGGTTGTTCTATTATAGGAGCATCACTGCAGGTCAGAGAGGACTGTCATTGTTAGATTTCTGCAATCTGTAGCATTGCTCAGTGGCCAGTTTGTGGGTTTCTGTCTCAGAACAAGCTATAGCACATACACTTCAAGAAGGAGAAAAATTATACAGGGACATGAAATGTGCTTTCAGAAATATTTACAAAATGTTCCAAAGTCCTACTTACTTGCATTTTTTCCCAGAAAGCAGATATACCAGTGTTACAGCGTTCAGCCTTTCACCAGGGGTAAGAAATTGAAACAAATTTAAAAGAAAATAACAATTTAATACTGTCATATACAAATGATGTCTGGAGCTCAAAGGGTTCCATCAGACTGAACAGAAAAAAAAAGTTTTCAGAAAGTATTATTCCTTTTAAATATAATTATTTTCCTTCAGGAATATCCTAAAGTGACTAAACATCCTAAAGCAACTGTCCGGCCTTCCTCTGATATCTGTACAGCAGCCTGTTGGATTAACTGTACAGGAGATTTAAAAGGGTTATTCCAGATTTCACACCAGTGATGGAAAAATACCAGACCCAAACTGAATTATGCAGTTAAAGACACAGCCTAACACATTAAAATCACCTTCTCACTAGTGATTGAGTGTTTTTCAAGCAAAGCCATTGTGATCCTTAGCCATTGATATAAATATATTTGCTGTTGACTGTAGCATAACCAAAATTGAGGCTCATTTGTTGTGCAAGACTTTTTGCAAAGGGGTTGGACCTGTAATAGATACACAGAGAAGGGATGAGGGTAGAATAAAAGAAAATGTCCATTTTAGAAGAAAGTCCCCTTCCTGCTCTACCTGTTCCGTTTTTTCAGTTTTGTTTTCCTCCTTCCTTCCTTCTTTCTTTCTTTTCTCTGCTTTTCTTTGCCTAGCCTTGCCCCTTCTAGAAGACAGTTACATACTTGCTGAGTTCCTCTTTATGGAGAATATAACTCAACGCATGCCAAGTTATGCCTATGCTTGCATATCTTCCCTGACTACAGATATTTAGATGAAGTCAGGTGAATTCTTAATTAGAATCTTTAAAGACTTCTCCAGCTGATAACAAGGTGCTGCCTTTACTATGGGAAAGCCATACGTACCACAGCTTCTCTGCTGTTAAAGAGAGGGTCTCACAGAGGGCACTTCAGGGCAAGATCCTCTCTTTCCTGTTCAGAATCAACCCCCAGAAATTATTCTCTTCCTTAATTTTGGAGCAACGATAGAAAATCCTTTCCATATAACATGCCTCAAGTCTCATCACATGCCAGACCCCACACCTCATTGCGTGGAAAGCCCTACAGCAGCCCTGGAGCAAGGTGTTTCAGTCACCATTTCTGCTGTTCATGGGGTGTCTCTCTCTGGCTCCCATGGGGCTGGAGTGGGCAAAGGAGCCTGGTGCAGGGCAGGGGGGCAGGCCCTGTGCCTCAAACTCACTACTACCTCATCCCTGGGAGCTGAGGGATGCCTGTTCCCTCAGAATAATGTCAGCCATAGCAAATATCCTTTTGGTGGCCCTTCCTGAGGAGAGAGTGCTGGGTAAAAACTGAGGTTGATAAATCCATCACATTTGTCGTAGTGTGTTTTCTTATAGAATAAGCACAGCACACACATACATGAACAATGAGGAAGGGGAGAAGACACAGCTGCATGTTCCAGAGTCTCATGTCATGCTGTACTGGATCTTCCATCATTTGACACTTTCACGGCTGTGCCCCAATCCACCCTGCTTTAGCATCCATCTTGTTCCTGCACTGATGTACCTAATGATGGCATGTTCCTGAACAGATGCCTATGCTACTCCTTAGACAGGACAGAAGGGAATTTGCCTACTGCAGAGGGAGATCCTGATAAAATTTGAATATCCAAGTCAGGCAAAACAGTTCCCTTGTGGGAGTACTGCTCTTCTCTGACATGCCCAACCGGTGACTGCTTTGTTGAAACTGCCATATATTGGAGTGGGGTATAAAGCTGCTGCATGAGAAACTTCGGTGTCCACTGACTGCTGAGTCTTTCCAGAGCTGGGGAAGGAGTCAGATCATGATCTCAGTCTGACTTTCTCTTTGACAGAGCTCTTCAAAACCCTGAGCAAGCCTAATAGCTGCTTATGAAAATTAGAGTGTGAAAATTAATCATGATGTTCTTCACCTTTCATCCAGCTATCAAAACTGGGAGTGAACTTAGAAACTCCCAGATGCCGAGTGAATCAGTGAAGCAGAAAGAGGAGGCAAGCCCCTGACTCCTCCTCCCTATCCACTCACCTGCTATGTCTCCCATAGGCACTTGTCATGCTGCTCTTGGCTGTCATTTGTGAGAGGTGCTAGTAAACCCAGCTATTCTAAGCTGTACCTGGGCAGAGCCCATGGATGCCACCCTGTTGATGCCTAAATACCTGTTGAGTACCCCAGATATGTCCAGGGTCCTGGGCAAGTGCTGGTCCAAATAGTTTCCACGCCTTAGGGGCTGTGGGGAGGGTAGAGGGGAGGTACAAGTGCCTTTCCCATACTCAGCAGCAGCCTCAGCATGCCACCTGCCTGTTTGTCAACAGATTCTCCCAAAAAGGACTGCATGAGGACCTCCCCACTCATAATCTGTTCCTGCAGTGTACTACTCCCAGGTGAAGAGTTTTGTTAGAGGGAGGTCAACAAAAGTGTGTTTGAATCTCAGCAGCAAAAGCTCCACTTGCACTCTCCTCAGAGCAACCACTCGAAGGCAAGACTCCACCACACTGTTGTGACTTACTCAGTAAAAACTGTGTTACAATCAAAGACAAAAACCTCTGATTTAGGCACCCAGCAGAGATGAGATCCTAGAAGTTCAGACTATGCCTGAGAGATCTTGCTGAAAAATATCTGGAAGAGAAGCTAGCAGCAAAGTCCACAATGCCATCGTGGAAGCCAGAATAGATTGCAGAGAGAGAGTGTTAAGGGTTACTCAGATTATGTGCTCATATATGTCAACAGTGCTGGCAATTTGCCTTCTACATAGTGGCAGTGAGTATCAGCTTAAATCCACTTTGTAGCTCCCTAAGAAATGAATATTTTCTTACAGAGCTTTAAAGAAAAACAACACAAACTCAATACAAATTAACCTGTCCTTTAGACAGGAAGAAGTGATCCAATTATTTTGTTACTAAGTTCAAAATAAATAATTTCTTTAGCAATACATAATAGTGCTCTGCCTCTAGCTATTGAATAGGCAAAACCTTGGTTATATGGATTAGAATTGGAAGAAGTAATTAGCAGCAGAGAGGCAATTTTAACAAGTTTGAGTTTGATTCTCATGGAGAATTTAATATCAGTCACATTTCCTAAGCAAAAAATTTTTGGCAGTCCTGTGGAAAGTAGTATGTATACAGATAGACTCATTGCTTTCACCCAAGCTTTTTTTGACTCAAAGAGATAAATACATTAGTTGTTTTGTGAGTTTTTTTAATTTACACTTTTAGCTGGTACAAGTCAGTGCACTTTCAGTGATTCAGATCTGAATTAACTTCACCAAAGTCAAGGCAATGCACTGCAGTGAAGCTAAACTGATTTACACTTGCTGAAAATCTAGTGAATTTTTTAAGCCTCTTTTGTAGTGATATAAATACAGTGTAAAGTCAGTGTGAAATCATGGATACATAAGAATTTTAATACTTGGCTGTAACACATATATATGTGGCCATGTAACTAAAAATGTATGAATATGTCTTTTATTCCCCAGTGTTTGTCACAGGTTTAATTTAAGGGAGTACAGCTGAGTGACCTGAAGTCCACGCATTCCTTATGAGTGCTGCTTCTGGTGCCACTGAATCTGTAGACAAAGGTGGATCCTTACATAATGCTCATGTTCCCTCTGTATTGTTACAGGAATTGTAGCTCAGCCAGATGTGGAAACTCACATAGATACGACCATCAGCTTCAGCAGTTTGTCCATCAGCCTTGACTTCTCTCCGTTATGACCATGGTAACAGCTCTAGTCATAGAGGAAACATAAATATAAGGAGTAAAGATTTAAAAGTGAGGGACAGTAGGACAAGAATTAGTCCAGGCAAGAGATGCAAGGTAAAGCATATAGACCAAAAAGGCATGGGCGGAGGCAGATATGACAACCTGTGTCAAGGCAGAGACCAAACAAATAAAAATAGTTTCTAAGCAATTATAGGGGAGGGTTTCCACCCAAATCAAAGTACCACAGCTTTGAAACTGTCTCTTGAGTCGTAATACTAGTACCAATACAAGAATACTCGTAGCACTAGTAGTTCTGCCAACAGCAAGATTTAGCTCTAGTTTTCAGGACAAAGAATTAGTAGGCATTTTTGCTTCTACTCCCTTCTAAGAGTTGCCACAGCTGTAATGCCTTGTTTATGCCTTGTTAATCACATTCACCAGCACAACGTTTATTTTCTTCTCTTTGCTCTGACTTTGGACAAAAGGTGGCTTGCTATGGGATGCAATGGCTATGTGAATTTGTGTAAATAATATTTTCTACTGCTGGTGGTATTGCAAGATGGTAACATTCCCATGAATGCAGCTCTCAGTGGAAATAACACAATGGAAGAAACTTTCACAGTATTTGCTATATATTTCAACCATTTTCTGCTATTGACAACAGGGAGCTATGAAGTCCAGATTTCCAGCGCAGAAAGATCAGCTTAAGAAATACAAATCTGCTATATACAGTTTATTGGTTTATGTGAATTTTACTCCTGAATGGTTTGAAAATACTTTTCCCTTGCAAGATGAAATTTCCAGTTGACAAAGAGCTTGTCTTGGAGCCCATTTGTGTTCTAGTAAAGCATTGCATATCAGCTGCTTCAGGGAAAAAAATCACCACAGTGAAACTTACTTTTAGAATAACCATGCCAAATATCTCTGACAAGCAAATGCTTGGTGATGAATGTTTATCATAGTTCCTTTTAAGTAGCAACTTCTATTTTTATGCTGAACTTTCTCTACATTGGTGACACAATGTTATCTCAAGACCTTTCAGCCAGATAAGACCATGCCAGTTTCCTCAAAAATGGTCATCTGTCTATGAATTTCATACATCATTTGCGTAGGGAGGCACTGTGGGAAGCAGAACACTGACTGTATTTAGATTACTTTTTTAAAGCAGAATTCTTAAAAGTTGATGTTAGTTAGGGAGTTGACCTGAAACTTTTTGGTAAGTGACATGACTTTAAGATAGGCCTCATACCAGATTTGTCAAAATACTTTGGACAGATTCTCTGGAAAGCAAAAAGAATCAGCCCCAAAAAAAAAGAAAAAGAAAATGAATGATGTAAAATCTCTGTGACCATCTACCTTGGGCAGAGAAAAGTCACAACACTAAAAAGGACCCCTACTAGCCTGTGACTAGTCATCTTGAATGGAGCAAAAGTCTGTTCAAGAGATGTGATGTCCAGCAGATCGCCATCTGCCTTATTGGCTGCACTCGTAGGTTTTACTTTGTACAAATCCAGAAACCTGAAAGAGTTGATATGTTCTCAGACTTAAACTGTCTTCAGAAATTTATTGTTCCTTTTTTCCCCCTCTAGTTTTCCATGATGTGAAATGCCATGGTATTTTTATGTTCTTTAATCTGATGTGTGAAAACAGGCATATCGAATACATGCATATGAGCATGTCGAGTCAATCTAAAGAAGGCTTTGCTGTTCAAATAATATTTTATGAAGTTGTTTTTTAGAGTGTATTGTATGTTTAAAAACCTGAAAAGAATCAATTATCTACAATTCTTGGTAAATTAAGTTTTCAAACTTCTTATCAAATTGATAAACCTCTCTGATGGGAGAAGTAGGGAAAGGCAGCAACTACGTTTTCAAGGTTGCCAATATGATTTTCAAAAGCACAAAGAAGGCTATCTGTTTAAGTACTCAATCATTCAGCAGCATAATTCTAAGAAGAAAGCTTTAATCATCATCCCTGAGACAATCAGATTGTTGGATGGTAGTTTTATTTCAGCACACAGAAGGTTAACTTTTTCAATCGCAACTGTACAGGCTTGGGCAAAATTCTCCAACTTTCTAAACAGTGGACATCCCTCTTCTTTTAAGAATGCATAAGGCAAGATCTGATTATTTTTTAAGTAGTTTGACTAAATTCCTATGTAATATTGAGACTCATCTGACATTGGTATAACAGTTGTAATTAGTTATAAGTCTAGAGCTATAATCTATATTAGATTATAACAACATTTAATTTTATCATTTGTTTAAGTGCTTGAATTAATGAATAGAGTAGACACTGAGTTTCCTTTCTTGTGGCACTTGGGACTTACGAGGCTGTCAGTCGATCAACCTAAACATCTGACCAGCCTTCCTGATCTCCATCCAATTTCCTAGGACTTTCCCACTGACTGAGTTGTGCTAGTTGAACTTAGCTATTGTTTTTAAAGCTGATTAAGAACAGCAAAAAGCTCTGACTTAAAATATTTAAATTTAAGTTCTTCTGCATTAAGCTGAAGGCTGCTCAAGCCTCTCAAGAGCAAACTGAAACTGTACCTAAGATGTGAACAGAGAAGACATGCCAAACCTACCCAGTGTTTGAAGGCAGTGTCCTTTGACATGGCAATGAAATCACTCAGGACCAGTGTAGATGTATGGGGTTGGCTTAGCCATTTACTTTGAGGTGACTCACAAAGTTTCTTCTTCACTGCCTCTACTCTCCTGTTAGTCCCTCCACTGCTGCCATTCACAAAGGGAAGTTGTGAGAAAATCAAAGTCTAGGAGGGTTTGCTTTCCACTGCTCAACTGGAAATCACAGAAGCTCAGAGCTGATTAATGTGCAGCACCGGGCCAGGTATAGTGGGCATGGGGAAGACATCTAAGCATTATTTTCTTGGGCATCATTCTCCAGGACAGTCCACACTTAAAACAGTCTGAGGCCTGTTGTCCTTACTCTGCTATGGGGGTGGTGACAGCTGGCAGAGAGGTGGCAAGAAACAGAGGGTAAGAAAATCTCCCAGTGAGTTGTGAGGTGAATATCAACAAAAGACCTCAATGAATCTTAACCTGAAGAAAGAGTCTGCAGATAAGTTTGGAGCTGCAGGATTAAATGAGAAAGACTCTGTCCAGAGGGAGAACCTTGCTGCAGACCACCTGTCACCTAAAGCAAATGACCTTGGACAGCTTCCCTTTGCTCACTCAGACAGAGCCAAGCGCAGGTATGTTTGGTGGCCTTAGCTCCCACAGTATCATATAGTACCAGACTAGACATGGAGAGCTAGATCCAAGAGAGTTCAGATGGCTAAAACCAGGACATATAAAACCTTGCATATAAAGCAATGTTTAGGGGTTTGGTTGCCTGCAGGGAGCAGGGAGAGGGGTCAGTGACTCAGAACAGGACACAGACCACACGCTGAATGAGGTGGTGGCCGGCATCAGTGTGCTACTGCCAAGTGTCCCCACAGAGAAACACTGCATGCAACTGCCTTTGCACATTCTTTCCAAAACATCACTGTGCTTACTCCTTGTATCTGTTGATGGAGAGAGTGCATCTCCTATGTATGTCATAAATTGGTGTCTAAGGAAACTATGAGAAGACAGAAGTCTTCACACAGCCAGGGGCTTGCAAGCACAAAAGCGATGCACTTCATTCTGCTTAAAGGAAAATTTCTCAGTACTTTTTCGTTGGCATGTTGTTATGTCAAAAACTTATAATTTGGGCCATGACTGTACATGATTTTATATTTGTATTGCTAATTTCTGGGATGAAAACTAGTGCTTCTGGCCTGCTTTATGAATTCTGAATGCCATCTGTATTCCAAAATATCTGAACAAAGACTGTTCATTAGATGCACTAATACTAAGAAAGTGGTAGTGTTTTACAGAAATTGTTACATGCATTTCACTGAAGTGACAGGCAGAGCACACTCCTATTTTTTGTTTCCCATATGTCAGCTACTTTGAGCAGCGGGGGGGAACTAGAAGGTTCCCAGAGGTTCCTTCCAGCTTCCACTGTTCTGTGATTCTGTAAGTTGGTGATTTTATGCATAAAACACTGATTGAGGGAAATGCTGTTTTCTAGCCATGTTTCATTTCAGCCTTAATCTGTTTGTACAACTGGATTTGCTTCTGAATTGACAGCAAAACAAAGATGCTGATATAAAAAACAGATAGGGTACTTTCACAATTTCTGAAGAGAGTGGAAATGAGAGAAATCACAGTTGCCTCACTTTCACCAAAAGGAGAAGTAAAAACCACAGGGGAAACCATCAAAACCAAGTGTGTCACATCTTCCTGTATGTAATTGTTAGCTCTCTTATAGTGAGTCACTGGCACATTTATTTAATCTGGTTACCTGTTGGAAGACAGCTGTCAAATACAAACTTTCACAAACCATCTTTTGTTTATGGTGGAGGTGTCTGTCTTCTGTCCCGTTCAAAGCTTAAATTCTACCAATTTGATTAAAAAAAAGAATATTTTTTTAATTTAAAAGAAGATAAAAATTAAGATAAAGGAAGGGTAATTAAAGTGCCTTTGTATCACACCCAAACTCAGTCATATGTCTTTTCTCTCTGGAGAATTTTACGTCTCCTCCCTAATATTAAAATTAAGAACAGCGAATGATATTTTCATCAATTTTAATTTGTCAGAACTGAGATTTTGAATCCAAAATTTGTGTCACCATTTCTTCTGAGACCAGTATAAAAGATGAGTTTTCATTTCTCTTATGACCGTTTGCTTGCTGCTTGCAGAGGGATGACAGCTAAATTCATCAGCGATGCACTGGTGCCCTCTGGGTCTGCTGGGCTGTGCCAGCAAGCCACAGTGGTCCACAGCCAGCAGCCCCTCCACTGAAGCCAGGGTGACCTGCCTGGCCTGAGAAGCCCACTGGGCATCCTGCCATCCCCTCTTCTTTTGGGAGCCCCCACACACTGGGCAGATGTGGGGATTGGTGCAGAGAGGCTTTGTTCTACCCCTGCCACTCACAGGTCTGAGGTACCTGCCTGGGCATCTCTCACCGTTTTCCCTTCCACACCCCCTTCATTTCAACAGCCCCACCTGTGCCATTTCTTCATTAGATGCAATTTTTCCAGCAAATGAACTGAAAGCAGGACTTTTCATTTGTGCTTTTTCTGGCATGTACTGGGCAGGAGAAATAAGTTCAAGTTTTTCATCTAAGAACATGGCCAAAGTGCTGCCTTGCAGCACTGTGTTGGCACATGCAGTGCCACCATCAGAGGAAAGCTCTCGTCTCTCTCGTTGGCCCCCCACAGGTATTTGCTTGAGGCCTTATTTGCTTGAGGCCTATGAACTGATGTCTTTCAGTTTCTGCTAAGTGAATCTTGACCTGGTCTATCTTCATCATGTGTCAAAAGGATGAGTAAAACATGTATGAACTTGAGCTGGGAGCACCCCACATGCCATCTGCACCTTTGCCTCACTACACAGGTCAGGAATCAAAGACTTGATGTTGCTGCTTTGAATAAGGACCTATGGACATGGAAGGTGGCTAGGACCGTGTACTTCTGGTCAAAATGTGCTCTTCTCTGAAAGTGGCATCACAGTCACAGGGATGGTATGGATGAAGAAGCACTGTGCTGGGACATGAGTGCAACCAGGAGGAGGAACAGCTTAGATAGAAATCTGCCAGTCCTTTCAATGTGGCATCTATATAGCACTTCTTGTCGACATGTCTCTAAGTGCTTCCCTGCCTTTGATTCCAGATCCTTGTCTGCTCTTTTTTTTCACACCTTGCTATCAACCCTTCAGTAAAGGAGGATCTGCACTATGAGAATTTCCAAACACAAGGCTATTTTTAAAGGTTGGAGAGTAATAGATCTCCTTCTAAGGCATACAGGAATGCAAGGCTTGGTGTTATTAAAATGAGCCTTTTTTTTAATGTTGATTTTTGTTGTTTGTTTGTTTTTTCCTGAGCATTCTGAGTGTCCCTGGTAGTCTTCCTTTGAGGTCTGTAGTATCACTGGGACTGGGCATGAATCAAAAGGGAACACTGAATGCCAGTTGCCTGTGCCCTTTCCTCCTGACTGTGAAATAACATCCACACATCACATTACTGCGATGACAGCCTCTGCCTAGGAAGGGGACACAGTGGCTACTAAGCATATGTGGGACTCGGAAGGCAGCTGAGGAGATGAACAAACCTCCCTCGTGCTGATCCATGAAATGCATAAGGCTGTGGGTCACATTTGAACATGTCGCCAGCATCCATCTCTTGGGCTTCAGCTCTCAGTAGCTGTAGCCTGCTGTGCAGACATAGCTTTTTCTGCATGCTGATGAGCAGTGCTGAAGACAGATGTGCCTGTTTCCAGGCTGCATTCTGCCTGGGCTCTTGTTAAGTGCACCAGGACATACTGGGTGTCCACCAGCATGCAGCTGCCCACAGTCCCACTGGCTGTCACCTACTGAGGTTACACCACTGTCACACAGAAGACTGTTCGCACACACCAGCAGAGGGTCACTACCCAACAGACAAGCTGTCTGCTCATTTGTAGATTTTTTTTCCCCCTGGGACTTGTGCCCCTACACTGGCACCCGCAGTGCAAGTCAGCAAAGGAGTTGTCAAAAACACTACCACTCCAAAGCATGGACACTGGCTGTCTTATTCCTTGTACTGTAGGAAAACCTGCTTTTAACTCTTGCCTGTTCTCACTCTCATCTGGTGTTCTGTGACTTGCATATCTCCTGAGCAGCCCCTGAGGAAGGGCTGAGGACTGCACATCACTCAGGTGTGGGCTCAGGTCTCTGCGGTGCCCTGGGCTGTGCTCAGTGCCAGCCCATCTGTTTCTCCTGGCAGCTACTGTGGGCATAAGTGGCAGGAGATGAGAAGAGCCCGTTTCCACACACACACCCCTACCCCCTGTCCCAAGAACAGAGGACAGAGAGAGCAAAGACAGGTGGCAGTAAGAAGGGAGACTGTGGCAAGCACAAGTTTCACCAAGACCATGGTGTGGTGGGTTGATCTTGACCAGAGGCCAGGTGCCCACCAAGATGCTCTATCACTCCCCTTCCCAGCTGGACAGGGGAGAGGGAAATGACTCAGAGGTTGAGATAAGGCAGTTTACTAAAGCAAAAATGAAAGTTTGTGTATGCACAAGCAAAGAGTGAATAACAAGGTTTATTGTCTATTTCCCATTAGCAAGCTATGTCTGGCCACTTCCTGGGAAGCAGGGCTTCAGCATGTACAGTGGTTGCTCAAAAGGCAGACATTGTAAATAAATTATCGTTTATATCTGAGCTGACATCATAGGGTATAGAATATCCCTTTGGTTAGTTTGGGTTGGCTGGCCTACTTCTGTCCCCTCCCAGGGTCTTGCCCTCTATGGGGGATAGAAATGTTGAGAGACAGTGCTGATGCCAGCACTGCTCAGCAATAGCCAAAACACTGGACGGTTATCAACACCTTTCTAGCTACCAGATCAAAGCACAGAACTGTAAGGGCTGCTATGGGGAAAGGAACTCCATCTCAGCCAGACCCAATACACATGGCGACAAACAGGTTCGTGATGTAGGAGAGCAGGGAAGTAATAGGAGGAAAAGGAGAGACACTGGCAAATGGGGAGATGGGGGAACAGGGATAAAGGGAGAGCAAAAAGGACAAGAGAGGGAAAGGAAAAGCTGATGAGAAGGAAGATAGCAATAAATAGTGTTGTGAAATAAGTAAATTTCAATAGCAATCTGCTCAGGGTACTGGGCAAAACATGATGAACTTGCAATCAATTAAAGGTGGTGAACAAGCTATGTGTTAGATTCGACCAGTCAGCACACAGTCAATCAATAGCAATGCAGAATTGAAGGATAGGAAATAATTCTAATACAGACAGGTAACTCATACGTTGCCTTCTTGGTGGGGTGCTCCTAAAAGGACCGTAAACCTGCATAGCTGGAAGTCACAGATGCATGAGGAAAGGAAGCATGTTGGCAGAATACTTCTGCACATCAAAGAGGTGTAAAACCAGAATGGCTGTCAGGATCCTCATAAAGATTCTCTATCAGATTTCAGGTGTGCTTTGAATTCATGCCATACCTTGAGGAAGACTATGGAGAGCTGTCCATACAGTTTTCTCACTCTGGAAGATATTGGCAGGTAAGAGGCTGGAGCACTTAGTGGAGAAAGGGTAGCTCTGATAAATAACTGGATTGTGGCTGGGATTTCAAGACTCTCCTCCATACCACACACACACCTCCATACACCCCCCAGTATATCTGCAGAGAATTGCAACTACCTTCTTTACTAATCTTGCCCACAGAATAATGTTCAGATACTACACATAAAATCAATGTAGCTGACACCAGGCAAGAAAGCACAGCCCAGATGTCCCCGTTACCCGTAACCGCATTGTTCCCCCACCTCTTCTGTGAAAGTACTGGCATGCATTCTCTAGGAGTTTGGATCTAAGAGTCCATTGTATAACTCAGGGAGTACATAATTAGTCTGAGATGAAATATCTGCTGATCAAGATAAAATACAGGTCATCATTAATACAAGAAAAATTACAAAATTGTCTGCAGACATTTTTTTTAGTTATAAATTTTACCCAGAGGGCCTGACCTGAGTGCTTGATACGTATCTTTGTAACGAGCAATAACATCCTATCCCATTTTAGCTTTAATCTGTAACTCCACTGGATTGCTGCCATGCTCCCAGAAGTGTGCAAGGTGGCATATGCATGTCTGTTGCACTATCCCAAAATGTGTCAAAAAGACACATATTTTATAGAACATGCCAATAGAAACCCTACATCCTATGCCATTCTGTCCTTCTCCCAGCCAGCACTTTCATGCTGTGGGGTTTGCCTGCAGCCTTCACAAGCATGCTGGCCCAGAGGAGGCACCTGAACCCAGCACATCCACTTACTCCCACCCCTCTGAGCACCAAGCCTTGCCATATGTACCATGCTCAATAACGAATGAAGAAGGGATGGGATACATTATACAAAGAGGAGAAGAAAACTCAATCCGATGAACAATTTGCCATATGAGCCATAACACATGGCAAAACTCTGCAGAAGGGAACAGCAGTGGTCTTCTCACAGTGTCACTTCCTTGCAATGACCTATTCCAGCTCATCCAAATGATGGGGTGAGTGAAGGCTACTTCAGTTTTCCTGTGTGCCATTCACATTGCATGGCTCCTTTGCATCTTGTGCATGCTCACAGCAGTGCTTGTCTTTGGTTTGTTGACTTCTAAAGTGCTGAGAAATGCTGCCTGAATACTGAGCTGTCTGTGGCAAAGTGAGGCTCTAAGATGCGTTAATGCTCTTTATTATGACATGCCCTTGAAGCTGCAAAAAACAGATGCTGCTGAACAGCTTCTCAAGACCTCAGCTCACAGGAGTCACAGCATTTCTGCCTCACCACCTGCTCTGGCTGACTCTGGGTCAGCAGCATTCTTCGGCATTTTACACTGAGCAACTTGATCGAAACAGAAAGCCTGGAACAGTGCTGCGCAGGTCGGCAGCACGGCTGCTGCTCATCACAGGTGCCAGCTGGAATGATGCAAAGTGTACTTGGCAGGAAAGATGCAGCCACCTTTTTGTTTGCCACTACCCCACAGGGTTAGGTTCACCTGGATGGACATTGGTCCCCCATTTTGTGGCAGACCTGCAAGCTTCCAGCACAGGTACTGTTCAGCACTCTAAAAGAATGATCTTGGAAGCTGAGAGCAAGGGAGAAAATGTGGTCTCCACCTCTGTGTTCTCAGAGACTTGTAAAACTGATCCTCCCAAGCACTAAATAACCAAGGATGGGACAGCTATAGGGTGCTCTTTAATAGATTGTATTTCATGCAGTTGTGTGTAATTAAAATAAAAAAGAGCAGATCTTTTTTTTATCCTGCTCCATGCAGCTGATAAAAAACACTTTTTTTTTGCTTTTGGGGAAAGGTGAAAAACTCAATTTATTCATGAATCCACAGCTTTTTCTCTTGGTGACTAGCCCTTTGAATGTGTGTCCTAGGGAAAAAAGAAGTGATACCTTGTGTCTTATCCCACTGTAGAGCTGTATGATGGCATATTGCTTATGACTTATGTCTAAGGCACAAGAAAATACTTGTGTGTCACTAAAGCAGACTTCCATCCTGGTTACAGCTGCTTGGTGAATGAGAGACTGCAGGAGCACAGAAGAAAAGGAGAAGGCTATGATCCAGGAATTAGGGGCTCCTTTCCAGTGGCAAAGAAATAAAACAGAAAGGGGCAGTCAGTGGTCCATACAGTGAGTTGGAAGGCAAAGCATGGCCTGGAGTAGAAAATATGGCCATGCAAAGAGTTACGATTTCTTGGATTATACCTTCTGTCAGAGTCCCTCAGAGAGGGGGAGAAGGAAGAAAAAAGAAATATTCTGTTTTCCCTATTAGAGTCTTGATACATCTCCACAGACAGCATCGTCCTGCTTCTTGGCAGGCAGATCTTTTTTCTCTCCCAATAAAAGAGCCTCTGGAGAGCAACTAAGATGAACAACTTCACTAGAGTAGCTTAGGACAGCACGAGCCGCCCTACATGGCCAGATTGAAATCTGAACTTCTGCCCCCTTCCATGTGCATGAGTTCATATTTTGGCAAGTCTGTAGAGTTTCTAAACAATTATATGTTTAGTTGACTGGTATGAAAGGGGAAGCCACTCCAGACGAGTAAATAAGATACAGAGATAACTTTGTTGAGAAATTAAGGTCTCAATGAATACACAAATATACAAAGGATGTATAAATAAATGACATCTATTAATAGTATACTTGTGTACTATTATTCATACTAGCTTTTTTCTCCAGTTACTGTTTAAAAGAAAATAGTTCTGTAAACATATTTTCCTTGACTTGTATTCATGATGGCCAACACAATTGTGCTTAGAACACACAATGAAAAGATGCTGCTTCCCTACAGTAAAAATAAACATTCCTGTATAAGGTCTCTCTTTTTAATTTAATGCATTCAGAAAAGTTATTAGTCTTGTTTGTGACAAAAAAATCGTTTGTCTTGTTTTCCTCTTACTAGTAGCAAGGAGCAACCTCAGTTCCCAATGTAGTTCAACTTCTCTCACTGTCCTCAACATCAGAGCCCATGGTTACTGTGAGGGCAAATGGGAAAGGAGCAATCCAAAGAAGCTGGCAGCCCCTCTATGCTTTTCAGCCACTCCATTAGGAAGCCCAGCTCAGAGACATTCCTGTCTTTTTGTCTGGTTATTGGAATATAATCTGGAAAAAAAAAATCTGTGTGTTATAAAGCCCTGTAGACCTGCGTAGGTTTCACTGACGTATTTTACATGTGGATGGTGCTTTACTCACAGTACTCCTCTGCAATAGGAACCTCGGCTGTGAAGGCAGTAACCTGGGGGCACCGGAGCTTCACAGATCATTTCAAAGTGGATTGGACTGCCCAAGGGACAAGACCAGCAGTGAGCACCTCTCAAGAGCCTAACACAGGTGACTTGCTCAAGGGCAGATAAGAAATTGGTAGCAGAACTGATACTGAAAGTTAGAGCACCAAACTAGCATCCATCTTCCTAACTGATCTTTTCCTGGCAAAAGAGCAATACATCATTAATTGGAAGATGATGGCTAGGGATTTTCAGAGTATGCTCTTCATTAATATATTGTTTCATGGTTTGAGTTCCAGTTTGAGACAGAAGGTCCAATTTTCAGAAAAACATAAACTCAATTCCTGATAAGCAGACTCTTTAGATGCTCTTGAAGTGGATACCTCAAATGTGAGGCAGCCAAGAACACTAACCTATTTTGCAAATCTTCCTGCCTTGTAAGATTTCAGCCATCATTTGCCTTAAAAAAAATAAAAAAAAGGAAAAGAAACAGAATTTCATTCATTTTAAGAAGCTTATGATGTCACATGTGAAATGTCAACAGATAGCAACTTAGACTAATCTCTAAAAGATGACCTACTTGAAGGTGTTTGTCAGACCAGATAGTCTTTCTATACTGCATCAATGAATGACATTTTTATGAAGCCAGATTTTACACGCATCAGATTTTTGTGCTAACCATCTGATTTACTTTTGGATTAAACTTTATTTCCTAGTCTATCATTTAAGACAGAGAGTATTAAAGACACAATAGTCTCTGTAAACTGCCTACAGACCTGAAGCTTTCACATTCCTCTAATTCATTTTATCTGATCTGTTCCTTTTCATTACCATAGATACCATAGATATGAAGTTAAAATTTTCTTGTAATTGTTTTCTTTCCAGGGAGGTCTAAATTCCTCCAGACTGAGGGCTTGCTTTTCTTACAATCAAGGAAGTGTTAGCCACAGACTCTGTTGGGAGCAGAAGTATAACCTTAACAGATATAGACCAAAACTACAATGCAACGTATATCACATGGATAATTTTAGGGAAAAAGATAATTCCACCAAGCCTAGACCTTTCAAATAATCAGGGAGGGTTTTTTCTCCCAGTAGAGGTATTTTTCCATGTGACACAGAACACAAGAGAATGGAGATTCCTTCAAGATAATAAAGATATTGGCTAAGCAAAATTCAGCCCTACCCAGAAGGCCAGCCCAAGGTCTTAAATGATCTATAGGCTTTGTGCTGACCCCGACTGTCTATGCAAATAAAATGGGCAGACTTGCGTGCACTGGAGTTGGAAAAGGGCAGGGGCCAAGTGTGGTTGTACAGGCCATTGATTTTATGCTCTTCTCTCCCTAATTTCCTTGTTTCATCAGTGTTTTTTGGTTTAAAATTAGTGTCTTCTGAATGTGCCTGTAAGAAGTCTTCCAGGAAAGAGATATTTGGTCAGGGATGGTTGCAGAGATCCCCTTGGGGTGCAGAAAGAGGGACTCTGACGTCCATCAGTGCAACCTGCATACAGCTGGGTGGGATGCACTGGAAATCAAACCTTACAGCATCACCCTGACACACTCCTGTGGCACAGGGGTTGACAGGGACGAGTCCTCACTAGCACATGAAGGAGATTCATATTTAGCTTCAGGTTATTTGGTATGGAAACCTGTGCCTCTCTGTGCTGCCTGGTGTGGAGACCTGAGAGAGGCTGGTTTCAGGACCCACCACTGATGGTTTAGTTAAAATGGAAAAGGCTGATGAAAAAGTGCTGACATAATGGAACCAAGACTGCAGAACTAGAATCTTCCAGAAGGCAAGATCATTTTGGTAATGTTGATGTGACAATGCTATATGCCTAACATATTTTATAGCATTAAAATAACCCCACAAGCAATCACAATAAAGAGGATCCAATAAATAAAACATAATTCATACGTGCAAAACAGCTATACTGACAGTCACTGCTACAGAGACCAACTTTGTATTCAGGGACAGCTCCCAAACCTTAGTGAGAAACTGGGGACATACACAAATCTTGAAATGCAGAGTCAGATTTATGGAGGTTTAATTTCTTGCCTGTGTCTCTTGGCTTCAATCAAAACTGATAAACAAGTGAAAATGGATGCAATGTCTTCTTAAAATGCAGGGGGAGTTCAGAAAAATGAGGCCTTGTGGAATGTTACTAGCTGTTCTCCACCTCCACAAAGGGAGAATGCTTTTCATTACACATCGCCACTATATTTTTCAATAAAATTAAAGCCTGGCACTTTTGTGAATATTATGTATATTTCATTGATCTTATCCACCCACTGTGGATCTGACAAAAATAACTTTTTAACGTAAAAGAATATTAAAAGAAGAAAATTAAAATTGAAACACAAGCAATTGTCAAGAGAATTGAGACTTATGTTCATATCACGTTAAATGAAATTATACTGGATCTTTGCTATAATAAGCAATTATCAAGGTGGTCTCACCTGCAGCTATTTGGATTTTGTGCATATTTTACAGACAGCATATTAATATTTTACTGGCAGTTTTCTGCATATAAAGGAAGAAAGCAAATGGGGGCCAGTGGGATAGAAAATCTTGTAAGCTTGTAATAATGGAAAGCTCAACAAAGCTTGCAGTGGACACAAAGTCTGGATGAGAAAACAAAGCAACCTATTTATTATATGACTACAATTATCCAGGCTGTAGAATCAATTTTAGACAGGCTAGCTGGTTATTTTCCTTAGGTCTTCCCATAATCCTCAGTTTGACTTTCTGTGGTATGAACTCCAGATGTTCAAATGAATCAGGGAAAACCTGCTCTAACTGCCTGTGATGGTCTGTGTTCTGGGAGAACATCACCTGTGGCACCCTCTTAGTATTGCAGGCACAGTCAAGAAGAGGGCACGGATTCTTTTCCCTCCTTTAAAATCATGGTGGAATTTGTGGAGGGAGAATTCATTATGACCTTGTGTGAACTGGAATTTTACTGACAACTCACTTATTTTGGGAACAACAGAGAAAGCATGTGCTGGCAATTTTGCTTGACTGCAGAATTGTGTTCACCTTTGAGTCTTCTTCAGAAGATATGCCTCTTGTTTTGTTTTGCCAATATTACCTTATGGCTAACAAATATATAAAAATTCATGTGTGAGGAGTGAAATACTATTTTTTAATCCTTTTTACTAACAAAGTCTTTTAAAAGATAGGAAGCAAATACAAATTTTAATGACACTCTTTGAGATAAAATACTATGCAAATTTGACTTTGTTATATTTTACATTTCTACTGTGATAGCTAAGGCTTTAGGTACTCTCTTGTATACTGTCACACTTATTAGTTATCATTTTTCGTGTGTGTATTTATATACATAGTGTACAGATATGTGCATGCATATTTATATGCAAGATTAAAGGCACAGGACAGTGTCAGTGTGATCTACTCTACCTCAGAATATTTATTAACTTTTTAAGTTGTTATATGAAGACAAAAAATACATGCTGTAAGAAAGGATGTGAAGTAACTCAGACTTAGTGTTGTACTGACGTTTGGGCTACTCAGCATAGGGGAAAAAAAACCCAAACTTGTCTTTTGGTGATGAGACTATTTTCCAAAATCCTTAGATAAACCGGGAACTAGCTAAATTAACCCTTCCTCTCAGTTTTCCCAGTGTGTGAAACCTAGGTCAAGACAGAATGAAAACTGAAAGTCATTACTCCTTGGGGTGGAGCCAAGATGGGAGATGTTACTCACATCTCTACTTGCAGCGAACTGCATGAATTATGACCGGGAATGAGCCCCTGAGGACATTCTGCATTTTTTAATTCTCTCAGCTCCTCTCCTCTCTGAACAGGCACAAGCTTTGCAGAGCCATGCTGCAAAATTTGTGATTCATGACATTTTGTAGGCAGAAAAAAGGATGCTAAAATATAAACTTTTTAAGAATGTATGTCTATATATAGAAACACATAATACATAAATAATATTTTATTTTATTTATTTACACAATAAAAGTGACTTCAAAACCAAGCTTTGCATGGAAACACGATAGATATTCTAGGGGATGTCATAATGCAGTTGAGCTGGCTACTGAGACAATCTTCTGAAATAAGTATTTCTTAGGTAGTTGTGGGGAATCTTTTCTAAAAAAATTCCAGGAAATTCAGAATTAATTATTGGACAGAAGAATATGAAAGAAAGGGAAGGAAATATTTACAAAAGAAAGTAACTTATAACTTGTTTTATTGACCTGCTCTGCTGTTTGCTTCCAGCAGCCTCTTTATTGCTCGCTCCAAGATAAATAGCCTAACTGTTATAGAGTAGCGGGAGCCACTTTATAGTTAAAAATAGGGTTTAGGCCAATTTTCTACCTAAAACTTCTCAAAAACCTAAAAATTTTTCGCAGTAAAAATCCCATTTGGCACATCCCATCCCAAGGAGCGATCTTGTAAGACACCAGGCAACAATCTACCTATGGCATTTTATTTAACATGTCCCTTTTCCAGATTTTAAACCCTAAGGTTCTTGGCATGTTATTTCTTGAGGGTGGTTTGTTCTATGGAATGCCATTTTTCATTGTCTTAGCTGAGATATATGTTTTACAATTGTCAGAAAAAAATGGAGATTATAAAGACCTGGTGTGTTAACATCTGTGTAGCTTAAATTTACAAAGGTAGGCAGGATAAGAATTATCTAAGGGCTGATCTTTGATAGTGAAGGTACAAGGTAGCTGGAGATGAGCTACCTTGGAGAAAGCTCTGAGGAAAAGCACATATATATCTAGCAAAAGCCCATTTGAGGTATGTAGACTAAGGCTGCCAACTCCCACCTTGCAAAATGGCAAATACCAGCCTTTTACATGTAAATCTCTGCTGATTGTTTTTTTAGATAGCTGGTTAGACAGGCACGCCTAACTGGGTGCTGACAAGTTGTCCCTATTCTTCCTTTTGTTCTGGTTTTGTCAATTTAATGTCCTCATTCCCTGAATGCAATAATCACATGGATTTCTGAACACTTGGTTTTCTGGAGGGTGGTTTGGTTTTGTTATTCAATACCGGACTGCAAAGTTTGCTTAGTGGTTTGGGGGTTTGTGGTTGGTTGGGGTGTTTTTTTAGGAGTCTTCTAAGGGCATGCTTCTGGTCCATCCATATTAGTTAATGAGCAGAAGTTTCTGATAAATCCATGCCAGGTGTGCTGGTTGATTTTCTGCTCCTAAAACTGTCTGTAGCTGGGAAACCAACCTCAGAGCAGCAGCCTGACTCCATCTTTTGTGTAAGTATGCAATAAGTGCAGTCAAATGGAAGGGCGATGATCAATGGAAGGGTCATAGCAAAGTAAAAATAACCTAAATTTCTCAGGATAAACAAACCAGCAAAGAATACCCAGATATGTATGTGTGAATGTCATTGTGAAATCCAACAAAGACTGATTATTCTGGACTAAGTTGGAAAACTCCACATCTTCCTGGGTAGCCCAAATGTTCCTGATATCTGCCAGGCTTTGGGCTACATGCAAGGCTGAAGAATGTTTCAGAGGCAACAAATGAGACTAAATTCCCTAACAGAATAAAGGTAATGAAAAATGCCTCAAATTGAAATTAATGCGATTTTCTTGCTTCAGGAAGAGAAGAGCAGCAACGCTGAATCAGACCAGGGATCACCACAGCCTGTTGCATTGCTTTGGACAGGAGTCAGTGGCAGGTGTCTAGGGGCTTGCATATAGTGATTTTTTTTAAAAATAATTTTCCAATTTCCAGTGATTTCTGTGTCTGGGTTTCCATAAGAAAGAGAAGGTGCATTTGTATTTAATAGTCCTCAGTGAAAAGTCTGTGGAAGAAAACCCACCTCTTAAGTCCCCTTTCCCCCAGTCAAGGTATGCCTTTATCCAAAGAGTTGGACATGAGCTTGTGGCTGGAACATCTGGAGTTCTTGGCAAGGGCTATTTACTTACCAGTGATTCAGCCTTCAGTAGCAGCACAATGGTGAAACTGTACTGTGGCAGCTCAGGGACAAACCTGCAAATCCTACCAGCACCTTCCTTACTTGTCCATTTTCTTCCTTTTAAGAGGTGGGAGGAGTGATGTGAAGCCTTCTTCTGACATTTAAATATGTGATCTGTTGAGTTATTGCTGAAAAACACCCAAAATAAAAAGACTGGTGAGAAGTCACTTGGTTCTTCCTACTAATCAGCTGTAGTAACTTTTTAACTCCTAGCCTTTTCTAAGTTTCTACATTAATACTGAATTTCCTACTCTTAGCATTTATATTAATTATGTATTTATACATAATTTATGTATAAATTTATTTAACATTTATATTACTGCATTTTGCTTATGGTTTGGACTTTTGGAGGCATGAAGTGTCTGATCTCTACTTCTAAAGCAGAGGTTGACTTCGGTCCAATGATAATTTGGTCTAAATCAGTTAGTTTGGATTGCTCCAAATCAGTTACTTTGGGTCATGCTTCCATGAGTCCAGAAATGAAATTTTGGGTGCCTGGCACTGTGTCAAAAACATAACAGTCACAGGACATTAATCCATTTATCAGCCTAAAGAGACTGTACTGATTTAGAAGTGCTCATGTTTGATAACATATTGTCAGCAGATTTGCAGGGCTTTTTGGCTGTAGGTCTTTGACTAGACCTCTCATAGTCTTTTCTTGCCATCAACACACCAAGGTCATGGTCTCTGGCTATTGCTGCGCTGCTCTGTAAGCAGGTTTGGACACAGGGACTTCCTCTTCTATTTGCACACTCATCAAGCATGAACCATGATCATACTTCTCCTTGCCTGCTGCCTTAGTTCCCAGACACATTAGTGTCTGGACTCACTCAGTGTGTCTCCATTGTTCCATCTACACCTGCAGAGGCAGAATTCAACTTCTACACATCCATACTGGATCCTAGCACAGGTACTGGCACAGATGTATCAGGACACCAGTCCATGCAATTGGCTGTCTCTTGAAACCTACGGAATAGCACAGTCTGTCATACCATCCCTCAAAATTGTTTCAGCACCTTGTATAAGCCCTTTTGAACTAACTGATTCACATGGCACTATGAAAAGCCAACAGCTTGTGGTACTATTTTGCTCCTCTTGGGGCAAAGGAGTTGGACTGCATTACAAGCTGGGACATAAACACAACCCTTGAATATGATAATGATGCTTTGTGGTAGCATCTCTTACCCTGTTTGTTTAGAAGCAGTTGATCTCTTTTGAAAATGAAAGGGAGACAAGAGCATGAAAGACGACCAACAGTACATTGACTCCACTTACCTCACTGCTTTCCTTAACAGAAGCACATGTGCTGGTCTTGCATGCTTTAGCCAGGTAAGAGTTATGGAAACCAAGGTGGTGTGCACCTTGCCAGGCCAGCAGACCAAACCTGCAATTGTCATCTAAGGTGATTCACAAAGTCCTGATACAGAACAGAGAAGGACAGAGAGAGGCACGTGGTAGGCAATAGCCTCTTCCAAAGGGTTCCAACCCCAGAGACACCCATATAAGCAAGCCCAGGCACACTGTCCGTCTGTACTCATCCCCTGCAAACAGTATGAACAGAGTCTCTTCTGGGCAGCATCTATCAGCTCCAAAGTTATCTTACTGGTTGTCCAATTTCTGCACCAAAGCAGAGTGGCAATATGTGGTGGATAACTCTTTCCTTGATACTTAGGCTGTATTCACCAACAGGCAAGGGGTCAGGAAATTTAGCTTAAACAACAGGGTCTAAGTGAATCAGCTCTGCCAAGTGTAAGGATGCAGCTAGGTGTGGATTAATCCAGCTACTTAATGGGATTTGGGAATATTTTGCTGACAATAGTCCTGAGCTTACTCTGAACACCTTTTGCAGGACCACATTGGAAATACATGTGTCCTGTCCTTGAAGCTGGAAGGCTGGTCCCTTGGGGTGCCACGACCAAGCAAGCACCACCAAGTTGTCCCCTCAATGCAACTGAGACAACACTCTTCAGTCATGCAAAGGAAACTGAAGAAAGAGGGTGAAAACAACACCAGGGCTTCCAGGTCATGATTGTGGCGCAAGCTGGCACAGACTCCCTAAAGTACACAATTACTAACCTGATAGAAATGCAGCTGAGGGCTTGTTTCTGATCTGGATTAGACTTGTACTACCAGATGATCTGGTTGATACAGAGCTGGTATTAATGAATATTGAATCACAGACTCGGTGAATGATACCTGGGTCAAGCCCACTCCAGGCCCACAAGTTATTGCTGCTTATGCTAGTCAATGAACCAATGTGATGAGATAGAAAATATTTTTATTATTTATACAGTGTCAGGCAAGAAAGGGAATGCAGGTAAGAAATATAAGAACAGTGAGAGTGGCAATTAGAGCTAATATTAGTCTGACTGACCTACCTTGACATTAAGTGCATTGGAGAATTCATTCTGCCATTGTAAAGTGTGTTTTTCTGCATAAGTCTGATTAAAGGAGGGCAAGTTTCATGCAAATGTTTAGAAATGTGTAAGGATATCTCAGTAGGTCCAGGCTGATCCTGGTAGCAGTGGAACCAGTGTGTAGGTAGACAGTGACCGCTGCCTTTGGGGAGCAGCAAAGAGGAATTGCATTATAAAGAGATGGGCTGCTATTTAAATTAACAGAAAAAGATAGCTAATGTTAGTTTAGTTTAATTTCTGTCTTAGACAACCAAACAAATAGTTCATGGCAGCTAAATGTGAGACAGGCCATACTTGGCTCATTCAAACTGGTGAAAGGATGGGAAGAAATATTGAAGGACAAGGTCCTCCTCCACATTCAAGATTTCTTAAGATGTGTACTCCTCTTTGCCAGATAATAAAAATCAGAACTCACCCCTAAATTCTGCAAATCTGTTTTCTATTGCAAAGCCATATCAGTGATGCCATTACATGCTTGTGCATATCAGCAAGTTAGCACGAGGGCCTGCCTGCTTCTGTGCCTCTGGGGAAGCAACTGGCCTTACTACCACCAAGACCACTGCTAAAGTAAAGAGTGTGGTTCTTCTCATGGTGTCCTATGGATCAAGTGTGAGGTGTAAGTTAAGTGTGGGAGTGAAGAATGGTGCAGGAATTTAAACAGCTCTCAGATTCTGCACTCCTCTTTTGCAGCCCAGCACTCAGTCTAGTGGGGTATTTGGCAAGCGGTGTCATTCCTGTGGCAGCTTGTTTATCATGACATTTGAATTCAGCTGTTTGCTGTTAAGCTCAGTTGGTACAAAATGCTCATTATAACTGATGTGCTTGGTGTTAGGACACAGTAAGCAACAAGCTGATCCAGACTTAGAGGGCGTTTAGATGTGCATAAGGAGAAGCAGGGCAAACCACTGAAAATGCAAGGATCAAATTCACAGCACTTTTTCTCTGGTAGTTGATTTTTTCACCAACTCACAGTGAAAAATGCATGAGGGTTCAAAATATGTATTATTATACAAAAAATAAAGAGTTAAAGCTTGTATTGAAAACAGAATATCATACTACTGCCATAGCTGGAGAGGTTATACTGTGGATGGAATGGGTCTGTTTTAAACACAGTAAATCTCCCTTGTGGCACACATATTCCTTGTCTACACTAAAAGCCTTGATATAGATGTCTTAGCAAGCCCTCCTGCTTCCTACAACTCTTCAGTATTTTTACAGATGAAAAAGAGGCTGCCAGCTGGGAATGTCGCAGTATGTAGAGAATTAATTATAAGTGATAATAATCCAGCAGACCTATACTAAGATTAAAATGTCTCACGGAATCGTTTTTGTCCTCGAAAGGTAGATACTGGCATTTTTGCACAGTCTAACTTAGGGACACACGGCAAAAGGTTTCTTGCAAGTCCTAAAATGAAACAAACTGTAACAACAAAAGCACTTTCCCACTAGCAAAGCGCCACAGGGCATCCTCTAATAGAGCTGCAGCAGTTTGCTCTACAGACTTTCCACACTACTGGTAAAACTCAAAGATGGACCAGGTCCCATAAATTTCTGAAGGTTTTCCACAAGTGAAACTATGGCTTTCTAGTCTTTTGGTAGCTGTGCTATGAGTTCAGCTCAGTAGGTAGTAGGTTAGAGCGTGGTGCTAAGAATGCCACGGTTGTGGGTTCAATCCTGGTATGGGCTATTCACTTAATAGTTGGACTCAATGATCCTTATGGATCCCTTCCAACTCAGAATATTCCGTGGTTTTGAGTTTTGGCAAGGTGTATGGTCTAATCAAAGGCAATGATCATGATGGCCAATGTATTGTATGTAAACCCATAATAATCCCTGTAATACCTTCCCAGCAGTTTGGGAGACAACAGATAGTGACAGTCTCCTGCAAAATGCTCTGTGCCTAGATATTGCACACAGGTGCAATCACTGTGGCAAGGTGGGTACCAGGCGGCAGCACAGCCTTTTTGGCATTGCCTAGCACAACCACCATGTTGTACAAGACCTATTTGTGGCACAGGAGGACTGCACCCTCATGATCACTTCTGTTAACTCCTGCCCTGGGTGCTGCACGGTGGCAGAGCAAGGGAAACCATAGAACTGCTGGCCCTGAGCAGCTGGCCCAGGGCCAGGGTGAGCGGCTGGGAGAAGCAGGCACTGATGCCTTAGCTGCTGCTGACATGACCTCACTGCATATCCCTCTTGTTTCCTCTGAGGCAGGATATGATTTGACCTTCCAACAGCCACAGAAGGGTGCTGGGAGTTGTAGCTGAAAACCAGCTTTGAAATGGTGATTTCCAGCTTCTATTATCCTCAGCACTATGGGGATGATGACAGGGACAAACTGGAGGTGCAGAGGGGTAGCAGACCCTCCAGACCACACAACATACCCTAAAGCTGCCCACAGCTCTTGGCAGGTGGGATTTCACCTGCAGTTTGAAGCAGTTGTGAGGAGGGACCAGCCACTGCTTCTCCTTGTCAAGATGACTGTACTGAGCTTTGCTACTCCTACGTCTCTCAGGCCCTTTTTCAGGAAAGTATTAATCTTACAGTTAATGCAAGCAACTACCCATTGTAACACTGGGATTATACATGTGTTTATGGTTCTTGCTGATTGGGAGTCTTAATGCATTATGGGGACAACTTTAAGGAAATTGGCTTGAAGGCTTGAAAAAATCATTATTGTATCTGCCCAGACAGAAAATACAAACTAAGTGTTTACCGCTTACTTTTTTTTCCAGGTAACTAACAGATCCTACTACATGATAATTAACACCTGAGTTGTCAAATCTAACACTGGCCATTTTCCCCATTAATTAAACACTGTAACAGTAGATGGAGTTTAGAATAGATACATTTATTAGATTTGGGATGAAACAGTATTTTTACAGGAAGTATCTGATATACTAGTTTGGGGGTGGTGATGAAACAGTGCTTGATGGTCCTGTTATCTTACCTACTCATCACATAACAATCCAGCAGCAATTATCTAGTATCTTATGGGAAGCTGTATGAGCTGCCGAACTCGCTGAGCAAGTCTCTCAGCACCCATATGGGTGGCAACAGGCTGAGAGCTACAAGTCGTGCTGGGATGTTGTCTGTCCTGTCCCCGCCAGGAGAGCAGCAGCATCCCCAGAGGGCAGCCAAAGGTGGGCTTTCCTCATGGGGGATCCTGCCCACACTGATGAGAAACCATGTATCTTTCAGAGGCTGGGAAACAAACTAAAAAACCCAGTCCCTCACAGACTCAGAAGTGAGCATGACCTTTTCTGAGTGTGTTATCTTTTATCTTCTGCTTCTCAGTTCCAGTTTTATCCATTCCCCACATATTCAACCTGCATTTACGACTTTCCCACTATCTTCAGACCCATGGGAGGCATTGTGGGAAGAATGAACAAAGATAAGTTTATTCTCTCTGGCTGAGCCTCATGCTTAGGCTGAGGTGCCACAGGCATGAGCAACCAGAACAAAATTCTGAAATCAAGATAGCTGCTCAGTTCTATGACATAACACTCCCATTTACACAAGGCAGGAGACACACCCAGAAGAGCTAGTTTGGAAATAACAATAATAAAACAATATGTGCCCCATCCACCCTGTTTGAAAGGCAAAGGCAGATCGAATGCTTAGGGGAAAAGTGGTTCTGAAACCCAGTTATTACTGTTATTTACCCAAAACAGAGTTACTAGCAAAAGATCAACAAGGCCATGGCAGTCCTCGGGCTGCTCAAGGAGCTTGAGAATAGTAACACATGAAAAGACTTCAGACTAGCAGGCATCTTGATCTTGACTCTGATGTTGGACTTTCTAGTACTCAGTGTTGTTGAGATTCAAATTCTTCAGCCAATGATGCAAATAGTGGTTACCTTCAAAGATGAGATCAAGGGATGGCTCAGATTTTGAACAGAGCTTCACGAGGGGGTATGGTAGTTTCCCCTGCAATAAGAGGTTTCTGTTGTCAAGTACTGGAATTTGGCATCTGCATGTACAAACTTTGTTTCTAGTGTAAATCTAATTGTCAGCTTTCCCCACATTGGTGCTTTTATTTAGAATGGCAACATGCACTTCCTCATAAGCATCTTGGTTTTGCTCACCCATTTCTCTCTGGGGTAACATGTGTCCTCTGTCTAAAAGCTGAGCATTGAAATTTGCAGCTGGAAGGGCAGGTCTGGGGTATAACTTTACAAGAACTTCATTCAGCTGCTTTCTGAGTTGCTAGAACAAGGAACACGTAGACCACATTTTTCTTTTATCAGGGGATTTGGATTTTCTTGTAAGGTTAGTTGGTAAATTGTGGGATTTGGAGGCCCCATTCATGACAATGATTCTGTGGGGAAAGAAGCAATCTGTGGTTCTTACAGAGTCTTGGGGGTCCAGCTGTACTGGGGCAGTAACCAACCCAGGGTGTAATTTACTCCAGTCGTTACTGAGTAGCAGGCACAGTGCATTCCAGTTTTTTTTGTTAGTGAATACAACTATACAAGGACTTATGGGGGCAAAGCCTCCCTGTAAAGCATACAGGTGGTGTCAGAAAGGCCACCCTGGAAAGAAGAATGAATTTGGAAAACATTATTTAAAATCTTGAGGTTATGAGGAATTACCAAAGGAGTTTCTTACTGACAGAACGAGACCCGTAACTAAATTCTGATCTGGGCGTCTTTCTGCTGCCTCACGCCATTGTGCAAATATGTGATTGCATGCCACCACCAAGGCCGTGCGGTTGCGTACCTCTGAAATTGCCAAAGAGCTCAATTAGCTAACCCCATCATCATACACCTAGCATTGCTTGTTCTGCTTTTCCCTTGCTTTTTAACTAAAAGGGTGGAGGAAACTAAGTAAGCACTTTGCTCATTAGCAGTCACCTTTTCCAGTTCATGGATCTCGGGAAATGAGCGTACTTAGTGATTACTGGCAACACAAGCAATGTCTTTGCCCAGAATCCACTGTGCTGCCCTGCACATGGTTTGGGCTGTATGTAGTGAACTGGATATGTAGTGTGTCAGTCGTGCTTGTAATTTAGACAGTCTATTCACCAATATCCCCTGTATCTCCAGTCAGGGAACCATGTGTGGAAATGTGTATGCAAAAGGCAGAGCCTGTTAGGTATCTCAGATTTCTAGCACTTATACCACACAAATATATAATATATCTGAAGAGTCTGGAACAAACTGAGCCTACATCATGTGTGCTGTCCAGCCAATTGCAGTAAATTGGAGGTGCCTGCCACTTGCTGGGACTTGCTAAGAAAGTGGATGTCACTTGGTCAACAGGGACACAGATGGTCTCCCTTGTGCACAGTTGGTGAAAGAGTGTGGGGGTGTGTGTACGTGTGTGTGTGTGTGTGTGTGTGTGTGTGTGTGTGTGTGTGTTTGTCTGTGTGTATACGATGACTTTGGAGTCAGTGTGAAGTTGTCTGATGAGACAAAATTTATTTGACATCTGCAGAAGCTGGAAAAAGTCCAAATTCCTTTTCAGTTTCCTCACTTGGACAAAACTTGTATGCTGAAAAAGAGGGCAAGCTCACATAAACTCAGACTTATTGGACCCTAAATTCAAAGCATTTAACTTTCCTGCTTGTATGGGTGGGAAGACATTTTAGTTCTTGGCTCAGCTGCTCCCATGCAAAAAGAAGAATTGTATTTGCTGAAGCTGGTAAAACAATACTGTGCAGGCTACAGGTGCCTCTCACACACCTGTGCTGCTCTGTTCAAATTAAGTTGCTGGTGATGGACGTGTAATTGTGTTTGCAGATGTGTATCTGACAGGATCTTGGAAGTGTTTGCTCAAGAACAAAAGGAGCAGCACCCAACCCTCCCCCTTGGCTGACATGGCTCTGCAGGGAGAACTTGAGAAAGCCCTGACAGCGATGGAGATAGCTGCATTACCTGCTTCACATTCAGCAACCTTGCAGGGTTTGAAGGGCTGTGACACTTTGGGGAAATTTTAAGAGGTGACTTTTGATCTATCAAGTGAGCAGGGTTGATGTGGGAACATAGAGCAGAGGGTGAGCACCAGCCCTGCTGTACCCCAGAGGCAGAGGTGGCCACATCTGCCTTTCTCTCCTGCCAAAGGCCTAGCTCCTAAATCCTGCTGCTCCCTTCCCACACCCAGCCCACCTGCTCGCCCCTCTCCTCCTACTACTTCTCCTCCTCCTCCCAGCCTGACTGGCTCCTCAGTGCCCTCTGCTACCTATGTTTCTCTTGGCAATTTCTCGCATGCAGGTTGGTGGCTGCAGGCAGCCCGGGCAGGGCTTCCTGGAGCAAGGGAGAGAGTAGCCCAAGGCTACAGAAAGATAATCTAGTATGCCTACAAAATTAATCTGTTGTGCCAAGGCCAGTATTAAACTATGCCCCTGTTCTTCTCATCACTGTGTTCATCAAGCTACACTACACAATCATACAACTCATGAAGTGCCTCATCCATACCAGGTCCTTCCTGTAGGCCCTCTTCCTGATCCTTCCTTTTCCCTGTGGAATAGATCAGAAATATTCTTAATTTGTGAGCTGTTACTGCTCACAAATAACTCAGTAATTTACTGTTACGGAGTAATCCCATCAATATATTTTTCAAGGACAAAAGTATATAGCAGATTCAGGGCATGTCTGCAAAATCCAATTATTTTTAGTCAAGAAACAATCATTTTTTGATTGCTATGCTCCCTCCACACTAGATAATCATTCTTATCTTATTATATCTTATTCTACTGCTGTGTAGTGATTTACAGCAGAGGAAAACCCACTTAGTGAAATATCCACCATCACTGATGAATTCTGCATGACATACATGATTAAATGTTATTTAATTTTTTAATGATGTCCATAAGTGTATATGAGTGTTCTCCAGGGAATATGAATTTCCATGCAGCAACGCTGAGCAATAAGCTACTCAGAAACCTGATGTGCTAAACAATTCAGATAGGTCAGATGATCAAACGTGACTGTTCCAGCTTTAACATTTATGGTTCCTGAAAACAGAAACAATCTCATCATGCCTGAAAAAAGAAATCATTCCTTATTTGATTTTGTACTCCAAGCATCACTTGGCAACTTGTTTGTAGCCTTGTCTCTCATCTTAGTACATCCATGCTGATCCCTCCTTTTGCAAAAACATTATGCCTTTTGCCTTGATATTGATCTGTTTGCCAAGGATTAGCATACAATTGTACAACCCTCTTAAAGCTTTATCATATCTTTATTGCAAAACCCATATAAACCCTTTTATATTATGACAGAAGAGTTTATATCACATCCCTTAATCTGACAGGCTTCTGTAGGAGTGAAAGATGTAGATAGATGTAGATATGATTGCAGAGTTTGAAAGTCCTGTTCTAGGCCAGTCCAGCTGCCCGGCAAAGGAATCTAAAGAAGATATATCAATCTCTTTGCCAGAGTTTTGTAATGCAAGATGCCTGCACATGATGCTTTAAACACCCAGTCTTTAAGTTTATCATTAAGTATATTCTGGATCCTTAAGGATATGCTGATAAAAATATCTTTTTTAAGATTGATTTTACACCCTTTTGACTAATGTGTACTCTCAGAAGCAAATCTTCTACACAGAATGGAATAAATCAACTGTGATGATAAATATTGGGACCACGTTGGCATAACTTTAAGACCAGTTGAACAACTTTCATGTACTGCTCAAAGTCTTTAGGTAGATAATGATGCTAGAATCTCTTCCATGGTACTCTGCCTTTTCTGCTAAGCCCAGTATTCATCAAGCATGCCACAAGAAGCATTTGTTTTCCTTTTCAATTGAGGAAGTCTGTGAACAGTTTGCTCTTGCTGTTCAACAACATCTTTCCCTTTTTAGAGAAAAAGAAATTAAAAATGAAATCAAGAGTAGTTTTGCCTCCAGTGACTTACACCATAGGACCACAAACTAGGCAAAACTCACCCTTTTTTCTCTCCAGGTTGTCCTAATAGTTTAGGACTCGCAGGCTGAGATGGCCCAGTGTCACAGCAGTACTGGTGTTTATCCAGTGACACTTTTACGAGAGGTGAGGAAGATGTTTTCAGAGTGAGAAACTCTGGATATAAATAGGAAAGTCCCCTGCACCCTTTGTTTCCAGTGGGTGATAATAATAACTGATGTGGCAGCCTTGCTCAGGCTGGGCTCTGCAGGAGCTGGTGGAGAGGGGAATAATAGATAATCCACAGAAAGATTCCGTCAGCAACTAATTGAGTGCAGGGAGCTGTGTGAGGAGGGAGGTGACAGGCAAAGCCAGGGAAGAGCTCAGCCATGCAGCAATCTTTCATCAAGAGTAGTCTTTTTGACTTTTTGATGACTGCTCTTTTTGAGCATTGCCTTTACATGTACATTTCTCTAGCAGAGAAATCATTCTGTAGAGAACTTCTCCATAGACTTCTTTTCCCAATGCGATGTTATGTAGGCAGATGAGTGTTTTGAGTTCAGAATTCTACAGGGAAAGAGGAGGTAGATCTTTCCTTGAAGTTGGCTCTGGGTAGTTTTGTGCATATGCTGTTACTGCTCCCCTGAATTTCGCACCTCTCTCTCTTACACTGGAGCCCTTGCTTCCCCATCTGCATCAGGCATGACACCTCTTCAGCAACTCCTCCCTCCCCATGAGTTTGTGGGGTCTCCTTTACTTGGGTATTTCCTTCACTGGACTAGAATCTCCTGTTTGAGTTTTCCCATTTTAAACTTATGGAAGTCTTTCGTGGAGATCTCTCAATCCTTCTTCTTTACTGATGGTTTTGTACAGTCTGGGGCCAACAGCCAGTCAGGACCATGCAGCTGAAGCACTGTAGAGAAACAGGAACAGCTTTCCTCACGCATGCTGTGATCCCCTTAGTGATACTCCCGGGCCGCCTTTTCCAGAAAAACGTCATATTTAGCTAGCTGGGTTACTTGACAAATTGTTTGTAGATCCTAAGCCAAAACCTCTAACACAAACAGGACCAGAATGCAACAATGTGATACTCAAGTATTCGGTCAGTTCCTATTCCAAATTAAGCTAGCTAAGGAATAATAAATGAAACAAAATGCTGGCTCCCCAAAACGTTTGGCTAATCTATCCCTTTATTTCTGGATCTAATCAGTGTTCCAAACTAATATGCATTCAATCTTGCATTTATACATTTTTGTTTCTGATCCAAAACTCTTGCTCTGCATATTTGGAAGCTACTTTGCTCATCGTCCCTTGGCAGGGATGGTGACAGCCGTCCTGGGGCTGATGGCTGCACCCTGTCAGTGAGAGCTCCAGGTGCTGGGAGTGGGAGAGCACGGCATCATGCAAATGCGAGAGCTAAATTTTGCCTCAGGGTAAAAAACTGGGGGGAAAACAAGGTGAAATCTGAATGCAGGCAGCATCAAAATGAGACTGGCACATCAGCTCGTAGCGGCTGGGGGAAGGGACGGCGCTGCAGACTGCCGGGCAGCTGCTCAGCACTGCTAGCTTCGCCTGCCAGCACTCAGGCTTTGGATTTTTATTTTCTCTTGAAATCTCTTGAGGGGTGAGCTGCTAAAGCACAGCGAAGAACAGGACTGCAAATCACCAGCCTGTCTGGCTGTAATGATGTGAGGGCATGATGTTGCAAATGCTTCCCCATCTGCATCCCCCTCTGGCAGGCACCGCAGCTGTGCTGTGCCCTGCCATGCCACGACCTACCCAGCACAAAGAAGCCACAGCCTGCCTTGTAGCCAGCCCTGCCAGGGAGGGGAAGGGGAACCCAGTCCTAAACCTTGTTCATTTGCTGCTTCACACTGAAATCCTGCGGGACAAGGAATGGGAGGCAAGATTAACATGTTCAGTAAATGCCATTAGCATCTCTTCAATTCCAGTGGGAAATAGCTTGTGTGCTCTCCCAGATCCCTGGACAAAATGAGGGACTTTTTTTCTAAGGGGAAAGTAGGCAATACAGTGCAGCTGAAGCTAGCCTGGTCTTTCTAATTGGTGCTGAAGGGAACAGCCTGAGCACATCCCTGAATAGGATCCACCCTCTTGTGCATTCAAGAGTTGTGTCTGACTCAAAGGCCAAGCAAAATAAATATGTGAACCTTTCTCATAGCTTCCTTTGTGGAAGCTTTCCAGTTAGTTAGGCATGGAAATCCTAGGCATTTTCAGGTGTGCATGAGATGATATGTGTCCATTGTCCCACTGAGGTGAGCAGGCTGCTGCCAAGACAGGGTACGGGAGACTCCTTCGTACAGCTGCAGGTCTGGGGCCTTTGCACTTCAAATGATTTTTTAGTGTCTTTCTCATGTCATTTTGTCATCAGCCAGTAAGTCTCATCAAGAGGGGGCCACAGGGTTGGGACTGGCACTGCTCCAGAGAAGTTGCTTTGTCCTTCTCTTTAGGTTTGGGTTCACCCTGGCGCTTGGCCCTTTAGTCCCAGTGGGTCATGGTGCCAGCTCGCCATGGCCAATGCAGTCTAGGGAGGTGGTAAGAGGGTCTTGAGGTGTCCATGGCTGTTGGATGTGGTTCTGCTTCCCTGGGAATGAGGAGTTCCTTGGAAACCCACTATTATCATTCCAGGGTGCCTGTCAGGCAGCAGCAGTGAGTAGAGACACACCGATAGGGGCTCAGTCTAGAAAAAAATTACTAGAGCAGCTGAAAGGAGGACAGGGGAAAGGGCCTCCATCTGCTTTATTTAAAGTTGCATTCAGTTTCTTGGAAAAGAAAGCCACGGAGAATATTTTTCCGAGCCCCTGTTACCCTGAAAGATTTGAATCTGACATGGCTACCACTTTTTTCTGTCTTGAAATGCAGGAGAGAGAAGGGGTGGTATCCGCAAGGCAGATCTGAGCACTGTGACTCATGCTTATCACCATCCCACTAATGTATCTAATTTGGACAATTAAGTTAAACTTGGTATTAACCTTCCCCACAGTTCTTTGAAAGCAAACCAAAGTCTATCCTGGCCAGGGGTACATAATCCTCGGTCTTCCATGATTACTATCAAAGGGCCAGTGTACAGCTTAATTTGTTACTGATTGCAAGGTACCCTTAGATCTCAGAGTAGTTGTAACAGTGCAAAATATATAATTAATAATGAGTAATAGCTCCATAATCTGTGGCTCTCCTTTCTTTCTTGATGTGTTCTCACCCTAGCCACAAAATACAGGAACTCTCGAGCATTCCTTTATGTCATCTTAAAACCACTCTAACAGTTTGTTTCTGCTCATTCTTTTTCTCCAAATTAGACCTACGTGTTCAGACTACAAACCATATCAGGCAGACACCTTAACCCCATTATATGTGAAAAATGTTTACAACAGAATAAAAGTATTGCTAACAGAACAAATGCTGCAGTAATTACATATTCATTGAATTTTATGTCCCAGTGGTAAGAGTAGATGCATTTGCTGGTCCCCAGACACAAAGATAAGCACCAGTCTCTTGCAGCACACACCATGCCCTGATGGGAGATAAGACACAGAAAGTGTTGAAGTGATTGCCAGAGATGCCATAGGGAGGACAAACTGGGAAAGACCAGCACAAACTGCCCCTTTGTGGGAGGCAACTGATCCCATGGAGAAGGGCATCCCTAGGACTATACCAGAGTTCACCTTTGGTGTTTCTTGATATTACCACTCTCTCTACTTAAGATGATGACATTATTATTATTAATAGTAGCAATAGTATTATTATTATTATTATTGTTGATATTGTTACTGTTGTTTGGTATTATCACCCAATGACTGCAGACATGCTGCAGAGTAGCCTAACTGAGACAGCAGATGGGTATATGAGCTGCTTCTGCAGTCTCTGGGTTCACACCAGTGAGAGGAGCAGCCAGAGGCAGAAGAGACAGTGGCACAGGTCCTTTCCTGATGCCACTGCTTGAGCATCAACAGCAAAGAGCCCTGCACACAGTAGTGGGCTGCAACGTCTCAAGCTCCTGCAATTAGATCTTCCTACGTGTGTCACTCACAAGTCGTGGATGCCCTCTGGTCACATCACGTTGCACTCAAGTTGTATTCAGCAACATTTAAGGACATGGAACCCATTTGTCGCAGTCTTTCCCCTCACCCCATAGAATAACCTTTTCTGATATCATGTGTAGGATTACCAAACTATCTCTTCTCAAAGTGTTTCCCATCTGAACTAACATGGGAGGAGCAGAATGCAGCAGCTGGGGACAAAAAGGGCAAGGATGGTTTTTTCTGTGGGCCAACAAGTGCCTCAAGAGCTAATCACAACACCCTTTCATCGATTTTGTTCAGCACTCAGCAAATGCAAAGCCATTGATTGTCCACTGAATAGTCTGTAAGCTCTGCTTTTGCTGAGTTGTACATGGAACTGAGCCAAAAGGAAAAGAAATAATTAACAGTCTGCCTTGTCCATATGTTTAAAATGTACTACAAAATGAAAACAATCCTGTGGAGAGTTCTCCGCACTACAGCTTTTCCATCATGTGGAGTTTGAATATTTTCTCTGTTCCTTAGGGGAGGACTTAGGACAATATTTGAAAAAACAGAGTTACTAGTAATTTTAAGACTCTTTTTTCCCAATTCTTTCAATTCATTATTCATACTTTGCATGCCTGTATAAAAGAGAATTGTTATTTTATGTATTGAAACTATTTCAGATGTTCAGAATTCATAAGCATACTAAGAAAAAACTAAAATGATTTTAGACCCTGATAGTAAAACTGGAAAACAAGATTCCTGTTTAAAACCAGATTTTTACTGGAACTTTATGGTCTAGACCATAGAGATCTATTTAGTTAAAATGGATCTGACATAACCAGACCAAAAACCATTTAAAGCAACTTACTGGGTTTGAATTCCTTAGGAAAGAAATCGCATACAAAAGCCTGTTAATAATAGGGGGTCCTTGTATGACAAAGAAGGAATTCATCTCAGTCTCTATCAATGTCATATGAAATATACCCACATGAAAGCTGCCCATGCCTGTTTAAACGACTAATTTCAGAAAATCTCCTTAGGAATCATGTTAATGGCTCCCCTGCTTCTGTCAGCCCCTGTTGGCCTTATTATCAGACTCATGGCAATTGCTTTCTGGTGAATCACCAGTGCAAAGCAAAGAAGATCCCAGCAGAACAAGCCAGCAAAGGATCCTCACCTCTCTGAGTAGTCTGACTGAGTATATATCCAGTTTCCCATCCCATTGTCACCCAGGGTTGTGACAATGGTCAAGACAAGTCTTCTAGCTTACCCTTAGGGGGTAATTCTCCCCTTTGCCACAGCTTAGAAAATTTTCATGTAAAAAAATCAAGATAAATTAGGCTGTTTGGACGGATTTGTTTTCACATGAAGAGCCTGCACAAAAATCCAAACTCTCCTTGTGTTGCTGTAGATGTCCTCCCCTGAAGATGACCTCTTCTGGTTCCCTGCACCAAGAGTCTATGAAAGCTAAATTGGCATAACTGGTCAGGTTTAGGACAGATCCCAAGGTCAGTCACCCAGCCTACACTGAGTGTTATCTTGTTGGTATTCTCAGCAGAAAAACCAAGTGCTGAACAACCTACATGGCAGCCAGCAACTAAATCCTTAAACATGGCCCTCTGAATTTCCTTCACCTGTAGATATGTCCCTTCAGACTCATGTTCAGGTCCACTGGCAGAGCCAGGTGGGGATTTCACTAGTACAATGCAGGCTGCACCTGTAGATGTTAATCTCTCTAATCATTAATCTGGCACCTTGCAGTGCAAATACTCCAAGCAGACATATAGCCCTCTGGGTTGTCTGGACTTGGATCAAATATTCCTTGTGGAATCCCAAACATCTGCTGGCACAGACATTGCTGGATCCAGCACATCTGCTGTCCTCAAGAGGAAACCAACTCTTAGCTCCCCAAACAGCTGGGGGTGGTTATTGTATAACATCAGCAACCTCTCCCCGTTCTCCATGTCTCAGGGGCTTATTTTTTCTGTGGTCCTTTGCCTCACTACTCTGACTGGTATGGCAGGTTTGCACAGGGCTGTGCTCATGTGTTCACAGTTGGAGCATAGCTAGAGCTTCCTGTGGTGGCAAGGATTGGAAAAACTTCAGTGTCAATCCTCTACTTTCTGGGGAAAAAATATGAACAAAGTGTATGTAGGGCTAAGAGTTATGTATCACTGGATGGGCAGCAGGAGTGTCAAAACCTGCTACTCTTACTCCATTTTCTTCATGGAAACCAATGCTCTTGTCCTGCAACCTTCTCCCAGCTTAGACTGTGTGCCCTGGCTCACTGCTGCCAAGGCCTCTTCCCCACCTTTAAATGCCAGAATACAGGGGCATAACATAGATTTCACCTTTCTTTTATTTTTCCACTAACTGAAAGGTCAAAACAAATTGAATTAAAGAACTATGTGGGGAATTCAGTAATTAAAAGCTTGTGAGCAGGTGTAAAAGCTAATCAAAAAAATAAATAGTTACCCAGTAACTTCATCATATTAAGTTAAGAGCTATATATGCTGCATAATGTAATAAGAGCTTAGGGAGCTGAAACCACTGAGAGGCCGTACGTCATAGCTGGAATCGCAGGAGAAACTCCATATTGTCATAATGGTCCAGGCTCAGGAGCAGCCTGGGAAGCTGAGCTGTGGGTGCAGATGACATCCTGACATCCTCCTTAAATTGAATTACATGCATGCCCTTAGGTACCGTCTACCATCTTCGTATGCACAGCCTGCATTTCCTGAGCTGCCCAGCTGAGGGGCCAGGGGCAAGTGAAGCAGTGGGGACAGGTAGGACGGGAAGTCCTTTGTGTTATAACCAGCCTGTACTTTAAGGTGACAAGCCCCCATGCAAAGTATTTGCCCTGGGAATAGACTGCTAGGTAGTATCTGTGGGGTTTTAGACAAGTCTTCACACAAAAGGGAGAAGGGGGTATCAGGGATGTAAGAAAACTCATCATCAAATCAGTAATGTAATCCAAATCATTCTATCCTGATCTTGCCCAGAGGGAAAAAGCTGGTAGGCATCTCCTGACAGCAGAGTAGGAACGTCCTGCAGAACGGGTTGCACCTCTCCTTCCTTCCCATGCACTACAGAGTTCAATAGGGAAGAATGCTTTAGGGTTCCTGAATATTTTCCCAGCACCCTTGCTGCTGTTGAGGGTGATACACAATTGTTCCTTCAAGTTTCAGGTCACTGAAAAAATAGTTGTGGATGGGGCTCTCATAGCTCACACCAAGATGGGAGCAACCATGCTGTCAAGAGCCCTTTGCAGACACAAAGATGTCCTGTGACATGAGCATAGGCTGGACAAGAACAGTGAGTAGCCTACAGAGCTACTTGGCAAAGTTTTAGAGGGCTGGAAGTGTCTCACAGCCTAAAGAACTCCTGCCTATCTTCTAAATCAAACTGCAAAATCCCAGGTAAGTGGGTAACTGCATCTTGCAGATGGCTCTTGAGCAGTAGTCACAGCAAGATTTTCTGCCAGATCAGCCTAAAGGTAACTAAGGGAAAAATACAGCAGCAAGATATTTAAATAACAGCAGCATTGTTATTTAAATAAGGAAACACACCTTTCTGAAGCCACTGAAAGAACAGTTGAGTCTTAGCTAAATTGAGGGCCTCAAAGTTAAAATTGTCTGCAACAGAACTGACACAGGGGAAAAAGAAACCTTGGCTATTGCTAAAATTAATATTTTTATTTTCTGCTAAATCATGTTGATCATGCTGGGGTCATCAAATTGAAACAGTTCTTTCCATTAAATAGTTAAATTTATGTAGTCCTCAGATGCTGAATTTTCTACTGATCTTGTAGGGCAGCCAGTCTGAAGGAGAAAGGGTAGAGGATCCCTTGTCCAGCCTTTTTAATTTTAATTTATTGCAGTCAGTACTGTCCTTTGCCACTGCATAGCTAGGGGGTAGGGAAGAGAGCTGAGCCTTCAGCTGGGGGATTGCAGTAACCTTGGTGTTTGAACACACAGCCAGTGCACAGCAAGAATCTCCTTTGCCTGTTATATGCTTTTCTCCATAATACTAAATTAATTTGTTTTCTTTGTAATACAAGGATCTAGTTTAGATTCAAACTCAACATTATGAAATACACCACCTCTCATCTTACACTAAGGAGTTATGAAAATATAAGCTATCAAAAGCTGAATTTTTCTGTGTTCTTCAATAACTGTATTTCCTGAGCTCAAATATTAGCTGTGTGATTAGTAACTAGAGCAATACAGTCCTACTATTTCTAAACCCCCGTCAGCTCAGATATCCTAGTAAGCTTTGGAATTAAATAACCCAGTTTCAATATCTACTTTTTGCAGCAAGTCAATTTTAAATGGGGAGGAATCCATTTTAAATAATATGAGGGTAAATAAAAATTGTTCATGAAGTAGGAAAAATCTAAGTTTTCTGAAGCATTTTATGTTTGTGGCAGTAAATTGCACCCTAAGAATTGTAAAATTCACCCTATAACCTTCACATTATCAGTCTGTACATTGACAAAACACATGAAAACTATGATAGTATCTACAGGGCTCATTAAAATTATCTTCTTTTGGTTTGGAAGGATCAGCAAGGTTAACATGCTGGTAAAGTGTTAGTTCCTACCAGTCAGAAAATCTTCTGAGTTTACAGATCCCCGAGTTTTGATCACTAACAAGACTCTTATTTGAACCATTAAATCACAGCTTGGTCCCCTAGTTCAGCAAGATGCTTAAGCACTGAATCCGAGCTTTAATGCCAAATAAACAAGCGTATCATACTGTTTTGCCATTTAGGCTGCTATACAAACTGAAATAAAATGCATCTAACTTAATGTGTGCATTAAACATTCTGTGTAAGCACACGAAATTACAATCTTAGTATTCTATAATGAAATCATAACTGCTGCCTGCAATAAACTCAGCATAAATCTTCCTGCTTTCCCAATGAAGCAGTGTCAGACTTCTCTGAAATCTGCTCCATAAAAGCAATAAAGTCATGAAAAAGCAAACAAGAAAAATCAGTCAGGACTGAGTCCTCAGCAGACAAACATTTTTATGCTCCTAGAAATCAGATTTTTTTTTTGTGTTCCCATCTCAGGATTCATTCCTGTACCATCTCTTTCTTCCAGCATGCTCTTTTGACTGTTGATTGAAGGATCTTGCAATACTCAGCATCATTACAAGTTATGACTTCATTCCTATCTATTGGTGTGTGTAGGTTAATGGCTTTTTGCCAATCTCTTGAAGTTGCAATCCAAACCTTCAATTTCTCATGCATGAAAGCCAGAAAAGTCTAGATAGCATTCAGAATGCCAAAAACCATCTGATCTTGGCTTTCTTCATAAATCAGATGATGCACTGCCAGTAGCGTTTACAAAGGCTGGATACCAAGAAACCCAAAACAGGCTTGTACTGGTCTCTTTACAACCTGTATTGAAAAGTTTTGTTTCTTGCTAAAAATGTAAGAAAACTCTCTTTTCAGCTCACTAACAAGCCCAGGTTTTCATTTATGATTATTAAACCTAACTAACCAATCTTTATACCCATCTCTGCCTCATGGATCAGGCTCAGATGTGAGAATAGTACTGATGGTCTGCATTCACCCTGTGGGCATTGCTGCCCCTTGGCATGTCAGCACCGCTCTCCCAACAAGGTGCACATCGCCATATTCATTGAGAGCAGAGATATGAAAGCTGACTTAGAATGGATGGGTGCTTATAGTCTAGGTGGCAGCAGGTTGAGCCCATCCGAGCTGGTTCCCTCTGAAACAGCCTGAGGAGTGCCTAGTCTGGCACTGGCACCGGTGCCAGCCTTGGTGCCACCCCAAAAGGTGGTGGGAAGATTTACAGCCAGGACCAAACTCAAAGCTGTGTGTACCTGAGCATTTAGGCATGCTTAGGGAAGCACAGATAAGTATTCTCATTTCCCTTTGTTGTCTTCTTCAATTTCATCAGCTGACTTAGTTTAAGGTTGAAGAGCTCAGAGGGAACTTAATGTGTTTCACAAAGCCTGCTTGCACCTCTTGCTTCAGTGGCCCTGAGAAGGCTTCTATCTCAAGTTCTTCTTTCTCCATCTGTTGCAGATGAGCCCTCTCAGCCATCAAGGTTTCCAGATGACCCCAAGGCACAAAGAGACCCCTGCTTAGGTCAGTGGACTCTTGGTCTTTGAAGCCTCCATGAGATTGGCCAGAGAGCCACCCAGCTTGCTTTGTGTCCCTGCTGGGCATGCAGCCTCTCCCTGGATTAATGAGCCCTTCTGTTCACTAGGTTATTGCTGTTTTAAAAACAAAGCCAGGGAAGCAGTGCTTTAGTTGGGAGGGAGGATATGCTAAGGAAGCATGCCTTAAGGAATTGGCCATTATTGCTTTTGCATTGCTATTGAGAAGCCCTGTGGAGGAGAAAAGGAGGAGGGTGGGAAAGCAGATCTAGAGTTATTTGAAGTGGGCAGACCGGATTTATAGTGCTAGACACTGATAGCAGGGATGCTGCTCTTTGATTTGAAGCCTCCGTGTTTGCCTGATTAGCAGAGTGACATGTAAACACTTGGTAGGGAAGCATGACATAAAGCTAAAAGCAGCGAGAGTTGAAGTCACTGGCTGATTGCAGGAAAGCTTGGAGACTTGTTATTTTAATTGTGTCTGGAGTTCAGCTTTTGGGCCCAAGCTTATGCTTTTGGCAAACCCATTTCTCATTCTGAGTTGAAAACATGCTACTCTTATGATATTACAGACCATATTTGGAACATATTATTTGGCCCATGGCTCCTCCTGCAATTTCTCAGCTTTCCGTAGTCCTTCATGCAATTCTTCCCAGTCTGAGGAATAGCAATGCTGCAATAGCCCTGAGGAGAAAATCTTAATTTAAAAACAAAAACACAGAGGCAGTTGCACAGAGATCCTTAACTGTGTCTTTATGCCAATGGCTACCTGAAGCAAGTGAAACATGCTGTTGTATTGTTTAGCTGTATTCAGTTAACACTATGCCAGAGAAATATTTCATTCAGTTAAAAAGGAGAAAAAGAGCAAGTCTGGAACATTTAAAAAAATTTGTCAATTCAGGCAGAATGTGGCCCAACTAATCTAGCTGGAAAGAAACGGAGGAAAAAATTGGAACCATAATTTCGGCATTCTAATGTTCCCAATTTATTTTAAAATTAATTGTAACTAAGTTGAAATTTGAAAGCAGAGAGAGAAAAAAGGAAATAAAAGGGCCTGGATTAGTTTCATAATTTTCCTCTGGTTTTTTTTTTCATTTGGTCAGAGACCCAGGAGGGGTGGCATTCAGCTACCTGGAGAACCAGAAGAAAACAACTGTTGTGTCTAAACCTGCTGTGACCCAGTTAAAGGATATCCATGGCTTGCCACAGGTTTTGGGACAGCTGGTTTTAGCTCTAGGAGAGACACTGTTTGTGTTTCACTCCAGATCCTCAGTGGTACTCAGGTAACTAAGGGCAGTTGAAATCCAACTTCAGAGCTTCTGAGTAGCTGAGTGCTTTGAAAGAGTGCCATGGGATCTCCAGCAGTCCTTGGTGGCCATAGGACAGCAGTCAGTAGCAGCTGCTTCCCTCTCAGGCTTTGTGTCTCCAGCCTTGAGGCACTGGCTGGAGGGACCAAGTACAAACTGTTCCCTCTACATGTTCTGAACTGCCTCTCTCTCCCCCTCCTTTAAATGTGTGCTCACAAGGTGGGACAACACCATGCTCTTTTCACCTCCAGGAGACTGAGGCATTGCCTGTGTGGAAAGAGTGCCAAGAGCAGCAACAAGCCCTTCCCATCTGTTCCGGGAAAACACAGCCCTATTTCAGACTGTACTGGTTTATCTGCCCTAAATCTCTTTGACTCCCACAACCAGAACAGGCCATCCTACAAACTGCCTCCTGCCTCTCTACAACCCCACTGAGTGGGAAAGGAGTGGGAAGGGGACCTGAATCCAGGTTTGATAATGCAAGGTGACTGAATTTGTTGCACTTAGTGAGAGGAGTTCCAGCTTGCTTCTACCAGAAAAAGATGTCATTGATTTCACTGCCTCCCCTTCTGTCTGTCTGTCTGTCATCCATCATGCCCTCCTCAGCAACATTTTAGTTGGCTGGATGATCTTAAACACAACCCAATGCAACAATGCTCCCAAAGATGTTCCTGAAACATTCAGTAGCATCAGCATCTGGGTATAGACAGAACTAACCCAAGATTCACTAGCTCTGCTGCTCACAGAGTGGCTTATAATAGTGTAAATATGTTTAATACCTTACTGCTTCTGCCCTAGAGATTTGCATTTATAAAAGGAAGAGGGGCTTGCAGATTCAAATGTGTAGTTACGTCCCCTTAATTATATTACTCAAAAATTCTGACACCCGAAAAGAACATAGTACTATAGTCACAGGAGCATCCAAACTTTAGTGTTGTGTATCTGAAGGACAGGGAATGGGGTTGCTCCTTTATATGAATCACTGGAAAACCCAGAATATTTCCAAAAGATAAGCAGGGCAGTCTTTGAGTGGCTGGCTGACACATGAGATTAACATAACGAATTATCACACAGTGTGCTGCAGTTAGAGGCACAGAGATTAATTGGTGAAGGCCAGATGGGAGCAGTAGGGGTAAATATAGCCTTTTGTTGAAGGAAGAGGGTGAGGACTGAGTGTGCAAAGCTGCAGTGACCAGCAGGAGAGTGTGACTGCTCCCGGAGATTTTGTCTTGGCAAGGCAGTTGCAGGCAGAGCAGCCCCAGGGAGACCTGCCCTGAGCTGAACCACTCACATCTTAAGCAAAGAATCAGCATGTGAGTGCCCCATTGTCTGTCAAGGGATAGGGGTCCACCACTGTGTCCCCAGATCCCTGTATACTGCTTTCCAAGATGGTGCCCCATGGCCTAGCACCACCCCTGTCATTGCACCCTTGCTCCTGCAGCATGCCCGTTCCAACTCCGAGGGCCTGGATGCCAGTTGTACTCAAGCTGCTGCTTCTTGTCTGGCAGAGTTGAAAGACCTTCTTTTTGTTTTCTCCTCCTGCCATTCCAGAACATGGTCAATGTCCTTCTGAAGGTCACAGGATTTTAAGAAATCTTTTAAGTGGTTTATGGAGATGACAAAAGTATAAAGTCATACTTCACATGGAGAGAAGTTATATGTAGATTATTAATGAAGGCTGGATGGGACAACTAACGTGACTCATTGCGTTTCATGTCACCATTGAAACAGGAACACTTATTTACAAGAAAACGCACTCCTATTCTAATATGGATCTAGAAACCATTGCCTACCTATTTGCTGAATATGTCAAAAAGGGCTGCTTTTGGGGATCCTGACTTCTAAATACCACTGTCTAGGGCAACATTTTGATTCTTATATTTAAAACTGAATCGGCAAAATGACTGCCAATGGGGCTAATTTACAGGAATGTGCTTCAGTAACACACAGATATTACAGAAATTTTTTCCACTGCAATTTCAGCATTGATGCATTTCAATTGATTTGCCATCACAGAAAGCATCTGGGCCTTAGTCCAAGTGCTGTATCATTTTTCTATTACGGTGATACCTTGCTCGTTGATTTAGGGGGGGGGAAGTAATTAACACAAATACTATTGTTCAGTTTACTGGTATTTCCAGGACACATTAAGACCTGCTGCTCTCGAGCAACACAATGTCAAGCAGTGCTTGGTGTGGATCCTGAAAGTGAACAGAGAAGGAATAATTATCTTTTTGGTAGAAGCAGGAATTGTCAGCGCTACTGGCATTCACCTAATCAAAGACACTAATGCGTTTGAACCCTCCCAACCATCCACTGAAATAACCGTGTTATCCCTGTCTCATACACATCCTGAGCCTTAGTTTCTCAGGAAATACCAAACAGGAACATCAGTTCTAGGAGCATCCACAGTAAGGAACTTCTCTGCAATTCCAGCTTCATTTTTGATGATAAATATGTTTATCTATCTTTTTACCATTGAAAACCAGCATTCATTTAGTTGGGGAATAGGTACACAGTTTGTGGAATGTGTGAAGCAGGACTTTATACATGAAAGAGACAAAACGCTGTAAAGAGGACATCAAGAACCCAAAAGACAGATATGAGTCCTGATCATGTGAATGGAACTCAAAAGACTGAAGAGAAGTGACAGAAAAATCTGCACTATATCTGGTCAGGAATTTCCAATCTGACTAACCAAAACTAAAAAGTTTTTGTAGTAGTCGTTCAATTTTGAGGAAGTTCTGTTGACAAAATGGCACTTAGTTTAAGTTTCTTGCTAGTCCATTGGGCAGGCTGATGGACAAGCCATGCTTCCAGAGCACCTGGTTTCATGGCAACCCCACCACAGAAATGTCTCACTTGGGAATTTTGGACTCACCGCTGCACTTTAGGGAGCCTGGATGGTTGCAGAGCCTTCTGAGGCCAAGGATTTCAGCGTTCCAGGTTCCTAGGCACAAGCTGTTGTTATTTAGGTTGATTTTTTTAAGGGGAAAAAAATCCCCAAACAAATAACATGCAGAATTCAGTCAGGGAGAAGCATTTCACTTTGGAAAAACTTAAATTTTGGAACTTATTTTCTCTGGGAAGTTCTGGAGTTTACTGCCCCCTGTTCTAGACTTAGCAATGTAGACTTTTCCATTAATGGAATTTTGACAAGGTCTAATTTATCACCCTTCTTCTGAGAGGAGCCAAGTTCCCAAGGCACAGGAGATAATATTGAAATTATCTGCATGACCTTCTGCTACTGATGTCTCATGTTTCTGGGATGGGGTGGGGGAGAGGAGAAGGAGAGTTATTTTGCAGGCAAATTCTGATTTTCAATCTTCTTTCCCAACCTCCCTCCTAATTTTAGCAAGATAAATTTCACAGAAATCCAAGCCCACACTTCTTTGGAAACTTACTGAATAGCATGTGAAGAATGAAAGTGCTGAATCTAAGCAGCTGGTAGGTCTATTCCCTTTCATTTTTGTTTTAGCTGTTGAATTTTTGCAGAGGTAAGTGTCATGTTGCTTCCAATATACACCTCTGCTTTCTACTCTGTGTGTATTCCCACAGTCATCAAGGAAAGAAATAAATCTTACCATATATAACATATGCCTCTCTTTTCTGTAGCTCATTCTTTATTGCTGTAAAGAAATTTATATGGATAACGTCTATTAGAATTTAAGTTGGGAAGGAGGAGACAGAAAGATGGTTGAATTTTTTCCCTTGCTAAATAATTTATATTCTCAGTTTTACATACTACTGTCATCTCTCAGGATGCATAGCTGTCATTACCTAAGCCAAAACTAAAAATCACTTCACAACAAAATATCTTGTTATATTTTACAGGATAAAAAAAGCCTCAAAGAGAAATAGACCAGGGAAAATAATAGCCAAAATGAATTTAAGATGACCAGGCATGCAGCTGAGTGAGTTTTTGAAATGTAGTATTAATGCTCACATGCAATTTATTTTTCAGAGCCATAATCCTGTGAAGGACTGGCTAACTACTCATTAGGCCATCATGCATTCTTTAGTTGTATTTGAAAGTCTAAATTTAGATGATGGGAGGGCTATTTCAGGCAATTCAGTTAAAGCTAATACAGACACTAAGTGATAGGGTAATTGTTTCCAGAAAAGCCATTGATCTACTGCATACACTTGAAATTCATCTGGAGCAGGGATTTGTTAAAGTTCTTTTTATTAAAACAAAAACAAAAACAAAAACAAAAAAAAAAAAAAAAAAAAAAAAAAGAGAGAGAGAGAAAAGAAAACTGTGGTCCCCAATTAGTTAAACACCAGCAGGTTTGACGCTTCTTACTGCTTTATGTACACAACTTTTGAGAAAGAGTCTACTTGCTGCCTTTTACTCAAGAGAGCTGAAGAGTAAAATGACAAAATATGTGCTAGATGACAACACAGGCCATTGTGGGACCACTGATCCCTGTTGTTTGTGGGCCAGATGAGAGCCAAGCCCAATGTGCTAAGCCGCAGTCAGGAACTGGAATGCCGTGAGGGATTAGCATGAAAGCCTGTTGTGAAGATTAGCGATGGAAAACTCAAATGCCTGAACTTTACCTGAATGTGCTATGCTTTGAGTGGTGCAATATCATGGTGAAAGCAAAGATGGCTGGACAGGGTAGGGTGCCTGGCTGCTCACAGCAGAGGGGAGAATCCAATGATGGAAGATTCTCAGTGTGGCACTCTTGTCAAGTGCAAGGTACCATGAAGGGTCTGAGAAATACTGATGCCCCAGGTAAACACATGTGTGCTGGTAACGTGCTGGTAAAGGGAAGAAACTGTCCAGCTATGCAATCATATTTGGTGCAAAACTGAGAGAAAGCACGAAGCACCAATCAGGAAAATAGTTTATTTAATAGGAGTCATCAGAATGAGATCTCTGATGCACCAAGGATGCAAGAAGGTCAAAACAAATTTTTGCCTCTGCAGAAGAGATTCAGTGTTTTAGGACATTCGTCTTAGATGTGGGAAAGCCAAGCTCTAGCCCATGACTGAATCATTCATAGATGATTTGTACATGTGTCTCCCGCATCCCTAGCAAATATCCCAACCAGCAGGCTTCTGCCTCATTCCAGGAAGGGAAGATACCTGGAAAGCTTTTTGTTTTATCCCAAGCAGAAGCAGGGAACACCTCTTAGCTCTCACTGTTTTGTCAAAAGAAGGATGTGTTCTTCTTCTGGCTCTTGCGTAGTGTGAAATGACATTGGGCACAGCCCCTTGTTTGCACACAGTCCCACAGAACAGCTTACCACTGCTCTCTCAGCAGACAGGAGAGCGTGAGTGTTGCTCACATGTTGAAGTGCTAGCAAGCAGACACAGAAGTGGGGTAGGAGTGAGGCAGAAACACTGCCGTGCTGGAGAAATGCTCACTGACTGCTTCATACCTAGAAAGTGGCACTGAGTTTAGTAGTGAGTTGCTAGAGTGGAGGGAGAAAAAGCCTCAGGCAGGAAAAGGTAGAGGAAGAACTAGCGAGGAAGAAACGTTTAGACCATTCCTGTTAACCATCATAAGGGGAGGAAAATTTACAAGTCATCAAATTTAATCTAATCAAGTATTTTCTTATTCCTTGACCATTTGTCATCTGTTCAAGTACGCACTTTTAAAGTGTATTCATTTGTGAAAGCTCTGTCCACAGTATTATCAAATAACCAAAGTTCTCTTCAGCAGAGTACACAGGAAGATACCAGCAGACTTGGAAGCTGTAAACACAGCAGTGCAGCCTGCAAGCCACTCTCTAGTAGCACATGGTGCCAGAAAAGGGAGTTGGGTGCCTTCATTTCATGGGAATATTGCTCACATAGAGTGTGCAGTGAATGGTACCTTTGCTACTTCCACTAGAGAAAGGTGAACCCATGAGTTTCCAGGCAGCCAGGAAATAGGTCCCCAGAGCCTGTGACAGGGCCAGGAACAGACTCAACTCCCGTCTTCCTTGCGCATAACCATGATACAGCAGAAAGCCTGTCCTGTGGATCTGTGCCAGAGGAATGAGGAAAGACTCATTCCCCTGCCCCTAGTGTCCTCTATTTCCTTTCGTTTTGCAAGTCAGGAACAAGGCAATGTTTGGCCCCAAGTGAGGACGATGGGAGAAAAGTAATAATGACTTCACAAGAAATAATGGGTGAACAACTGAACAACTCCCTTTGCCTCGCATGCCTGCTGTACACGAAGATGAGTGGCTTTTGGTCAACTGCTTATTTACTTAAACAGTCACATGAGGCTGATCTGACTTAAAAAAATATGAAATAAAATGTCATAAACTTACACAGTTGAAGGACTTGAGGTAATGAGGACAAAAGTGCATGACCCTCCTACATTAAATGGTAAGGGTGGAACAGGAAAGCTGTCAGGAATAGCACAGAGAAACATTTATTTCAAAATAAACAGGTAACTCTGCAGCCTCTAAAGCCAGTATATTGCTTCCTCTCCTGCCAAAGATGACTGAGTAAAGGATTATTCTTAGACCTATGACTGAGAGTGAAAATAATCATAACCCCTCTTCAAACCTTGAGAAAAAGTGTATCTAATGTTTTATTTAAACAGGTCTTTGCAAAATTCATCTAAACTATTCTGAGAATGCATCAGCAAATTACTCCAGCACACTTAACACTGGGGAGAGGTGACACCTGTCACGTTGTCTGTGACCAATTCTCAAAGTTCAGTAGGTGGTTCTGGCCCTGCCCTGCCTTACTGCCAGTGATGGCAGCTTTGCCTCTAACCTACACTGCAAGAGCTCAGTTTACTATTTGTACAGCAAAGGAATAATGATCCCTTGGAAGACACGTGGGACTGTGAATCTGGTCTGACATGGGCTTTGGCCATATCTCCTGCATGACTCCTGGCAAGCCCCAGAAACCCTTCCCAGCTTTACCTGCTGCTCAAGGAGGAGCATTGCAACCATCAGGGAGGGAAGGTTTTGGGCACAAGGACTAGCTCTTGACCTCAGCCACCCCAGAACTGCCACAGTACAATTTGTTATTGGACAGGGAGTTGTCTCCGGATTACTTTTGGTAATCTCGGGTCCTTTAAAACGTATCTCAGTGAGACTGAGCAAGGCAGAGGTGGTCTAAGCATAAATACCCACTTAGTTATTTCCTAACCCAAAAGAAGCTAACATGCACAAGTAGGAGCACATTGACCAGGAGAAAGGACCTTGGCACCTCCATTTGTTGTGGGACATTCTTGTGACTGGGCACTTCCAGCTGCCTGTCCTACAACACAGAAGACTGGACAAGGAACTAACTCCCTTAATAAAGACACTGTTTAGGTACCTGCTTGCTTCTCCACACATACTCACACAAATTGCCCACAGGGAATACATCTTCTCCATAATCATCTCAGTTAGAGGTTAGCTTATAGTTTTGCTAAACTGGCTCTACATGAGAAAAAGCATCTTCTCCTGGAGATTGCTGGGTAGATTACCTGAGCAAATAAGTTCAACTGACGTTCAGATTAACATCTAGACTAAATTAACAAGCCTTTTTGGTTGGCCTGTTATTACTTCTTATGGGAGACCATATGAATTTCTATACCTGCAACTGAATAAGTAACCTGTAAACATACACATTTAGGGGTTTGACAGTAAGAGTCTATTGGGACTCTGTCTTGGCCCTGATTTAGTGGGAAAAACCACTTATTCTTTGATTTTTTTTCAGGCCAGATCCTCTGTATGTCATTCCAGGTAATGTCATTTACAGACAGTTGTTATCATGTTTACTTTGATCCTAGAGATACTCAGTTGGAAAGAAGTACAAGGAATTTAGGGGGTATAATTACTAGAATTCCCTATACCTGCCAATCTGGCTGCATTGTGAAAACTCCATTAAGTGTATTGGAGGAAACCTCAAGAAACACACAGAGAATTTGAGCATCACTTACCTTATTAATCTGTCTAAAAGCATTGCTCCAAAGAGGAGGTTAAGTATAATTTCAATTGTTTTACAGCCACTGCAGTTAAATACCTTCAATTAAATCTCTATGACTACATAGCATCATAATAATACCTTATACCTCCAGGGCTTTTAGTCAAAAGGCCTTAATAATTCTATAAATCTTCTTTCAAAGACTAAGAAGCTGGTCTTCAAGCTGCCCCATGAGACAGAACTAGACTAGAATACCTATTCTGTAGAACTACCAGAACCAAAGCAGTCAACCCTTCTTCCTCCAGTTATGGTGACCAAGTAAAAGCCCTGAAGGCACCTCACTGCAGGAGCTCTTCCCACACAGGTCTGCCTTAGCAGCCTCCACAGCCTAGTGCTTTATGTCCTGACTCCTCTATGGGTTGCAGAGAAATTAGAAATTCTGATGCATACAAAATGGGTTTAGGCACTAAGTGTCAGGAACACATCTATAGTGTAGAATAAAAGCTACACAAGCAATATGCTCACTTGTGATAAACATATCATGAATGTATGGCAGCAAACATGTCCTACAAAACACAGAATATGCCAACTGCTTTAATGAGATGCATTATTGTTAAAATTAATCTTTAAATGCAGCATGTGCCCCATAGCTGATTACCACAGACCTTGGCATGTTGTAGAAGCCTTGTACAAGGTACCTCCTTTACAGATAATGCAACCACCAGATGAAGGAATTGCTTCTGAAATGACTCAGGCTCCAGCTGTGAGCCCCTGTGACCTCTCCTCATGGCTGCTGAGGATATGGTTCCAGTCAGCTTGGATAACTGGTCTTCTCTTTGAGAGAGGGGGCAGGTTTCAGAGCTGGTTTTGATCTTTGCTCTTCCTATCATATCTCCTGCTGTTCTCCATCTCCTCACTTCACCTGAGGATGTACTGGACTACTTATTCAGGCCCCACAAACAACCAGAGGGAGCATTGAAGAGCCTGTGATCTCAGAGAAACCACAAAATAATTCTGTTGTGACAGCTGATGCTGCAGCTCCCACACCTCTACGGTGGTAAAATAGCATGTCAGCCTGATACTTTTGCGAAAACAGAGATGGGATTACCTAGATATTAGAAACACAGTATAAACAAAGCTGCTTCTTGCTCTGTGCCTTCATTTTAAACTCCTCTTTCTTTCAGTCTGAAGGACTTCTGCCAATTTTCCCATCCGCCCCACGAAGGCAGCAGAGAGCTCAACATATGGGGAGGGATGTATCTGCCTGATGTATGCCCAGTCTAACACTAGCCCTCCATTCAGAGAGTTGGAAATCTTCAGGCACAGTTCCACTCTGAAATCAGATTACAACTTCGGAAAAAACGGTGAAGTTACATTTCTAAAAATACTTCTCTGGATTTCCCCCTTCCTCTCATGTCTAAACTAGGCAAATTTCAAGCTTACTATGTCACATAGACCATCCATGTCCTGATCTCTTTACACGTTACTTTGTTATTTATGAGAGAAGGGTCCAAAAACTGCTTCAGCCATATGATGGTGGCTTTCCCAGGTCCCTGGGTGCGAGCCTGGCAGCCCTGCCATGTGCTTGTCAGGGTCTCAAAAGTCCACCAACATAGGCTACCGGACCACTTGCTCGGTGTATTTGGACTGGGCGATGGCTCATCCCTACCACTCCCTATCTCCAACACCCTGTGAACAAGCAGGATAGCATGTTGTGAGCAGACCTGTTTGCTAAGCACACAGGAATTTGCAGGATTTGCTCTCAGACAGGCCAAGAGGTTTCCTCCAGAGGACCCAGAGACATGCTGTTCTGGTGAGCTTGTGTGCGGTTTTCGGCATTTTCTGGTTCACTATAAGTGGCATTTAAGGTTCCTAATCCTTCTAAACTCCTGGACTAGTTCTTTTCATTAGGTTACTATACCCAGCAATTACATATGCAAAGTAAAGGAAAGCTCAGTTTTTCTCTCTCCTCTGGCTCAAATTCTCAATACCTTGGGAAAATAGAAATAACGTACTGTATAGAGGCTGTCACCTTCTTTTTCTTCATTGAAAGGCAGCTTTTTGCATGAAAACATTAACACAAGTATAGCCAAATGCTCACATCCAGCCAGTATCTTATACAGCAGTTGCAGATACTTAGATAGGAACAATACAAGCCGAGATACTTTCTGTGCGTGTTCTTTCCAACTGAGCTTGGAGCCCTGGGATTTCCAGAGCCCAAAGTAATTTCTTTGTATTTGAGTTCCCCCCATTATTCCTTCCCCCTGTGTTTCTCCAACTGTTTTTTTGGACTCAGATACTAAAAGCTAGAGGTTTACAATATGTGGTAGTGGTATGCACTTTACCAAGACACCGTACGAAGCAGACTCTCCTCTTGCTTCTTCTGAGCCTCCCAAAACATCATGTTAGGGGAGACTACCTAGGGACTTTGCCAGCCATGCTTCCACCCCTCTCCAAACACCACTGTACTGTGGACTACTGCAGACTTTCACTGGTTAATGAGCTGTCAGGGATCCATTGTCACAGTGTATCCACCTACAATTATCTAAGGCACAGGCATAGTTAAAACCTTGAGAGAAATGAAGGAGAGAAAAGATGGATATAGCCTGGAGCTTCACGCATATTTTGAAAGAGCTTATCACAAGAGATAAGGGGATGAATAGGTGAAAACTCCACCATCTTTTGTTTTCACTGTGATGAGCTGAAGCTTCTGATGACACCAGAGCTGACTGAGCCCTCCTGATAACACCTTTTCCAAAGCGTGCTTAAGTGTGATGCATCTTAGCAAGCCTTGAATATGGAAAAAATTTTCAGGATGGGATAGAGAGAACAAAGAATGTTGAGAAGGAGGCGCAGGAGGAAGTAATACTGGGTTAGAAAAGCAAGTTTGCTGAGAAAAGCAGCCAAGAATAATCCTGCAGAACTTGTGCCTCATTTATCCTGCAGTAATAAGAAAGAAAGACACATTTAAATGTGAAGTTGCTACTATATGACTTCAGTTTCTCCAGTCTGAGTCAACACCAAAACCCAATAAAGAAAGCATCTTAGTGACTTGTTCTGGTTGCCTGGGTCACCATGGACAAAAAGGCACCCATCTGCAGCAGGGTGTTACTGCTTTGCCTGCCACATATTGCTAATGCTTCTGTCATATGAGTTAGTCAGCACTGAGTACCCAGTGGGTTGATGAGGAGGCAAAGGTATAAATCCTACAAGATCAGTTGCCCTAAGATGTCCTGCACTTCTTCCCCTCACCTTGCCACCACTCAACTTTTCTGCAGCTGCAGAGGCCTGAGCACTGGAGATTAACTACCATAATCTGAACATAACCATATATTGTCTTTAGCTGTTAGGAAGCTTCAGAGTGGGAAACAACCCAATCACTCCCTTAACTTTATTGTAAATTTGTCAGATTGGACAACAGAGCAGAACTACCACTTACTTGCCCTATTTGAGATCATCACCACCACCCATCCCACCACCCACACAGACACTTTTCCTCAGGAAGCAATTACATTGCCATTCTCTTTAACAAAAGTTATTCATCGTCTGAATTGCCCTTCAACAAGACCAGCATCAGAAAGGCACATTCAGTGCTTACCCAAGGCTTACCCATTCATGGCTTACCCATTCATGGCTTACCCATGAATACCAACCCCTCCCTCTTCCAGAGGGCTTAGCCCACATGAAAGCCCAGCCTTTTGGGAGTTGTTTGCAGCATTCCCTCCACGAGAGTTCCCCAAACAATGTGCTCATAGTATAACTCACACCGATCAAACAGGTTAGCCGTTAAGCAACCTCTTCACTCTCGAGCTTCACACACAAACTTCTTCCCTCTCTTAAGATGTGAAAGACCTTCCTTTAAAGTATGAAACCTAAATAAACTCAGCTGCACATGATGGGAACTTCTGTCTGAGGGCTGAGCTGGACCAAGGAATCAACCATCCAAAAAACTGGCATGACTCAGGACATGGCCAAGATCTCTCAAATTTCATGTCCCAACAGGAAAACCAAACACCTTTGTGCTTCATTGCTTAGAATTTTCATTTTCACGTCCTGAAGTTTTTTTAACCTCATTTTCTTTGGAAACAAGGCTTAGGCTGTAATTTGTTTTATGTGTATGTAGGCGTGTCTCTACAGACTTTTCAATTTATTGGCCAGTTTCAGCAACATTCAACAGATTAAAATACTAAGTTTTCACAGGTTTTGTGGAAAGCGACTTCTGAGAAAAAGACAAGAGACCAGAGACAAAGCTGCAGCATGAACTCACTCCCTATTAGCTATCAGTAACTACACTTTAGAAAGGGACCTGATAAGTGCTGAAAAATTTCTTTCAGATGTTGTGGAAACACAGTAATTCAGTGGCTTGCATGTTAGCTACCCAAGGGTATGGCCAGCTTTGAGCTGCACAACTGTAAGAGATCAGTCCCTCATTCTGGCTCTCAAAACCTTCTCGTTTGAGCTCTTACAGATCCTAACTCCCATGCTACTCCCTAACTTTGTAGATTTTGCTCTTTCAGTCCTTCTCACTGACTTCTTAGCAGGCTCCTTTCTTCCCTGTTCCAACACCATTTGTTTTGTCAACTTTGTCGTAACTAGGCACCCAGATGGATCTGAATGTTGCATGAAAATAAACTCATTATTGAATAATACATCTCTCTAACCCTTACCTTCCCTCCCTTGACAAGGAATGGTTGTCACATTTGTTTTCACTTTTACATTCAGCTAGCTAATAAAAACTGCTGGCATCTCACCTTGTACAGACTCTTGGAGAGGCCAGAATTGCAAATTCATGCTCCTTATGCCTGCATTATCATTACCAAGTGGTAGCTTCATGTCTTTACACTTCTGAGAACAACTGAAACAGTGGATCTCTCTTCTCCTGCAAAAGGCTGGTAAACAGAGGAATTGTAATTTAATTTTTGCCCTGATTTTTAAGCAAAAGAGTGTGGGTGCATTAGCTCAAATAAGAGGAATATTTTTTGTACATCAACAAAATGAATGAGAGAAGACACCTTATCAGTGAAATGTGAAGGCAAATTTTGCTGTGAAGGGTCCAAACTCTGAAGTCCTTAGCTCTTGCAGAGACACAGTTCCTAGTCAGGTCACTGAGAATTTCTATCTGAGCACAGATTGAATGAAATGAATAAGTTTCAGATCCAGCCCCAGGAAGTTCAAACCCTTATTTCAGAATTTGGTTTGTTCTAATAAATGCAATAGAAGTTACAAGTGACTCCTTTGCCCACTTTTTCCTATATTTTTCTTTTTCTATAAATAGCCAACGGAACAAGATGAAAAGTGACCTCCTCTTAACCAAGGCAGGAATAGTCCAAAGGGTTGCCATACAGGTTTTTCCAATCTCCACCCTGCCAGGATAATGCACTGCCCACCATGGAGCTATCTCTGGGCTAAAAGGGCTGTGCAGCCCCCATGCTGATTTGGGAGTTTGGCCTTTCTGCTGTGGCTGCCAAAAGTGACATGAGTTAGTGCTAGGTTTGCTTTCTATTAACAGCTGTGCTGAGATCATGAGGTTTCTTAAGCTCTCAGTGTCTGTCTGAAAACTTTCAGTCAGCAGTGCTGTTTTTTGATGGAATCACACTGGTGACCTGGAGGTGAAAGATGATTTCATCTGTGTTTCCACTAAAACAACTTTATGGCTCAGAGTTCATTCTATCCTTAAGTACTATGAAAGCAGCCCTAGAAATGAGTGTGGTTGCATCTATACACAGCAGTATGCCTTTGATTATCTGCACTTGAACGCAAGGATCGGAACTACTCAGAGTGAGTGATTTAGACATTTGTAATTATGGCACAGCCTGGGTTTATTAAGACTACTGAAACTCATTAATGTACTTTGAAGTATACTTAAAATGTATATGAGTAGAGTTAAGATGAGACAGATTCAATTTCAAATTAATAGCTGGAATCCATTAAAAGGGTAGTAACAGAAATACTGGGGATCCATAAAGTCTGTCATTACACCATATTCTGACAGAAAGCAAAAAAGTTGTAAGAGTGCACGTGCCATACAAGAAGTTCTGACTGAAATTCTCTACCCACTAAACACAGGCCTGAGCTGCAACCATGAAGTGGTTGAACTGAACTCAGAGCGCAGCTATTCATACTGAAAGGTACATGTAACAAGTTTATTTATTAGGTCCACGAATAAGAATAGAGCTAGTATTTTTCTGCTAGAGTTATTGAAAAGGTCTTGACAATCATTTTTCAGTACATTGTAGATTTCATGGGCACTCTAAAAACCCTAGTCAGATGGTTTCTGATGCCTTCTTCTTGCTCCTGGCTTCTCAATACTAAAAATGGAGATGGGCTAAGTCCAGGTTTAGATCCAGACCTGGTTTCCAGGTTAGCTTTAGCCTAAATCTACAGATGCATCCTCCTAAATAGTTTAATCTGGGTCGGGTATGTGGTTTTGAAGCAAATCTCCTGATCCTGGCCACTGCCTGCTCTTTGGTTTACATTGCAGAGAGGTCTCAGGGCACATGAGGCCCCTTCCAGATGAAACTAAGCAGCTAGATGTGCTCCCACAGCCAGTGACTACGGGCCCCCGCCTAAAGTAACACAGAGGCATCAGGATGTCTAACATGATCACTGGATTCTAAGCACCAGTGGTTCAGACCAGCAGAACCACTCACTGTCCTGCACTACAGTCTAACAGACATGCGACATTGATGCCCTAGCACAGGAATATCTGAGAAGACATGGGGTACAAAGCATGTTGTGTGGAGTTTGCCTTCCTTCTTAAGATGTGTGTGTTCATATTGAAAGAAAAGGAAACAAGCATCGCTGTCATGACTAGAGACCACAGCCATTGTTCAGTGTAATCTTTGTTCAGGCCAAAAGGGGATATCTTAGAAATGCTGTTTTCATGCACTGATAAAAGAGAGAGCAGAATGTTAGCACAAATGCTTCCTGCTGCATTTCCTAGTCCTGATTATTACTGTGTTTGTATGAAAAATAGCACACTCAGAGGTAGGTTTGGAAAGAGCAAAGCACTGGGTGTGGTAGCAGATCTCAAAACTGTCAGTATGGTTGTAAAAATGTTGGCTGGGCTGGAAGAGGCCCTTGGGAGCCCAAGGGACTCTTGACATAAGTGCCTGCCTACCAGAGCAAGGCACCTTCAGGCATGCTCCCCCAGGCAATCGGCCAGCTGCCTGCAAGGCCTCCTGTTGTTGAAGAGGCATCTGGCAGCGGGGCTTGAGATTGCTTTCTGAGAGTGCAGAGCACAACCACTACCTCCCAGTTAGGCTGTGCAATGGTGTTGCTGCCAGGAGCCCAGCTCTGACTTCTCTCCTACTAGAGGTTTAAACTCTAGCAAAGAAACATTTTCTGATCCTTCATAAAAACGTGGTTTAATCTTAACTCTTCCAGTAACTATAGTATATTAAACTCAGGAAGCAGATTAAGCCCGTTAAGATACTTGTTTTCTAAAGATAATTGAAGATGGCTTTAGAAGTTGCATGGAAACTGTGGTTTAGCAAAACTGCAATAACTATATACACAATATTTTCCCACCTTAAATTTAGTTATGGTAGAGGAAATAAGGGGATCAGAAAAGTATCGGAGATGAGAAGATTAAGAAGTAAACTGTGGGTTTTCTATGGGCAGTGTTTATTAAGATTGCTTTATCACAATGGTCAGTAGATGAAAAAATTTGTCACCCCATACAGGATAATATAACTTTACATGGTTCAAAGTTATTTAGTATGAACACTAATACTGATTACCTTTACAGCTGTAGAGTGTTTTGAAATTAAAAGCAGCAGAACTTTCCAGAGATGCTTTTGTATTAGTGATGAGACAGGAAGAAAAAAGATTATAGGGAAGGCTCTGGCTCACACTGGGTTTGTAGGAATGGGTGTCCATCCATACTGAAACTTACACCTGCAGATGCTCTGAGATATTTCCTGAAACAACCTCTGAGTTTTGTTGGGTAGGATTTCTTTCCTAGTAGTCTGCTCACCTATGCGCATCTTGTATCATAAATCTTCAGTTTTGAAAATGAATGTTTTTTCTCTCTTTCTTGTTATCCACATAATCACACAGTTAATGACTTCTACGTCACTGTTTCCCATGATTTCTGTGTGCCGTTGACTCTGTTTTATTACTCTGTCTCATTGCATTCCATGTTTACCTATACAAGTAAAATTCTTCTCTGTATCTGCAAGTTCCCAGTCTCTTTGCAGCAGGTTTCTCCCAGTGTCAGAGTTCTCAGCCCATGGCTAGGGGTCAAGAGGCATCAGAGCTTAAATTTCATCATATGGTAATAAAAGCGCCCTCTTTGGCTGAGAGCCTACCTGCTGCAGCTGGGCCTTTGCTGAAATGGATGTAATACAGTCCTGGTTTAAATAAAGCCCTGGGCCCTTCTGCAGTGCACACTAATACAGTTCTGCTTGTGCCCAGGAGGGCAAGGCAGCACTACCAGCTCCTTTGAGCCCTTTACACCCTAGTGATGAGTGTAATGAGCAAGTTGACTCTCTCTTCACTCGCTGCACACTGCAGAGCAGATGACAAGATGGGCTCATTAGCTCTTTTATATTAAAAACTGCCAACAAATATTTGACATGAACCCTCCTTTCTCACAATACAGATGAACTTGCAGGAAAAAAAATAAGCCAAAAGAACACCCAGTTTGTCTATATTCCTTAGCCATCTTAATACAGACCTGCTGTCTGATGCCCCACTCTGCTCCAGTGTAAGCCAAGTAAAGGATTTTTCCTGGGCAAAGTTATGGTACCTTCCTCAGCCGTGGAAATAAGGAGAGCAATAACTCTTTTTCAGCTCTTCAAGGTGAAAAACAAAAGAGACACAAAAGTGACAGCAGTGACAGTCCTTTGTCACGAGGTCCTGAAAATTGCTGCAAAGAAATGCATGAGTGCAAAATTAAAGGCTGAGTGGTTTGCTGTTTAACATGGGAGACTTAATCCTGCAGGAGAGGCACCTTCCATGTTATAGTTGGCCAATGCACACCAATGAGCCTTAGAGGCACAGTGGGATTGGCAGATTTCTTGGGTGGCATTACCATCCCTGGCAATCCTCTCCCTATGCATTTGGGAATCTTGCCAGCAGCAGATAGTGTGTGGTACATGCCAGGGTGGCAGTGGAGGTGTGTCATGAGGGAAGCAGAGTTTGGCCTCTACTTTAAGGATGACACTTGGAGAGGTGCAGGCCACCCCCCTGTGATGGTCAGGCAGTTACAGGGTTTCAGGCTCCACAGGGCCGATGAGGCTATGCACAGACCAGACCATTTTGGCTTTATCTGGGGCTACTCCAGCACCACTCTGCAGGGATGATTTTCCCTGCAACTGCTTCATGAAAACAGATATCATCTGAATGCCAACATGCCCCAAAAGGTATTTATGAGACTTGTGTAATTAAACATGCCTAACTTCAGGTGAAATATATAGATGAAAATGCAAGATGTAATTACGAAGCATTGTCATGGTGATAACGTGGCTAAAACTGAAACCATTCGAGAGGGATGGCTCTCCAGCCTTGCACTTTTCTGTCAAGATCTTTCCCTCCTTAGGAGTTAGGAACTGAGAGGTGAGGGGGCTAAGCTTGCTGTATGCAGCCTTATTTCATGTGGGGCCAGCAGCACCACTCTGCATGGCAAACAAGACCCTCTCCTCCTGTGTGCCAGGACATCAGGGCTTTCAGTGGCAAGGCATTTACTCACCAAAAACCACTAGGAGCGAAGGAAATCTCTGGAGAACATGCCTGCTCACTGCGGGAACGACAGTTTTCATTAGCTTCATAAATAACAGCTGAAATACAAGATGAAGGCCAGAGCAGAGAACCTTATCAGTTAAAATGTCATCTGTGGTTATGAGACACGCTGTTCTCATTTGGGCTTCTCTCTCCTCTCTGACATCCCAAACTGCTGGTAGAAAGAAGCTTTGTGAGCAAGAGCGGGACTCACTTGAAGCACTGTTAGCAGCATGAGTGCAAGTAGATGGATTAGGAGCATTTTTCCCCTGTCCAAGGATGGGAATGTAGCTCAGAGCAGTACACCCAAGGCACCCTTTGAATATTTGGGGGTGGAACTGTCTGTATCTCTCCATAACTTCACCTTGAACAGATTTTAGGTTACAGTTACAAAAGCAAAATGAAGTGAATCTGAGTCTTGGAGTCTCATCCCACACCACAGAAAGGGACACTGCCTCTGCCCCCAGCTCCTTTACATTCTCATTCCTGGGGAAGCATCAGCACAGCTGTGTGAATACTGAGGATGGTGAAGAACCCAGCCACATCTGGGATCACTGACTGCATCTGCATCAGGAAACAAAGCAGGGGTAAGGTATGAGCACTGACTCCAGCCTTTGAGTGTCCACACTATCACATTTTGAGCATGCTGACTGGTATGACTTTGGCCTGTGACAGCTAGTCACCCCATCAGGCAGCAGCTGGGGAGAACATAAGCTGGGGTGAATGTAACCCTGTTTTGAGGACTAAGAAAATTTAGCAGTACAAGAAACAAACTGTGACACCTCAATTGGCCTCAGAGTTCATAAATGGTCTCTAGGCAGTGTTATTTATTTGTATAGAGAGCTGCTGAGAGTCTGAGCGCAGAGACTGTGGCCAGAGCAGGCCTGGAGCACAGACTGGTCTCTTATCTATACAAAATGTCCTACTAGAGCTGGAAAGAGGCTTTTATCTCATTTTGGTTTCACTTTTGTGGATAAGCCCAAGATATGATGCTTGAGGGCTGTCACTGCAACCACTGGTTTCATTGGCCCCTGTGGCACTGCTCCCATCAGGTCTGCATAAAACACAGGGCTCCTGCAAGCAATTTACTTTACAGAAAGCCGTGGCTGAGAGGGCAGCAGCCACAGGGCAGGCAGCATGGACAGCTCACCCCATCCCTTTCCAGCACCCTGCCAGGCGACTCTGTGTTCCTGGGGTATGGCTTTTCTATCAAGGCAAGCTGAGGAGTTAATCTGGCAGGTAGACCCAGCCTGAGTTGCATGATCTGAGTTCAGATTGAGTAAGTGCAATTAGATGATGAGAACCTCATGGCAGGGCGTGCCCCAGTTTCAGTCAAAGGTGGAACATTATTAAGTACCATTTACATACAGAGAAACACCCACTTTTGAAATCGCTGATGCCAGTAACACATGCTTTGCATTTAACTTGCTCAGTGAAATGGGAAGTCAGCGGCAGAACACTGAGTTTCTAATTTGCTTGCTGCCAGCAATGTGATTAATGAGTTTCAAAACACCCCATCAGCCAATTATGACGGATACTAACCCTTTAATAGGAATCTCTAGCTGGATCCTTGTTACTTGGATTTAGTGCTCAGACCAGTTAGACCATAAATTATTTTCTCTCTGGGAAAAAGAGTAAGCTTCTCCAAGATAAGCAGCTCGAGTTTTTTGTTTCATAGAGACCAGCTGCAGGAGCAAGGATGCAGTACATTTTGTTCTCCTTGCCTATCAATATGCAATTAGGAACAACCACTTTGCACCATAGAGCACCCTTCTTTGGGTTAGTGGAGGAAAGGCTGGGGGCAAAAACTAACCCCTAATTTAAGAAGCATACTACAACAGCGAGCCCAAACTGTACACCTTCACAAAATGAATGTGTTGTAGTGTATTATTAATAATAATGAAAAATCTGATCTATATGCAATATTACAAGTGTTTATGGCGATTTTAAATGAGACAGAGATATGTCTTCCCCTCATGAAACCACTGAGAAAGAGTACAGTGTGGTAGCTGTACCTCACTTGTTAGTTTGCTTATGTTTAATGTAACTCAGAGTTTAAACACAAAATGAGCAAAGGGAATTCTGTACCCTGGAGTGAACAAAAACAGGTGGAAAAAACATTTTCAGATTTCCTGTATTTGCATATTCTCTTTTTTAAATTTTGACATAAATTAACTCACATGCACCTTGAAAAAGAAGTGAGTTTCTTTCTTCTATTACCTGTTGCACAAACACAGCAGTTGCCAGTGCAGGAGTCTCTCCAGTATCCAGATAGAGAAGAGCATGAGAAGCCAGTCCCAGCTGCTCCAGTGGAAGATGAGCAAGGACTCCTGTGGCTGGCACGCACCAAATAATTATTCTAACAGAAGAATAATGTGCAAAAATATTTGATCAAATTACTTTTTATTACAGTGAAGCAGAGCATGGTAGCTGGGGGACAATGAGATTTCCACACAAGATCAGATCATCTGTTCACCATTCTCAGATGCCCGCCTCTGGCCATAATGGGAATAGCTTTAAGCCTAGTGTGCTGCTCACTTAAGGCCCTGTATTGAATTATACTCATTTACAGCTCCCCAGAGGAGCTTAGTGTCTGTCCTTTGCAACAAGAGAGGAAGGAAAGAATGAACTGCTGCTGAGTTTCCACCCCTGGGCAGGAGCAAACCCATCTCCCACAGCAAAGCTCCATTCTCTTACCCTCCAAAGAGTCCCAGATCCAGGTTTTGCCAGGGGACCCACCACTCCTCAGCGGCATCATCATCCCTGAAATGTTTGAACCTAGTGCTCCTGCCCCAGTTTGATGCCCCAGATCTATATTAGTGTGGATCACTTCCAGCACCTGCAATGACACATCTCATTTATCTAACATAAAATCACTAGCTGCAGAACCATCCCATGTGATTGTCTTCTTTCCCATAATCTCAGATCACCCCAAAAACTTGCTCTTGTCCCTTGGATGGGGAACACAGAGATGATGAGAATCCTCACTGGATGTGGCTGGGGAAAACACTCACCCCAGGTGGCTGCCTCCTCCACATCTCACTCACACTGAGGGGAGAAGGAAAATAAAAGGTATTCTTCTCCATTCGTCACAATTTCCTATTCTTTCAGCCTGTGCTCAAGAGCACTGCCTCTCATTAAAGAAGTGCTGAGAGACACAAAGAATGCTGTGGGATGTGGGAATAAGAGAAAGGGAGAGGGGAGAAGGAAAATAAAAGGTATTCTTCTCCATTCGTCACAATTTCCTATTCTTTCAGCCTGTGCTCAAGAGCACTGCCTCTCATTAAAGAAGTGCTGAGAGACACAAAGAATGCTGTGGGATGTGGGAATAAGAGAAAGGGAGCAAGAGGTGTAGTGTCACCATGTGGGTGATGCCCCATCTCTTCCATCCACGTCACCTCAATGCAGGGCTTTGGAGGCTTCAGGTTGCCTCCAGAAGTCGGGAGTGGAGTAGAGAACAAGAGGAGGTGACAGCAGAATAGCTGAGGGCCTGCCTAAACTAAAGGCTGTGAAACTTCTGCATTAGGGAATCACTTTGGTCTCTGTTCTAGAGCTTCTAATAAATGCTACCCATCTCCAAATCAATTTGTGGAGTGTGTCTGTAATTCCAGCTGATTCCAAGCATCACAGAGCTTCTCACAAATTTGTGCTTTCAGATGGCAGCTGGTACCTGGGATTGATGCTGCACATGGGTCTGCAGCAGCAAACACCTGGGGAGGAGTTGTTAATCTGCAGGATCTTTGTCAGAACTTCTTCAGACCAGTTGCAATGTGAAATATCATTGCGGCAGCTCACACAGACCTATCCACGGCCTGCACTAAGCCCACCGTAAGTGCAGAAGATGGAGCCTTTCTCCTCTCAGCCCGTCAGTTAAACTTTGCTGCAGTGACTGACAGCGGCAACATGCTTTCATACTCCAATGGACTTTTTGTCTCTAGTACAAAATGGATATGTTTGTGGTGGGAGAGCATATGTGCAGGTCCTGAGGCAGGGACAATAACTGGCAGTAGGGCCTGACCAGGCCTCCCCCTCTCAGGTACAGGTCTTTCTGGCCATCATTTGTCCCAAGAGTCTCCTTGCAAGTTCCCAGTACGGGTGGGACTTCATGAAAATTAAAAGATGGAAACTTTCCAAACAGGAGACCAAGCTGCTGCTTACGAAGCAATGATGTTGTCCAAGCCAATGTAATTCTCTAAAGTATACATACCAATGGGAGATGTAATGTGCTCTCCCCAGGAACTGCTCAGCTTTGCTCAGCCCTCTCCCAGCTTGGGTGTCATCCTCAAGTGGGTATTGCAGATGCTGAGGAAGTAGGACAGAGGCTTCAATTCCCTTATTCCCTGGAGCTGTCAGGATCCAGGGATAAAAGTCACCTGGGACCCAGGGATAAAAGTCATGTGAAATTGTTTGGTACAATGTTGACTTGCAAGCTCCATCTTAGGAACTCTGCTGTGCCAGGCAGACAGCAACCTTCAGAGACAGGTGCTGTCTGGGGGCATCTTGTCACAATGTAGCAACTGGTCTCCCTTTTTCTAAACTCTGTCCCAGCTCATCATCATCCCAACGCTGACTCTTAGAAAGTTTCCTTTAGTAAGGGGGTGGACACACTCTTAATGGCACATCAATGCTCTTCTTAGCAGGGCAGCTGGTGCATACTCTTTTCTTTTCTTTTTTTTCTAATGCCTCTTCATGGGACTTCTGCTGTCTCCCAGTTGAAGCTGGATGTCAAAGCCACACAGGTTTCGGCCTGCACAATGAATTTGTGTCATACCACACGAGAACACACCTTGTTGTGCCTGGCCTCACCCTTCAGCTTTCCTCCAGTACTGAAGCGAGCTGAGCTACTGAGGCAGCTCACCCAAAGCCCAGAACCTGCATTGTCTGTGGATGTATGTTGCTGTAAGCAGCCTATGTAGTCCAAGCTCAGAAGCAGCACAGCTGTCATGAAATGCAGATGAAAAGCAGGACATTTATTTCCTGTAAGGGTCTTCTGCCCATCACCTGTTTACAACTAGACTGTTCTTCATTCCTCTCTTGCCCTCAAGCTGGTAGTGCCGTGCCATGGCTAAACTATGAATGAGCTGAATGGAAGGGATATTAAAAGAAATGGAAATAAAAATATGAAGCTGATTTTTCCTGACAGTATTCAATTCTCATCTCTGGCAGAGAGCAATGACCAGTAATTATTTCAGCTACTGAAATTTGGACAGGCAGTACAGAGCCTTGTGAGAATCCAGCAGCATCTATTATAACAGGTAAACAAGAGGAAGATGCATGGGGCGCTACCTGCATAAAAAGCTGCCTAGGAAAGATGGCAAAGTTCACCTTTACTCAGGATCTGCTGGAATGGATGTCAGTGCTGATGCAATCACTGGGCTACCTTTTAGTGTCCTCTTCATGTCATCAACATTTTTCCCTGGGTCAAGAGTTCTATGTTACTAATGGATCAATCAGTTCAGGTTGATTGTACGCCATGTCAGGTTTGTTTAGGGCTTTTGTCAGAAGTCATAAATCACAACTCAAATTTAGTTAATTCTCCCAGTTAACAGCATTTTTCTGTCCTTCAATGGACACAATAACAGCTGAGCCATCTGCACAAAATGTGTCAAAATATCTTTTCTCCTCTATTCAAAAATATTGGTATTCCCTTTTTAGTAAGAGTCCACAAAGATTAAATACTCAAATAATTTGCTAGTCAAAGTGAATTTCAAGAATGTCTCTGTAGGTAGCCTCAAATCAAATACAGAGATTGCTCTTCTCAGTATACCCCTTACAATCAGAAAACTCATGTAAAAAAAACATTTATTGATTCTTATCCAAGAGCAATAAGGCATATTTCCCTTCCAATACAGGCATCAAAGCCTTCTTTTGCCTCAGTAATTTGATCTGAGCTGGCATGTTACACTTCTGCTTATCAGTCTGTGTAGATTTCTGCATTTGTTATATTTGTAAAGGAATTATATTTAGTAGGTAATAACAACAATATACTTGAAAGTTTGCTATTTGTGACCACAATTGCTTTCTTGAGGGCTGTTTGCCACCTTTAAAGTCTAGCCTGGTTATGCACATTCCCCTGAAAACAGTACTTTGTCTCTTGCTCCTATTTGTCCTATTAGGGACACATACCCCCCTGATCTGGTTACATATAACCCCTTGTTAAAGACAAAACTGCTGCAGGACACTGTGAGAGTACTGAGGCTGTCAACCAGAGTCTGGATGTTCCTGATACATGGAAACCTAATAGGGGAGGATATGTTTCAACAAAAATAGTAGTTTAGCAAGATAGTATTTTCCCCAAAGTTTCACCTTCTGTGTCAGAGAGCTGAAACATCCAGCTCTCTGTAGACCATAGGCACCAGCTGTTTTTCCACTGCTTTTTTGCACAGTCCTCAATGTCCTGGCCCACAGTCATGATACCAAAAATGAAATAATAAGCCTAAGTTTAAATAACAGATACATTTTATACAGGGATGCAAATACTCGTGGACAAATCTAGTCTGGAACAAGTGAGTATATGGTGCAGGGGTACCCAGTGGGGCAGTGGGTACAGGTGGGCCAGGGGTAGTCTACAGTCACTGGTGACATACTGTGAAGGGACAGGCTGCAATTAAGAGATGAAATCCTTCTCATCCAGAAAACAGACTGGAAGAGAAACTTAAACCTAATTGTTTCCTCACAGAATGTTCTTCAAGAATCATTCCCAGTATCATTTTGCCTTAGAGCTTCTCCCATATGTGTTACAACTCAAGTTTATTTTGAACATTGCAACAGTAAAACACTTTGGTAGTTCTTTTCTGTCCCTTAGCCAGGTAACTCCAGATGACTTTTTCCTGTCAAAAGGCTTGTGAAAATCTGGCTCTAAGTGAGATTTGAGTACAACCACTGTCCCCAAGCTCTTCTTTTAAACTTGAGGTAATAAGCAACATACCACCAATGGGAAAAAAATCTTACTTATAAAAGCATAACACATCCTTAGTGTGCCCACTAAAATACAATAAAAACACTCTTCCTTACACATAAAAGAGTGGTAACACAATGCTATTCCCGTGATCAGGGTGCCATAACCCCAAGATAGGTGTATTCTAAACATGGTATTTGCCATTCACCTTAAACCCCATTGATTGTTGCCTTCAGACATACTGTTGGTTTGTGTCTGGCACACATCAAAGCAAGTGACACCCACATGAACTCCAAAAGCCATTAAAATCCCACATAATTTCCCTTCAAAGAGCATTTATGGAAATAGCAAGATCTATAAGCCATTAGAGAAAGACAAGAATAGATTCCGTTAGAATTGTTTTTCATCCATTTCACTTGTCAACCTCAGAGATTTACAGGATGCCTAAAATACTATAGAAACTGTGCTTAATGAATCACCTGAAAAAAGGTAGAAATATTGTTTACTATGAACCTTCAAGGGAGTTTTATCTGATTCTTCTGAACATCAGTATTATTTTATTATGTAAATAAATTTGCTATTTAGATTGTTGGCATATTATTGTTGGCAAAATCAGAAAATAAAGCCGTGTTGCTTCGCACCAGCTTCTTAGCTGCTTAGCTTAGCTCATCTCAAAGCAATGGGGTGAAACTGAAGGTCCTCAGTAATATGTCTGAGAGAGAGGATGTTTTTACATTGCGTAATTTTGGTGGGAACTTGCTCACCAGCCATGAGCTGGCTTCCAATCAGCTGCCTCCAGCCATCCTGCCCCAAGGAAAGGTGTGGTCCACAACACCCTGTTCTCTACCAAAGAGAGCTGCTTGAGCTGAATAGTTTCAAAAACCCCCTTCAACCTGAAAATAGGGCATATTTGTATTTTCTTCCATGTGGGAGACATCTCACTAAATTGATCTGCTGACAAGGTAGGTGGCTGTTTAAATAACATCCAAGAAATGACACTGATACATTATAAACTTGACAGAGAAATCTCATGTGGTTGTGTACTTCTGACCTTGACACAGTGAGCTCCTTACAGCCAATTTTTTAGCCTGAAATAAGGTCTAGTCCATTGTAAGCAAAACAAAAATAGCAAAGCCTGCAGTCATCCTTCATTCCTTAGATACTCGTTCTGCTATCAGCCTCTGTAGGAATGAGTCCATGAGGCCATGAGGTGGGTATGAGGAAGCCCTAAGAAAACTTGGTCTTCTCTCCTTACACCACAGAGCCTTTCAGACCTGATCATTCATTTTGACCCAGACATCAGGAAAACAGCTTTAATCAGGCAATTAGCAGTCCTTTGGCACATCTGCCACATACACATCATCGATAGCCCAGGTTAACCCCACAGGGCAACCAGTCATGGGACTTCATTTCAATTGGCAGGATGATGAATGCTTACACAGCATATTGACTCCAAATAGAGCTGACTGAAACAGTTTAGTAGAAATGTTTATTCACCTAAAAAATAAACAGTTTCAGATGAAAGGAAACTATTTACAAATGAAGTCAAATTTGTTGAAGTTTCACACACACCTCCCACCTTCTCCCCCCTGCTCCATGAAAAGCTTTGGGAAAGTAAGGGAAGTTATTCTGTTATCTTTTGAAACAAGATTTGCTAAATAGGACTGACCCACATTTGTTTTGCAAGAATAAAAACTGCCCTGCATGAAATAAAACATTCTGTTTTCGGCTGGACAAAGTGTTTCATTGATTCTTTAACACATTTTACACAAGACTTCTTTCTGTGACAAATCTAAAGCATTTTCATGCTGTCTTGACACAAAATTGCTAACTTTTTGCACAGTTCCAAGGGTCTGGGTTCTATCTAGCAACCAGGAAACATTGAAATAATTACTGTTATTGAGATGGCTTGGAGCTACTTCTCATACTTCAAGAAATCCCCTTGTAATAAAAACTGCTGGCAGGCAAAATTCATCAGGCAGCATTAGGAGAACTTGGGATGAATTTTGAGTATGCTCGGGTCAGATTTCAAGTTCAATCTGACAAGCCTGTGGCTGTAACTAGCAGGAACTGTCAGCTTTGAATGTATTTCCATTTGGGTTGTACAGAGGGTTGGGGCCTGTTATTCAGACACAGATCTGTGGAGCTGAAGTTACAAGGACTGAAATTTGATTTAGAAACTGAAGTTAGTTGTCACATTTCCCCAAACTGAACTCCCTATCATATGGCCTTAAAGAAATAAATACATTAAATGTTGCTCCCTCAAGAAAGAAAACTCCATCCAAACAAGGCCTCTCAGCATGACACTTCTATTATTTAGTTCCTCTTTTATATGTAGGTCATATTAAAACACACATCTACATAATTTTGAAAACATTTCAACTTCTCTCTGGGTAGCACCACTGATTCAAGTGGCACCTCTAGGTATAAACCACAAAAAGCTCTTTGTGAGATGATGGCTCCACAGACACATTGTGAAAGAAAGTCTGAAAATGGTCCAGAACACTGTCAGCATTCTCAGTTTCAAAAGCTTCTTTTAGCCATTGGTCTTGTTATGCAGATTCCTGCTTTCCTAATGCAGTCTAACGTCCTATAGAAACAAAGGAGATTGTGCATGGGTGAGGATTATGTAAAATTAGAGAAAAGGACCTTGTATAATCCATGCCTTTCTGCTAGGTACATGTCTGGAAAAAAAAACGAAGTATGTGTTGCCCTGTTCAGCATGGCTCAGCAAATAGCTGATTTTTCAGATTCACAATTGAGAAAACAAAAAGAAGAGGGGAAAATTAATTCAGCTGGTAGCATATGGAAAATGTTCATGGATTTTTGTCAAGTAAAATTTTAAAAACTACTTTATTTATTCTAGAAATTTTTGTTTATTTTTTTATGGGCAAAAGCTATGCTATGGGCCTATATAAACCTTGTTTGACTTAATCCTTTTAAAATAGAATAATTAAAATTGAATCAGTTATTATATTAAAATTGTACTCTAGAATGAACATCAGAATCTTTAATTAAAAAATACCAGAAGGAAATGCATCAACTTTTTTTTCTAATTCTCTCATTAAAAAGAAATTCTTTCCTCCTCTGCCAACCTCACAATAATTAAAAACTGTTTTTGGTGAATATATGTTAAAAAAAAAATCCCATAGCCTAAATTTCCTTTTGTTGTTTAAATATATTTCATCAAATTGTTGTGCCTAATTTTAAGTCTTCTCACCGGGCAGTCAGATGTGTCTGATTTATATTCTTTACCATAAAGGTTTCAGACATCCTAAAGGCCCAGCTGAACTGTCTGTGATCCGTCATAAATTATGGGTCAGATACAAAATGGCAAGATATTAAATACCTTTTATTTCACCAAGAGGAGAAATACAGAAGACATCCTCTAGAAGAGCAAAGCTCACACCCTAGATAAGGAGTTCCTGCTGAGCAGGACCTCCACACATGAGATGATGGCAGACTGGACCTAAGGGATCCAGGGCACCAGAAGTTAGCAAGGACACCCAAAGTGCTCAGTGGAGAAGTGTAACACTTGCAGTTGCACAGCATTTTCCCTGCCTGCAAGGAACAGCACAAGCAGACAGGATGTTGTTGGGGATGGCAGAGGAGCTTGGCACCACCTGGTGCTGCACCTGAGGTAGGACAGAAGCCACCTCAAACTCTTTTGTCACAGCCAAGCAGTGAGGACCTTTCACCCTTGCCAAAGCTTCCTCGGTGCAAGAGTTTCTGAGGCTGACATAAGGTCTGTTCTGGAGAGTTAGCCTTGCTTTGCCCTTTCAATAGTGTGGGATGATGACTTACCAGCTGGTGTGAAGGAAGGGATTAGAGCCCCATGGCTGGATGCTGGAACTACTGCCAAAGGTGGGGCTCCACCAGCGAGCTGACTGAAGCTCCCAGCTCCTTCCCAGCCCAAAAGGGCAACCCTGTACGTAGGGATGGACTCCAGAGGAGCCACCATTCCAGCTAGCGTTGAGTTAACTCTGCAGTGTAGAAGAGCTGGCTCCTTCCCTCAGACCTCAGACTGACTGTCTGCTCTGCAGCTGAGACCTGCTGCTGTTGCAGGCTACAGTGGCACCTTGGCTTCCATGGGTAGGGCTGCTACACTTTGTCCAGGGCACAGGCCTCCCTATATAGACACAGGGACACATGATTTGGCTTATGGGCATGCAGTTGGTGTGACATGTGAGTTGGCGCTCAGTTCCCGAGGTAAAAAGCTCTAGGTGTCTGAATTAATGAAATTCACAGCAGACAGTGTTCTCAGCAGTGGCATTGTGACTGTCTGCTCAGAGCAGCAATTTTCAGATATTTTCAGAGGTTGCACACATCCAGAAAGTAAGAAAAAAACCCCAACAAACCCCAAACACAAAAACAAATAAACAAAAACCAAAAACGAAATAAGAAAACCCCCAAACACTTTAAAAAATAGCCAAAATCCACTTACATGACACTGTCCTGCAACATGAGATGTCACATATTACAACAGTTGATGTGATATCATGTATGGGATCTTAAAAATTCAGCTCATGTGCTCAAGGAGCAACAAAAAAGCCCATAGGGTAAAAAATAAAGTTTTCCATGTTTGTTTGCTTAACAGAATGCAATAATTCATGGGCAGCTAAGATGTGCAGTACATGTTTCTAATTCACTTAGGTGTCAATCAGAAATAATTGCTGCAGTCAATGAAGCTATGCCTGGGTAACAGATACAGAAAAGCGTAACACTCCAAGTCTCCCAGTTTACCCTGACTGGAGAAAGCAGCTTTGTGTTACTGACAGTATTGCAGATTCTGTGCATTTTTAGAAACATAGGCTTTCTGGCATAATTGCAATATTTGGAATAATTTTGCATTTTTAGGTTTCTTTTTATGGTGGTCCCACTCCAGAGAAAGCAGCTCTCTGAGTGTATCAGCAATGTTGTCTAGCCTGACTCCATATTTACTCATTTAATTTGGAAGAGGCTGGACAAAACAAAACCTTCTCGCTCTCGGATGTGATCATTGGTCCTCAGGGAAAAGCCCTCTCCTGCCAGAGCAAACATGTCTATTTTCATGCAGTTCATGGCCTCTGTGATCTCTGGTTCCATATGGGCTTAACTTGATGCAAAATATGCAGCCACACACTCTTTTTAGGGGTCCAGTGTGGCTTGTTTAAACATGAACCTTATTAATGCGTGTCAGGATACACCACTGTAGTAGTCACACTGACAAAACAGGGAAGTTACTGCAGGCATTATTGCCCCGCACAGAAAAGTTATTCATCAGCACACTCTGATGAGCCCTTTTAAATTGGACTTAGCCTGATAAGATGGACGTTGAATTGACTTGAGATGACAGATTCAGTGTTGAGAAGAAGCAGTCGATTATGAAACTTGAGGAAAACTCTGGAGGCAGCACAGACCACTCTCAACCTAGGAAACAATATTGGCGAAAAACAGTTTTTCCTCCCACACTCATAAAATGTTCATAGTCTTTTTTTTTCTCTTGATAGCCAGTATGGATTAGCATTCATTGCACAGACTTGGAGTATTTTATACAGCAGATCTACCAGCATGTCAAAAACATTTACATTAAGTGCTGGACAGTAGCCCATTTTCACAAAACATATTTGGCCACACCGCAATTATATATTGTCAAGAGCGCTATTGTCAGGCAATACCTGCACCTCATTTTACTTCCTTACTGCATCTTATCAGCCAAGTGCTGACATCCTTGCCTGGATGTAACTCCTCCTGCAATGACCGATGAAAGTAACTGTTGAAGCTCTGCAATGAAGGTACCCATGGGATCAAATTCAGGCTGAGTTCAGGGGAATTTCAGATGATGTGAATTAAATTCACTGACACCCATAAGAGAAATCTCTTCAGAGAAGGTGTGGCTATTTTCCAGGATGTTTCATGTCTTCTTAATCACAGGACCACTGATTTCATCAAGCCACCATACTTCACCCATCATTAGGAACCATGATCCAGCAGTTAGAACAAAAGACTGCAAGTCACTATTAGATTACTAGTTTCTGTACATGTGGTAGGGTCTTTAATAAATTGTTAATAATAATCAGGCCATATAGGTTTGCAAAGCACTTTTCAGTTGATGTTGATATAGGAAAATATTATGAATTGTGTTGACATTTTGCATTTTGAACCTATGCAGAGTTCTGATCCACTGCTGAGCTGCAACCTGTGTAATGCTTTCAGTGTCAGGGCACTAAACTGTTTTCTACTTCAGAAATCAGAGCTAGAGGCTGTAGCAAATAATACCCTGAGCAGAAGCCTGGTTTTGTAAGCACGCAAAACTGATGACTGGTTTTCATCTTCCTTTCCTAAGCGTTGCAGAGATTAGGAGAGGAAAGGTTATAATTCTATTCTGCATGCTCTCTAATGGCATGCTTTCACATTTCTGTGTCCAAGACCCTCAGTCAGACTGGACCCATTCAAAATACTGGCAGTTGTTGGTCTTGCTCCTGGGTCACGTGTGAGGTAGCCTTGCTAGACCAGGGTCCTGTCTTAGAAGTGGTAGGCATTTTATTTTTTTTTATACAGTTGTACATTGCTATATAATGGTTCTTTCATGTGAAAACATACTTCAATATAAAATGACAAAACACCATTAAAAACTAAAAAATTCTCATGCTCCCATTGGCTAACTAGCAGCCTATTTTTTTCACTCTAAAGAGTACTTAATATGCTTAACTCTCTACCTTTCCTTATCAGGTTTTCCCTTTCATTCAACTGAATACTTCTTGTTTTGCATTCTCTGCTTGTTCTTCTGCCTTATCTGTTTCCAACTTAATTGACTAGAAAAGCTCCCAGAAACATCCATGTCATTTAGATCAGACTCTGTCTGCTCTTCTTCCCCTAAAATACAAGTAGATGGTGTGGGTTTTTCCTGTTGTAAAATCATGGCCTACGGATTCTGCAGGTGGTGCAGGTTGCTGACAGCACTGCCCAGAGCAAAAGTGATGCTTTCCCTACCCAACTCATGAGAAGGACTGTGATCAGTAGTCATAGCCTGCTTATATGCCTGGGTATAAAAGAAACATATCTCATGATGGCTCGTAGTAAGTGTATAATGCACCTTTTCAATTCATATGTGTGTTGGAGATTATGAGAAACATTTAAAGACTGGAGCTCATTTGTGCCCTGTTTCCTCACCAAAGAGGAGGAAATGCTTTTATTGTCAGGTTGTTTTAGCAGTGGGAGTAGGTATGTTTTTTGTACTGAACCAGACTGGGTAGCAACCAAGCCCAAATCTTTTAAGACCTGGCTCCAACCAGCTAGGAACACCCAGAAATATACTGGCATTGTCAAGCTTTTGATGAGGAAAGCTGAGGTTTCAGAGGGTGCAAGGTGAGCTCTGGTGGTGGCCTGTCCCCAGACAGCTCCCTGCTGCATTTTACAATTATTCAAATCACAGACAGAAATTTTTTTGTTTCTTCTTAAATGAATATTTCCCTTCCCAGTGCCTAGGGCACTAGGTACTACTGAAAGAAACATGTACTTTTTAAACAAGTATTCATGCCCTCCCAAATGACCTCCAGCTTTGAGCTCTTGGCTTTCTCAAGAAAAGCTGTTTTCCTCTTTGTTCTTACAGACCTTGTAGGATCTATGCTTGTGGTCACAAGGAGACCCTTCAGTCATGCCATACACTTAAACACCACAACCCATCTTCCCTCTGCTGCTGGAGAAAGCTATTTCCTCAATGATACTTTGATGGAACTTGGCAGGTACCCTTTCACCAGCCTCTCAAAAAAGCTTTATTTGTATTAAATCACAAATGAGTGTTGGCCGGATGTTGAAGTAGCAAACGTGTTTGAGGCCAAAACCTGCTTCCAGAGGGTCACTGAGTTTCTCTAGTTCTCTCAATGGTTAGTTACCCTCACTGTTAAAAATATACACTTTGCACTCAGTTTCCAGACATCGGTTCATGTTTTACTGTTCTCTGATAAATAAATATAATTCTAAAGCTGCAAAAGGAGCAAATATTTTGTAATCAAATAGCCCTGATAGCTAAGCCTTCAAATAGTTTCTGTGGCTCCTTTTTTCATGCTCCACAAAGTTTTAATAGTACATCTGCCAAAAAAATTTGACACAACACCTGAGAACTTTTTTATATGACTCAGCTTCTTGTAATCTGTATCCATTCTCCATTTTTTTCCCTGAAGATTGTTTATTCCCCTTTTTGACTTTTCCACATTATTGCTAACAATTTTATCACCCCTGATTCTAGTCTACACATGTTTTTGTTTCTATTATATTTCTAGTTTTTCCCATTGTCTTACCTTGTGCTTTAAATAGCTACTTATTAGTACCCCTTGCTTTCTATTTTCCATGTGTGATATATTGTTTTGTTATTTCTAATTGCATTCTCTTTGCAGTTGAGACAAGGAGGTCTGTTAGCCAGAGCTGTCCTGTCTCTGGAGTGTGAAAATGTGGTTTCTGGCCAGCTAATTAGTCCTCTTAAAGGATTCCCATTTCTCTCTTTACACATTTCTTCCCAATTAATTTTGTTGGAAATTTTCTTTAACTTCGGGAAATTAGCCTTTCTGAAGAAGCAAACTACAACCATCTTTTTTCTGCCCAGAGTGAATGCAATCAAGTCCTGATCACCCATCCCTAGGCAACCGGCACTTCCAGACAAGCAAATAATTCATCTTCACCCATCCTAATGAGATCCAGAGGAGGGTTATCTCATGGTAAGTGGAATACCTTTCCCGAGATATGTGGAAATTATCGCCTTTAATTTTGAGAAATCCTAATAAGCGTCTCGCTCCTGGCTGTGGTGTCAGCGGCCTCGTCACACCAGAGCGTGTGTCCTTCATTAATTAATGCCTCCCTGCTGAAGTGCATGGGAGAATCCTGCAGGAGATGTTTTTTATTACAAGCATGATACACTACCTTTTCAGCCAAAAGCAACACCCAGCTGATGTCTGGTGACCAAACCTGTGTTTGCAGCTGACAAGTGGGTAGGTGCGTACAGCACTGGTGAACTGGTGCAGGGCACGGTTCACTGGCTGCCTAAGTCACTTTGAAGCTCGGGCACTTCTCCAGATGTCACACACTTCACTTCCAGTAATTAGATCACTGTGACAGTTCTGTACAAGAGGCTGAGCCTGTGCAGCCTGTCTCTGCTCCAGGAATTCAGCTTCCAGAGTCCCCCCATGACACCCTTAGTGTTCCGCAGCACAGCTACTGCTGCCCTCAGCTTGTCCCTGAGAAGTTGTGGTGCAAGTAGAACTCTGTTATACACTGGAAAAATCTGTTTGACTAGAAAAATTGAATCCCTGGAAGGTTTTTAGTCCTTCATCAGGACAAGACAACGCATTTGCATCCAAATATTGGTGAAACAATCATGGCATTTGAAACTGTGGAGGATTTCTATCTACACATTTTTACACGCTGCATCATCAGGTTTCTACTTTTCTTTAAGATATGCACCGCTAGCAACTAACTTTTCTCCCCCACCTTATACCACTATCCTTTTAATGCACGTCCTGGTGTTGAATTACTTGTGTTCAGCAGAAAGGTGGCTCAGTCCTTCTGAAAAGCAGTGTTCTTTTCAATCTGTTCAGCAGGAAGCCTATCTACACTTCTTAGCCCATTCCAAGGGGGAGAGGGGTAGTGAATAATTCATTAAAATATTCCTTTTCCTTCCACCAATACACTGATTCACAAGAGATAAAAATCTTCTTGTGTGTAAGTTGACTGAGTGTCTCTTAGTCTTGAAGAGTTAAATTAGCACTGATCACAAAGGGCTCATACCTCTTCCAGCTGCAGAGGTAACCTGGATTTCCTGCTGACAGCAGGCAGGTGAGGCTTTAATGAAGCCGTTGGTGCTCTGGTATGGGCTTTTTGCCTCATGCTGGAAAGGGTGCCCTAGGCACACTGGCAGCAGCAACTGCTCCTTACTCTGGGGTACAGGTGAAGCATGGAAGGAGCCATCACGCAATTATCACCTGTGCTGCAGCAAGGACCCACCTGAGGCACTGATAGTCCTAACATGTGCTGACATGTGCTCTCATTTGGTAACAAAATAAATGGCTGTCCACTCCAAGCAGAGGGATGGAAGTGGATTGAGTGCTGTGGTTGGGAAGAGGCAGTGCTGGCATTCAGCCCAGAGACTTGGCTGTTAGAATTTCCTGAGGTCCCTGTTCTGCTACAGACTGCCAAGCATAAGATTGGGCAAGTACTTGATTGACTCTCCCTGTCACTCTATTTATCTCCCTATCCCAAACTTCTGTCCCACAGGGCATGGGGGGATCTGGTTTTAGTAAGCTTTTGTGGGATCCTTTGCAATATGTAAATATTTTATTGTTGCAAGAAATACAAGGAGGGGACAAAGAAAATCATGTTAAATATTTGCATGTAGAAGCTTTTTACAAAGTATCTGCCTTAGAAAACAATGCACAAGGCCAATACGTTCAAGGCAAGGTGAACACGACTGCAGAATAACCTCTTCCATTATGCAGGAAGAAATGCAAGCAACTGTCTCAGCTGATATTTTCCCTTTGAAGACTTTTCAAGACGGGTAAAAGAAAATTAGAGGCTTCTTGTAAATTGGGCTCAGCTCTGTGTCTGTTGCTGTTAGTGTCACAACTCCTAGCAAGGGATACTCAGGGAAAGAATGAAGGAACAGGACAGATGTGCAGAGCTAGAGCTTTGATTTGTTGCCCTCATCCCCAGTGACCTTCACCTTCAAGACTTTAGGAGTGACAAGTATTATCCTTGTGTTTGCTACGGCACAATAGACTTACCTACCGTGAGTTTGTCTAATTTTCTTGTCCTCAAGGACATCATGAAGTGATGAGTTCCATAAATGACCCATTTGAATGACCTAATGATTTTATTGGTTCCTGTGATGTTCTCCCTGCAGCCACCTGTTTTCTAGGCTAGGAGTCCTCTTATACTTAACATGTCTTCACACATCCTTTCCACACATGGGATCATCTCATCTTCCCTTACTGTAATCTTCCCTGTTCTGCCATGGCTGATGTACCATCAGAGGTACACTCAGTTTAAAAAATGCAGGAGAGTAGTAATGGATTGTGATTTCTTATTTTTTTCCTTTCCTCCTAGTTTCTTATGCTCTATTTATTTCCTTGACCTCTCCAAATATTGAGCTGCCATTTCAGGACTGCTTTCTCTTTGCCCTCAAGATTTCACTCCTGAAAGGTAGAAAAAGTCTGAAGTCAATTGTAAGGCACACAGAATTAAGCTTTTGTGCTCTCTTTTGTGCACCAACTTATATTTATCAGCACTGAATATGGTGTCTGCATATATTTCAGTACAGTAAAGGAAGAAGGAAAGGAAAATTCTGGGGAGATGGCTGTGTGCAAAAGCAAACCAAGCAAAAGTCAAGTGAGAGTCCCTGAACATCCAGCCCACCTTAAGCATCATAGCCGTGTGTCTGGACATACCCCTGTGCATGGTGACAGATTTTGTAACAACACAAAGAAAGTCTGTAGTTGCCAAGCTCAGGATCCTGGCCTGTATGAACTTCTTAGCTGTCAGAAATTAGGATCACACACAGAACCAGCAGTTCCTGAGACATTCCACTGTGACCAGGTGTCTGGGCTAGCCACTGGGACACCCTGAGGAAAAGGTTGCTTCGTAAATCATAAATCTCTTAGGAGCTCAGACATCTATTTCCAGACTGCAGGGAAGTCAGTCTGTCAGACCAGGATTCACAGTCTGTGATTCTCATTTCTGTTAGATAGTTGAGCATCCCTTCCAACAGGACAGCTGGGGGAGGGATGGAGGAGGAGTGCCAGTCTTTTCAGCAAAAATATGCCTAGGGCAGAGTGCCACCACCTCACTTCATGAAGGGGAAGAGCAATATACCATGCATGCAGTCAGCAGGAGCTGTGGATTCAGGCCATCTCCAGCCTGGGAGGGTGAACCCAGCCCCATGATTATCAAGCTCAAGGGCAACCCAAAAGAGGATCATCGTTTACTCTTCCAGGTGGGGACTGAAATCACCATCTGTCTTTCACATTGACTGGCATTTTCTTTTCCTTAGACTTCTTCTTCAGGAGTTTTAGACTCCTAAAACTCTCTCCTTGTCTTATAATGAGTTTGTACATTTTCAGGTCAGAAACTTTCTCTCTTGCATAATGTTCAGCACAAATGATGAGCAGTCTGTTCATAGTTACTGTTAAAATCATATCATCAGAACTTCTATTATATCTTGGTAAAGTCTTTTCCCCTCTTCATGTACAAAGAGATGTGATTAACTGCTGCCTTTTCACACTTGGATTGAAGGGCTTTGTGGGCTTTGTCAGTAGTTAACATAATTCACGGAAAACCAGAATAAAACCTTGAAGCTAAATGTGGCCCATTGAATTCCACAATGGGGCAATGGTTTGATCAGGGTACAACAAAGCAAGCCATAAGCAGAAGCCTTTGTGGGCCATAGCTCTATAGGAAAGCTTAAATCAACCACAATCTGCTCCATTTTATGAAAAAGAGGTGCAGCCCTAAAGCTCCAGGCAAGTCACCACTGAAGCCTATGGCTGGACAAAGTTTAGGCATCTTCGTGTAAGTGTTAATTGCCAGCTGTTGGTGACTGGAAAGTTGCCAGGGACAGAGAGACTGCAGCCGTGTTTCTGTTTGAAACATGGCTTTTACAAAATAGTTATATCTATTTAGTGCTTCAAAACAAACACATTTGTACTCGTAAGTTCCTCTGTCTAGAGCATCTGCACATGGAGAGGACCTTAAAACAGCATTATAAATACAGTATATGTGACATTCAGACTCTATCCTCACAGTGGGAGGCAATGATAAATAGCAGCTATCTCCACAGCAGTGCTACATGATGGCTTAACCCACTCATGTTCATAGCCCTTCGCGTTCGATTTGCAACACGTCTGGGTGCAGAACTCTGAGGCTTCTGAATCAGAGTGTAGGATCCCATACAGTCCTATGTGCTTCAGCATTTTAAATAATAATATAACCATCTCAGATCTTCAACATCTGTGATATTTGCAAAATTGCAAACTGCAGGTTTTCAAATGTTGAGGATGTTTGCAGATATTCAGCTCCACAATAGTTTTAAAGATTAACCAGTATCTTACTCTTAGAGAGAACACAAAGCCCAAAGAACAACATTTTCAACTGTTTCTACAGACAGTACAAAGCTGGTGATTTAATTCTTAAGATTAATTATTTGTATGAGAAAATTTTGCCTTCAGAAACACTCAGTGAAAAGTCAAAGAGGCACTGCCAGATTGCAGGAAGAGGTTCTGGATGTCAGAGAACAGCACTCATTCCAGAAACAAGTATAACATGAGAAGGACCATCCTGATTGCTGGAATGTAAGACTGAGCAAAGGCCTCTCTCTTCCATACCAAGAAATTGCCATTTGGCTTTGAGGCTGATGTTTTATTTGTGGAACATCATCACCATTATTGCAGGTGAATGAAAAGTCAAATTAGAAAAACCATCATCATGCTTCTAAGCTGCTGCTCATTCTGCTGTATGCACTCTCACCATGTCTTTATGTCTCTCACATTGAGCTCCTCTGTCATTTGGTTTCTCAGTGACCTTACCCCTGTAGCTCTTACACCTGAAGAGCATGCCCCCAGGAATGCTTCTGTCTGGTCCTGGCTCTGGAGGCCTGCACTAATTTCGCTGCTACAACAGAAATGAGGTCTGCTCTATCAAGTCCAAGCCTGAAAGCTTGATGCCTCCATTTCCTCTGTTGCCATGTGTGTCTGGATCTGCTCTTATCAAATACAGTTCTGCAACACCAGGTGCAAAGGGAGCCCCAGCATCCAGAAGGATGCCTAGGCTAGGTCTTTGCTCTCTGAAAGACACCATTCTGTTCAATTTGAATTTATGTTTTTAATCTCAGGCCACTGCCTGTCAGTGCAAGATGAGGAACTTCCTTCAGTCTGGGCCTCTCATAAAGCCACCAAGATGCAGTATTTCACATTCCCATGAACTGCAGATGCACTCCAGAGACTGTGAAACTCCAATCATTTCATAGAGCAGCCAGCGTGTGCTCTCAGTTGCAGCAAACTACCTTGGCCAGAGTTATGCTGATCAGCAACAGTGGTAAATATTTGCATTGTCACAAGGCACAAAAATTACAGAGGCAAGATTCACTGTGCTGGACATTGCTTAAATAAGAAGGTAAAAATTCTGTTCTGTTCAGTCATATTTTCTCTTTATATCCTGAGAACTCTTTTCCCAAGAAACCCTGGCAGGTAATGATCTGTTCCATTCATTGCCACTCAGCATCCAGCATTGTCTGTGCAGCATAACTCCTGCTTCTGCCTGGGGAGGTGAGCCAAACCATTGGCTTCTCTCCTCTGCTTTAAAATGAGGTATCCCCTCTCCCCTCCTGTGCTCTCTGTTTATTTTAACCAGCATCATGGCAGAATTTCTCTCTAATTATACATGTATACATGAAGCATACAGACTGGTTGCAGCTGGGGCTTTTGTGTTGGGATCCAACATGAAGATAGAATAAAAATAATGTTAATAAAGCATAGGTGTTCAGGCACACAATTCTGCCACACTTACAAATGCTCAAGCTGTCATTAGAACTGCATGGCAGGCTGCACAGGTTTTCCATTACAATCTACTCTTTTGCCACTGTCTCTCAACTTCTGAAATTTCCAGTTCCATTGCATGTCTTACCATGACTATTATGTTTAAAAGCTGAGTAAAAAATCCTCACCCATACAAAAAAACCCCAAAAAACAAAAACAAACAAACAAAAAAACCTGGAAGGGTTTTTTGTTTGGGTTTTTTTGTTGGTTTTTGGTTTGGTTTTTGTTATGGGGGTTTTGTATTGGGCTTCTTTGGTTTCTTTTTCCCAAATAATATCTCTATATTTCTGATTCCTATCACTCATCACAAAGAAACTCCTTATGGTTCTCAGGTCTAGTTTAACAAATGTGTGATGGCTATTAGGCAACAAAATAGCTGTTCTCGATTGGAGTAGTAGTCATAAAATCTGTTATCCATAGCTCCTTTTAACCAGCCATATTTCCATGAGTAGTGTGAGGATTTTGACGCTAGAGATTGAGACATAGTGGAGCAAACTCCTACTGCAGTAAAGATTTTTAGCCACTCCCTTAGCACCTTCATTGGCTCTGCTAAGCAGTTAAATGCAATTTAATCCAAATGCCCTAGCAATTCAGATGTGAACCTTCCATAAGCAAAGACTGTTCTGTGATTTACACTGCTCCTAATGGGAACATATGCTGCAATACTTCAGAATGATTCAGAAATTTTGAAAGAGAGAGTTGTAAGCTTTAAGCAGAGCAAAGATTTAAGCAAAGTCTTTTTAGACATCTTTCCTTTGGAGCATATTGAATACTTGCCAGCATTGTACTGTATGCACATGTAGAACACGCAATACAGACGAATGAAAGTTCAGTGTCACGTCAACAATATAGTTTTAAACAAAAAGAACCATTTCAGAAAAATTCCTTTGGAAAAATAAATGTCATTTTTACTTTTTTTTTTCCACCAGAAATTCCTTTCCAAAAATCGGTCTGTGGAGGTTTCTTGATTCAAATTGGAATTATCTGAATGTTAGAGCTAAGCTGACCAGTGACTTCATTATTATGTGATGTACATACCACCGTCCCCTGAGAGTGAGGATGTACCTGCCAGATTTCTAGCCAAATAAATTTTGCCATTTCAGCAGGTTGACCTCTTCAGAAAGAGGGTGACAATGGGAACAAGGCAGATATTTTAAGGAATCTTAACCACTATCCTTGCCCAGCAGTAGAAGTAACGCAAAAAAGGCTTTCAATAGGTGTATCTGCTCCGTAGTTGGAAAAAGACAGACACTGGAGCTATTTTTTAAGCTGTGTAGAATACCTTCTATCCCAAAAGTAACCAAGGATAATGTTAAGCAGCAGTTATTCTCCCTAGGCTTCTCAAATCCAGAAAACTTGTAATCAACAGCTTCAGAAGGGCTGATGAATGGCTCTCTGCATCGGTAATATCAATTTTCAAAGCATCTTGAAACACTGGGGAAGATCCAGGGCACTGGCAGGAAGCCAATAAGATGGCAATATTAAAAAAGGCAAATGAGATGATCCCACGGTATCAGTCTTGTGAAACTGAACTGATCTTTTGCAGAATAATCAAATAGCTGATATTGAATTTAATTTCCTAAAGAAAGAAAGAAGAAAGGTATAATTAGTGCAATCTCACACAGGTTTTCAAAGTAATAAAATTATATTTAAAGAATGTTATTTTATTCTTTAAAATCAGTTAAATTCCAACTTTGACTGATACAGAATAAGGTTGAAATAACAGTCTTATGAAAAATGTTTGGGTGGCACCTTTTAGCATTTTGAGTAAGAAACTAGAAAGGCACAAAATTCTCATGGTAGATGAGACAGATGAGAAACTAGTTAACTTGGAGGTCTGAAAATGCAGTTGTAAATGGGGAAACATTTGTGAAGAAGCCCAGATTTGCAGTTGTTCCATGAAACTTAGTTTTTGTACAGATGCTATGCCAAGCACTTGCCACTGATCTGGAAGAAATTGTAGAATAAAATCTCACAAGGTTTATGAAACATAAAAAACCTGGAAACTAGAGGCTGATTTTTATCACTGGTAAGCTGGATGCAAAGAAAAAATACCAACTATAAAGTTCTACACATAGGGGAAAAAAGCACGAGTCATACTTACAGAATAATAGTTTATTTAAAAATGAGCTGGGAATCATGATGTATTGAATGAATGTAGCAAATAACACTGAAAACCTTTTCAGCACTTGTTTAGGTGATAGTGTGGGAATAAGTAGGGAAGGAGGATACAAAACTGATACGTGTCTGAAGTCTTTGAGGTGATTTACATCTTACAAGGGCAAAGATAAAAGGTTTTCTTTCTGTGTGGTTGCTGGATCACTCTTAAATATTGTAGCATGTGTTCCCTGAGAAGCGGAGAACATCTATCCCAAGCCATTGCTGCAATGCAGAATAGTAAATATTGTCTTTTAATATACAGAATATCAATTAGGACTAGATAGTTGTATTATTGTACCCTTCTGTGGTGCACTTAGTGCAAGAATAATATGACCAAGCCAGAACTGGGAAAACACAGCATAAGTACATAGGAGCTCAGATAGTTAATTTTAACAAAGCAAAGTTTAAGAGATGAATTAATCATAGCATCTATTTGAGGAACAGAAATGGGAAAGAGGACTCTTCAGATAAAGATGTAACTGGATCTAACAGCTGGAAGTTGAAGCTGACAAATTCAGTCTAGAAATAAAACATGTCTTTTTAATAGTAAGCAGCAAGCAGAGCAACTAACAGCCAGCACTTGTGGTGGCGGCTCCATCATCAGAAAGAGCAAGCTAAGAGCTGGCATTTTTGAATGTCTATTTATAGAAAAGACAGCAGGAAATAATTCAGAGAAGACCTGTGGCTTAAATTATACTGGAGATCAGACCAGATGGTCACAGCAATCACATCCAACTACATAATCTATGAGCAATCAAGGAACTTAGCTGCTGTGGTCAAAGGCTAGTGATATGGCCATGGAGAAATGGATTACCAAAGAGGCCCACACTGATGTGTCCCCTGTAGCAGCAGACAGATATGCAGAGGAGGCAAATGGGCAGTTTTTATGGAGATCAGAAGGAGTTTAGGAAAGTAGAAGGTGATTGCCTAGTTGAATAGTTGAGTTAGTTGTCTGTGGGGATCGGGAGATGCTGAGGTGGGGGAAACCCAGGGACCATGCTGTGGGGTGAGGGAGCACCACAGGCAGAGTGAGAGTCATGGCCAGGGAGGGAAGAAGGAGGCATGCAGAGGAGGTCCATGTGGCATCTGAAAAGGACATCCACTGTCCATGGGGCAGCAACCAGCTGCGCTGGGGCAACAGCTTACCTCCTGCTTGAAGAGGCGTAAGCCTAACAGGAAAGGGAAAGACTGGGAATCAGGGATGCCATGGGAGAGTTCAAGCAGGTAGAGGATGAAGGCCAAGCAAGATGCCCAGGAGGAAGTCTGGGTCATGCGTGGAGGATTGGATCTAACAGCCTAGGGGAAGGCCATGGATGAGGCAAAACCCACAAATCTTTGCAGTCAGCTGCCTCTGAAACAGCCTTAAGGAGCTGAAATGCAACATATGAATAGTCAAATCCAAAAGGATGACAGTATAAAATTGCTTTAGTTCTTATAATTTTCAAGTGCTTTTATTTATTCAAAATTACCATGACATCATTCTCTCCCTCAGAGAGAGACAGAGCTCACGTAATTGCTGTTTACTGATTCAAGGCCTTTTCGGGCAATTTCTGAGGCTGTCTAGTTCTGGGACAAAAGGCAATTATCATTTCTCTTGTCTTTTAATCCAGTCACAATAAAATCTAGAGAAAAGCCCTGCCTGAGGTTACTTCTCCGCAGCTGCAGTGCATGGAGCAAGGCTGGACCCATGTATGGAAGCCATCCAGCAGCGAAGCTTTCTGCATGGAGAACAGAGGTCAGCCAGTGTTAGGGCTAGGAAAGGGATGGGAGAGGGAACCGGAGACAGGGTGTGAGAAGAGGAGAGGTGAATAACAGAGGTAAAACAATGGAAAATCTTATTTTTTCCTAGAACACCTCTAAATTGGTCCCTAAGCACAAAGGAATATTAAATTGTGGACTGTATAGCATTCTCTTCTCAATATATGGAAAAACTTCAACACCAAAAAGGACAGTCATTAAAATAGCACTCATTTGAGTGCGAGGTTCAGGTTTTACCTACTCTGTGGTTTGACGTGGTGCTGCATCTTATAATGTCTAGTTTTCCTCAAGCCCAGTAATAACGTGTAATGTCTCAAATGACCAACACATCGTGACTTATGAGGTGAGTGCTTCACTGTAATTATTTTATTAGCATCATAAAAAAGATCTTCTGACTAAATATTAGGCTAATGATATTAAAATCCTAACTGCTCCAAGAGGGCAACATAGCAGACCAGTATAAATCCATGTACTCTACAAAGAGACTAGTAGGTAAATCTTGGTCGTAGAAGTTAACAGTTTTATGCTAAGCTGGTTGTAACTTCAGTGTTATAAACATTATTATTAAAAAAAAGAAATTCAAATTAAAAAAAAAGGAATCTGACTGTGCTGTTTTTCTGTCCTGTTGTTAATATAAACTGCCTGTGGCCTATGAATGTGACTCAGCCTGTCTTGACTGCTCCATCAAATGACTTAAGCAAATAAAAGTAACAGATATTTAAACAATTTCCTGGCTAGTTTCTGGCCCCTTTGCAGCAGCCGTTGCTGAAGCTGATGGATTGGCAAAGGATGCCTCCCAGTTCTGTGCAGCTCTGCTGGAGTCATGCAGGTACCAACAAGTTTTTCCCTCCAGCAAAGCAAGGTGAAGGGTCCTGCTGGCCATGCCTTGGAGCTGCCACAGATATACTGAGCATTCTCTTCAGCACCCATTAGCTGCAGCAGGAGCTAAGGGAGCTTCTCTGGATGTGCATCCTGTCAGGTGGCATGAAACCTGTACAGCTAACAAGGTCACTGCTGTGTCTCTAACTGAGGCATCCCAAAAACGAGGAGATAGCAGGGTGTCACCAGGACAGAGCTGGTGTGTCCATTCAGTTTCATTTTGCAGCATTTTGTTGAAGGCCCAGATTAGTTCCCCAACTTTTTGTATTTCTCAGATTTTAAGGAGGTCAGGTAGGGACAGACAGTACACAGCAGTCTTGACTTTTGTAGTGTCACTGCTTATTCTGCTCACATCTTGGGCAATCATTTATAACACGCTCACTGAGAGACTCTAGCTGATGTAGAAATTTCTCCCTAAATTTAGAAGCAGGATTTCACAACTCCTTTCTTACAGTGAGGAAGGAATTTGCCCCAATGGCTGCAATGCTGTTATTATGCATCATTTAAAGTACTGCATGTCTCTGGCTTTTCAAGGAGAAAGCCTCCCCCCAAAAAAACTAGTGCTGCCAGCTGCACCTTCCCCTCTTCCTGAGGGCTCTGCCTTTGGATGCTGGCTGCATGCATCTGGGGCCACTGGCATTGCCTCCTCGCTCTGTGGGGTGGGAATATCCCCAGTCTCTGCCAGATCTCCTTGGTCTGCAGAGCACACAGAGCTGCCACAGGGATAAAGCAAAGGAAAGGCTGGGTCGAGTGACTTGTTTATTACAGCATCAAGAGCTGCAGGGCCAGTAGGAGTGGTGACTGTGTCTCGTCCTCTCCTGTGTGAGCCAGCTGAATACTTGGTTGTGGGTTTCTCCTGCAACACTTTTTTTTTTCATTAGAAAACCCACTTTTGAAGCAAATCCTCACTGTAGACCTGCTCAGACAAATGAAATACAGACTCACTCTGGACATAACAAACCTAGGTCCCAGAACTGCACCAGGTGGGTGAGGAGCTTGAAGCTGTGACTCTCCCACCCCAGTTGAGCACTGCCACTCTGGGTGAATGCCTAGGCCAGCCAGGTCTCACAGGATGCTCCTATGCTGCAGGCAGGGCCCTTCAGACACCCCAACTCACCGCCTATGGAGTTACCGGCCCCATGCAATGGGGGCTGCACTGGATCCCTCCAGGCATGGGACCCCATTTCTCTTCTGCCGGGCTGGGCACAGAGCTGCCTTTGCCTTTGCTCCTGAAAGTGTCTCCACAAAAACCTGCATTACCTGCTAACCTTGAGGCATTCACAGTGGAGAGCCACAAGAGTCTTTGCCTGGGATCAAAGACTTCAGCTAAAACAACTTTGCTCTCCTCAAATATTTCAAGTAGATATAAATCCACTCAAATTTACATCTGAACAATGTAGCCTGGGCCCATCTTTAGTCAGCCCCGCTATGGTATGACTCAGAGTGAAGCAAGGCAGAGTACTGATGCAGACATACTCATTCACACAATCATTTCATAAAAGAAAAGTTCACATCTTGTCCTCTAAGCCTTGGAGCAAAACTGAACATGTTTTTCGACCTTTTGTTCAATATGAGCTCTTTTCCTCTGCAGGGCAGTCAGGTATGAGCCCATATAGCTGGCAGTGGTGCAATGTTCCCCTTCCTCCAAGATGAGATGCTGTTGGGGAATGAGCTTTCACCATATGGGGGATTTCCTTCATGTGCCTCCAAGCCCAATCCTTCTGGCTCAGCACATGCTGCAGCCCAGTATGCTTGATCCTTTGCAGAGCAGCAGTATTAACAATTCCAGTGATGTTATGGGGCCTTTGCTTAGATCCCTGCAGGGACAAGCAGGACTGAGGTCATGGCAAGTCCTTTCATTTCCCCAAGCTGTCGGCATTTCCAAAATGTCATAGGCATTTTTGACTTGATGCACAACTCTAAATCAACTGAAGACCTTTTCTTCTCCACTTCTAAGCAATATTTTGGAGGGGGGCATGGCTTTTCAGATTAATCTGTTATCTCTTGCCAGTGTTTTTCCACTGGCTTTCTTGGTTACTTTGCTGGTGGTCTGTTTTTAAACCCCACAGGCATTATCAGCTTGAAGGATGCTGAGCCCCTTTGAACATTCACCAGATGGAGGCTGTAGCAAGATGCACTGAAGGTATCTTCTCTGATGCTTCTCCACATAGCCCAGAATGTGACTCAGCCCTTCATTTTTGCTCCTGCCAAGCACTTAAATATTGCAGAGTTCCTCTGGTTGCTAAAGGGGAATAAAAACATCTACTAGCTCATCTGAGTCTTGGGGAGGCCTCCTGCGCTTGATGCTGCATCTGCTCAGGAGCTCACATCCGGTGCCCACTACTGCCACTTACCACCTCTGCCTCTCCTCCAAAGACCATTTTGAGGATATAGCCTTTTTTCTACACCAGCAAATCCTAAACTAAAACATCTTTTCGCCCACCATATGAAAAGTGCTGGAAAAGACACCTTTCTCCACACTAATATCATTTCTCAGAACCAGCACACTCGATCTTCCAAGGTGCCCTCTGTAGGGGCTGAATCCCTGACCAAGATGGGGAAGAGCCAGGGACTTCCAAATTCCCATCCCCAGGCTCCAGTGAAGCACAAAGGTCCTCACCACTCTGTACGCTGCAGCTTCTCTTCAGTTATGTGACACTACAGAAACAATGATATTATGAGCATCCCCAGCAGAAGTACATTTATTTGCTGAAGAGACATGCCAGGGAGTGATGGCTGCTTGCTAGCACACCACTCTGTTTCCCACGGCATTGCTCTGGGCTGCTGTCAGAGGCAGGGTAAGCAGGCAACCCTTTGATCTAACCCAAATAGCCTATTTTACTTTCTGATATTAATGGTGTATCTTTTCGCAAACAGGGACAGCCAAAAACAGCAGGCATTGCCATTCTTCAGGCAGCAATCTGTTTTAAATCCCTCCACTGCACTGTTCCTCATGAGGGAAAGGATAATTCATTGTAACTCTGTTTTTGTTGTAGTCTGGTTGCCTTTTAAACTATGCATGAACCGTGTCTAAAAGACAACACAGAAAATAATACTGACTTTTTGAAGTAATGCTGCCATTTCAGGTAGCAAAAAACCTTGGCTTAGAAATCAATGTCATTCCTTCATCTTTGCTGTGTAGATGTAACCTTTGTTCAGTTACACCTTACATCAGGGAGTGAGAGCTTTATTCCTGGCACCAGGCAACCCACCTGAGAAATGGTGTTTTTCTCTCTTTGGAAGTGCTCATCTTTTCATCTTCTATTTCCTTTAGGAATTATCTTTGATTCCCTTTATCTTTCTTCTCTTGCCCTTTGCTGCAGGCCGCTTCCAATCAGCTTATACTCCAACTCTTTTTCTGCTACTTAATCTTCTGCACACTCTCACTCCCCTCTGCTTTCTGCTCCTCTGCCTCTGACTGCTGGACAACCACATCTGCCCTAAAGCATGGTCACAGGAGCAGGTCCCACATCTCACTTGGGCAGGGAACCTTGGTGGCCAGGGTACCCATGATCACAGCAGAGGAGCCAGTCATGGGCATCTGCTCTATGGCCAAGGCATGGAGAATTGCTCACCATAGTGCAGGGAATCCGGGTATGATATAGGATAAGTTTTATGACCTGTCTGGAGGCATCCCACCAAATCTGCTGGAGGTTTTGACCAGTTCTGCTGGCACCACTTCTTTTCTCCCTTTATTCACTTCTTCCCAGGCCCTTCATCTGGTGGAAGTTCACAGCAGGTGGGAGAAAAAGATGAGTTTTGTGGAGAGATTTGGTGTGACAGCTTACCCCAGAGTCACCAGTGGACTTGCACAGGAAAGAGACACTAAGAGCACTTGGATCCCAGGGAAAGCATAATGTGCAGCTTGTGTCTTGTTAGATATCAGTTAATCCAGCCATAAGACTGAAAAGAATAGGGAAAGAGGCTTTGTTTTTTTAATGCTTTTGGAACAATCTGTTCAACCTTTCTAAACAAGAGATGGGCTGAAAGCAGCTGGAGAAAGGACAGGAAGGTTTGACATCCCATCCTATTTCTAAGCTGAGTACCTGAGGATGGCCAGTACAGATCAGGTATGCTCATCCAACACAGGTTGGATGGAGAATGATCAGTCCTGATTTCATGGAGATTCATATTGCCCTTTAAACAAAATTAATTTCACTGGCCTATACCAAAACCTTTTCTCAGGCCATGTATTGGGCTATCTCGTGATGGCAACTATGTCTGAAAGGCAGTACATTACTTAGATACTTCAGTGAGTAGCCAAAACACGTCTAATTAAACCCACAGTCCCTCTGTGAGAAGAACACATGTATGAGGATACAATCACTCCATGCAGTGCAGTACTCCTCTCCTTGCATTAGCAGCTGGCCTGAGAAGACTGACAGCAGAGTTCTGATGGGGCAGCAGGCTGAGGGGTCAGGACATTTTCTGCCAAGGGCTTCAATCTGCCTCTTGGATCTTCCTGTGACAGGTTTGCTCACGGCAGTCACTCAATTTTCTATGGGAAATAGCTGTGTCATGGTGGAGAGTGGGCCAGGCGAGCACATGTTGCATGCACCTAAATTGTCACAGAGAGCCTTGTGAGCCCTCAGGACATCAGCAGCTGCCACCCAGGAGTGATGAAAACTCCACTCATCTGGAACCAGAAGATGTGGGCAAGAGGACAAAACCATGCTGTCCAGGCTGCTGGAATGTATGGCTCCAGGATCTCTGCAACCCACAAAAGCAGCTGGTTGGGGCAATCTATCCCCTGACTCTTCTTTTGGGGCAGAGACCGAAAGTCAGCAAGTGCTGCATACCCTGGCACAGCTGGAAGCCTTACTTGCTGCTAGGCTGCCCTGGCAGGCACCCCCATGCCCTTGCCAGACCTGGATCCATCCTGCCTGGGCAAGCAGCAGCGGGAGCATCTGGGTTATTTTAAGGAGGTTATGTCAGTCCTGCCCTCCCCTCTCTCTCCCCACTCTCCCTGAAGCACTGATCACTTGGTAGGATGGATTTGCCAGACTAAAAGGGCCAATGGTTTAATTGATATGATACGGCAGCTCATATGTAATCTCATTATTCTCTCTAGCAGGACACATTATTCTCTATTTATCACACTTCTGTCGTTGCAGATCTGTTGCTCCCATGCTTTGAGGACAATAGAACACGCCTTTCTGCTTGAGAAATCTCGGTGGGGGCAGGAGCGCAGGAGAGGCTTTGCAGTGGCAGACAAAGCTCCTGGATGAGGGTTGTAGGCACATCTGCCTCTAATTTTCATACAACAGGGATGGGAAATGCAAAAGGGCTGGCAGAGGGAGAACTAGGGTGTCTTCAGTGAGCAGCAAATTTGCTGGAAAATGAAGCCTTTGCAAGTGTGTAGTGTGTATGTGTATGGGGGTGTTATCGCCGTAGTGGGAAATCAGTTTGCGTCTGACAAATGTAGATTACCCCCCACTACCTCCAGCAAGGAGGGCAACCTCCGCCAGCAGAACAAATATGTTCTTGTGTTTTCTGTGCTAAACCGTCAGTCTTCTTTTCTTCCTTTTTTTTTTTCTCCTTTAAATGCACCCACAGCTGAAAGGAGGAAGAAAGGAAATAAATAATCTGAACATGCAAAAAACCCAAAACAGTTTCAGGTCAAAAAAAAACTTCGTTGATTGAAATGTTCTGACACAAAATGATTCCCTTTCCTACATATCCTCTCTCCCTTGATTTTCTCATTGACCCTTAAACAAAAAAAAAATAATAATATTGGGCCAGTTCTAGGTGTGTTTGTGCTCATGCTGCTTTAATAACAGCCTATAGTACTGTTGCTGCTGACTGCTACCGAGTCCTCTGACAGTTTTGTGTGGCAAAGGAAAACATGGCTTGTTAGAGGGATGTGCCTACAAGGACTTCACAAAGGAGCACAGTGCGTGGATGTGTGCATGGCGGTTGGGAGGCAAGGGGGTGTGGGAGGGAAGAGCCAGGCAGCTAACAGAGTGTCATAGGCATAGCAGCCACTAGCACGGCACTTTTTAGGCTTGGAACTGAAAATGCCTTGCAGAGGATGGGAAGCATAATTAGCACAGTATGCCGTAGGATAGATGTTAAAGCAATCTGTCTAGCAGACAGATACTACAGTACTGAATAATATAGACGTTAAACCAATGACCCAGAATCTAGCCAGCTAAAATCTTAATCCCCTTTAAATAGATTCACAGACATCCTTTCATTGCAAGCATTTGATCTGAGCAGACACTGTATGCTGTTGTGTTGTATTTATAGAGCACCATGACAAAAGTTTGAGATGTTTGTGCTTAAATAATGTTATTTTCCCCTGTTAATTTGTCAGCACAGTGCTGTCTTTGCACAACATGCTTTTGAGATGGAAAGAAAAAGAACATCAGCTCTGGATTCACAGGCAGATAACAAACAAAAGGCTCTGTGAAAGCAAAGGCTGCCCATGTAAGACAGAACAGGGGACAAGGGGGATCCAGGCTTGAATCCAGGGCAGGCTTGACTGGGATGAGACTTTATCCAAATAACCCCCAGGCTGGAGATTGGCAAATGTTTGTGGTAAATCCCTCAAAACAGCAAATGGAACAGTTAAAAATACCTGTGAATTCAGTTTGCGTTCATTAGTTTGGATCAAAATAAAGAAGAGGTTGAGATGCAAACTGGCTTACTTTGGCACTTCTGGAAGGAACCGCTTCAGTTTTGAAGCTGGATTTAAGGGTGGACTTGCAAAACTGACAAGGCAACGGTGGCTTTCCTCTGGCTGCCTGGGTGACCTAGGAAGGGTAGAGGGGATCATGGTTCAAACACATTTTCTGCAAGGAGGCAGACAGACCTATGCTTCCCAACCTCTATTTTTCAGGAAAGTGCCCTAGCAGCTGAGCCATACAGAGGTGTAACAAGAAGGTCTTTTCAGCATCTCCTTGTAAAAATATTTGACTTGTGTATCTGGGTAACCACTAATTGGAGTGAAGAGTAGTGTCTAGCTGTTCCCAGTGCTTGAACCATTGGGCTACCAAATCACTCAAGCTTTTCTTTTTTCTAATTTCTATTGAACAGTTTTGCAGAGAATAGCTGTTTCTAAATGAAAAGCACACTCCCATGCCCATGCCCAGAGCTCAGAGAGGTTGGATGGGATGCTGGAAATTTGTGTCCAAGACTACAGATAGAGAATTTAGTTCAAATAATCTTTGTGCCTAATTCTACCCTACTGCTCCACTCACTCACTCATGAGTCATGTCCCCTGGAAAGGCAGTGGTTTATTTTCCAGTTTCCTTCATTGTAGAAAATACTCAAGGATTTCCTAAATGAAATCTATAATTCGAACCAAACATGTTTTTTCTCTTCAATTCAGTGACTATTAAAAAGCAAATAATTTGGGTTTATTTCACTAAGAGATAAAAAAAGAAAATAATTGCTGGTGAAGAAAAGAAACATCAGCCACACATTTCTACCTGGGAGAAATGTTCAATTACTAAGCAAGGCACTCTCCCTGCAGAGAGGTAATTCTCCCTCTTGCTTGGAGAAATTTCTATGTCTTTCTTCTCACTCAGGCTGCCTTCTTCATAGAGTTGCCAGGGCTATCTGGGGTACCCAGCACCCACAGCCCTGGGGCAGAGCCAAACTTCTGGAAATTCTGCAGGAAGGACCAGGGAAAATATGCCTGGCGGAATGAAAATGCCCAGTGGGTGCCCAGGCACAAACACTGGGCAGCAACACAAGAAGTCATCTCTCATTCCTGCACACAAGTCCAACAGCTAGCGTTAAGAAGCATTAAAGAAGTGATATTAGGGGGCCAGTTGGTGTGAGATCTGAAGCCAGGACAGCTCTGCTCACAGTCTGACATCACAAAACAAGCAGCCTGTCTGATACTGAAATGCTGTTGTGATGGAGCAGGACTGTTTGCCTGCTGTCCCTCTGATTCTATGGTAAAGATTGCTCACAGCAAATGAAATGGAACAAGAAATAAATGCACAAAGCGAGTCAGTAATTTTCTTTGTAGGGGAGTAATGTTCAACACAGGTAAACATGCTTGAGTTTAATTTTCACCTTAACACTCCTTCATATTTGGTTCCCTATCTATAATAATGTTTTGAAAATTTCTCAAGAACAACTCTGCTCTCCGATGTGTGAGCAGAAGTCAGAATACGAAACTAGAGAGGGGCTTTTGGGCAACAGACTTCATTCTGCTGATAGGACGACTATCACTGTATTCCCCTTTATGTTGTTTGAAAGCTGTTGAGATTCTTTGTTCTAATTGTTCCTACCAGAAGACAGAGGCAGAACCTTACTCTTCCGATAAATAGAAATATTCTGACTTTTCTCCTTAATTTATTCATAGATAATTTATACGCATTTGTTCATGTGCCAGTATTGTTCAGCTCCCAACTCTTTTCTCTTCTGTTTACAGGCTTATGGAAAGCAGTCATATCAATCTCAGGCTTAATTTAGCAAAGCAAACAAGCAAAGTTCTTCTAGTTCTCTTTCTGCAAGATGGGACTTTTAGTTCTCTGCTCATCCTAGTAATCCTTTTAGGCACATGCTTCTGCATGAACCTGTGGTCTCTCAATCCTGACTTCCAAAATACTGCAGTTATTTCAGGTAAGATGGTATCAGCATCCATCTCACAGTCTGGCATTCATATTTTCCCAACCCTGTTGGAAATATCTTACTTGGAAACACATAAGATAAAATTTAACTTTTTTACTTTTTCATTATGCAGGCTTCTCCAGTTATCATTCTCAAGTGATGAACTTCTGTGTCAGGATGAAAATTCATGTAGTTAATTTACAGAACTTTGTACAAATGAATTACAGCCCCTTTTGCTATTATTATTCTGAAAGGCATTTACAACTCTCTGAGTGATATCTAGATCCTGCATTATACTTGCAGTGCCCTTAGTTTTGGGTCACCTGCAAATTTTATCAGTACTTGCTCTGTTTTGTACTAATTCACTTTGAACCAATGTCATCTTAAAAATATTAAATCAGACCAGTTCACTTCCATAGAACTGTAAAGTTGAAAATGAGCTGCTTACATCTGTTTTTCTACTCTTTGCACAATCATGTCCAATTCCTAACATTGTCTTCTAAGGAGTCGTTAGTTCAATTGAGTTCAGACCTCTTTCCAAGTGTTTGTTTTCCCTTTGCTGAGGCTGAAAATTATTATAGGTTTTCAAGTCCTGGTTTAAGGAAACAACAAACTTTTGCATTTAAGCCACTGGACTGTCCAGGCCACTTGGCTTTGCTAACTCATTCTTACACATTTCTCAGGGTTTGCACTGGGAAAAAAACCACTGTGGTTTTATTTCCCTTCCATTTAATGAGTAAGTCATGACTAGCTCGCTAACTCCACAATTATTTTCTAAGAGATGCCTGTCTGTAGTATCTTAACCAGTTATCAAAACTACATATAAAATGTCATAATTTTCTTCTGATTACATTCTTAGTGATGAAAGTTTTTGGCTGTCATTCTAGGAATAACTGGATGTCAAATGATTGGGTCTGCAGTCTGTAGCTGGAAAGACAACATTTCTATAATTATGCTGTGCATGGTTAATAGCTCTCACTTTAATAGTGCAGAGATGTCTATTCATATCCCAGCCCAGAGCTTAGAGATCTGATGTGACTAACCTGCAAAGCCTCTACTGCCATTCTTTCTCCAAATGGCTTTACCAAAGCAAGTTCATTTTATCCATGCCTTTATTTCTCATGTTTCTCCAGTTCATGACACCATTGACACTCATTACTTGCTAGCTTACCATACATGTTTTTATGTCTATGTTTTATGGACAATGCATTCTTGCATTCAGGTCATGATTGCTGTTTTTTCATATTAATTTATCTGGAGAAAAATAAAGAACCCTCAATGCCTGGAAGAAATAGCAACAATGCTAAAGCAGCCGATATAGGAAATCCTGAATTATATTCTGTTGTTTATAAATTTACAAGATGAAGCCTTCAGAAAAGTCTGTTATAATTTCAGTTATGTCAGTGAAAATCTCAGGTCCCTAGCAAGGGAGGCTGTCTTACTGTGTGACTGTCCTTGGCATTCACTGCATTTGGGTCCTGGACAAAAGAAAAGCACAACGATGAATGAGAAAAGATCTGGCAATACCAGGATACAAAGATTTGAGGCTGAAGGTGGCTATTGATGCATTGATTAGTAGAGCACATAAGCTCAGGATTCCAACTGGGTTTGAATAAAATACTGGCCTGCCTAACATTAGGCAGGTGCTCTGTTATCTTACAAAACCAGAGCCCTCATGGGAACAAAATAAGAATAAATATGTATAGCTCAGCTACGCATTTCCTAAAGGAAGTACACATGGAAGAATAATACGAAAAAGTACTTCTAGATCTGCTACCTGTTCCCTAAATGAAGCATATAACAGTCTACAGATCTTTTACAGACAATGAATTCTGATTAAGAAGTATTTATTGTGATGCTTGAGGCCTCAATTAGGAGTACAGGAGGTAAAGAAAAAAGGGAAAATATAGGCTGAGGATCAAATATTTGCTGACTTTCTATTTTTGTAAGCCAAGAGCAAGCAGAGGCTTTGGACTCGCTGTGTGGGTGTGACCCAGGCAGAATACTTTCAGGAGGTCTAATCTTTCAAAGGGCAGTTTGGGGGAAATTCTGTAGGTCATGCTTTCTTTGAAGTACTTCCAGTTAGCACTCTGGGCAGCTTAGCAATTTTGCAAAAGCCACATTCTAGCCCCCTTGTGTCTTCTGCAAAGAAGACATGCTTCTGCATTTCAATTCTGGGGTATTTAAAAATATGTTGGGTTTTTTTTGGGGAGGGGGTTGTTTGTTTTTGTTTGGTTGGGTTTTTTTGTTTCTGGTTTTTGATTGGTTGGTTGGTTTTTGTTTGTGGGGTTTTTTTGTTTGTTTGTTTGTTTGATTTAAGAAAAGAAAAATCCTGAGAGAGAAGAATATACTTTTGCTTTTCTGGATGATACTTTTTGCTCACATCAGTGAGCCAGTAAAGGTCAAATGGCATCTGTCTTTGTCATGAGTTCCTAGGCACTTAAAAGCTTGTCTGTAAATAGTGGGTTGAATCCTGTATTTCAAATGCAGACTGAGTACTGAGTGAAATCTGCCTGCGAAAGCCCTGCGGTATTTGTCCAGCAAGGAACAGCTGCAATAATGAAGAGAGAACTTATTAAATGTTTAACCAAATTAACCAACTGCACAACATGGTGCTTACCAGCTCCATCAGATGAGTGTCTCTGGGAGAAAGCAGGGATACAGAAGTTGCTGATGTGTGTCTGGTGACTGAGCTACCCTTGCAACATCTGGAAAAGAGAAAGCCAGCTGACTAGGGAGCCCAAAGGTGTCTAGGGTTGTCACTTGTTGCAGGGACATGTTTCTCAGTTTTTAAACACTGCAGCAAAACAGCTCGCTCTTCAAAGAGCAATGAGCATGTTGGTGTTGGGTTGCAAATCCCCTGCCACTCCTGCTCCAGCATATGTTATCTCACTGGGATTACCAAGAAACTTGAAAGATGTGCTTCTGTCATCCTAAAACTGACAAGTGGGCTGAAGGAAAACATTTGCTCAGAGTGTGGGCTTAATGAGGTCTGATGTTATCTCTGAGACCAAATGCCCGAGCAAGTGTTTCTAAACGAGCTTGTGGCTGCTTTAGTGCCTGCCACCTTTCCCTGACGGTAAGCAGGTCCAGACAGACCAGGAAGGGCATAGAGAGCAGAGCCCCACAGGAGGGCTGGTGAACAGAGTCCAAAAGCAGTTTTGGGGGCTCCTTCGGGGTTCAGGTGACACCAGAACAGTGCCCATGCACTACTCTGTAAAAACGGCCCCTCTCTAGCTGAATGTGGGTTAGGATGCCTTTTGCTCACTGAAAGCATAGCCCTAAGAGTTCAACAGGAGTGAGTTTTTCATTATCTCTGTTTCTGCTCAACACATTCCACCGTAATATCACCCTTCCATGGCCAACCAACCTCATGCATTACTTGGTAGATGTGGAGATGAGCCCCGGAGCAGCTGAGCTGACAGGGTAAGGCGTCCTGCCCTGATGGTCTCATTCTGGGAGCAGGATAAGAAGCGAGAGAAACATGTCACTGTCAATCAGCTAATGTTTGTACAAGGGATGGTTGAGCCCCATGGAGTTTTGTTAACCTCCTGGCCTCTTTATAAAACCTACCTGACTTCATGAACCTATTACCATCTTGTAATTTAAAGCCACACATTCTCCTTTGGGATGGGGTTAATCAAAATATGCTTTTAGTTTAGAAGAGTAGGATGCTATGCATAGGGGTAGAACAGTAGCTCTCAATTTAGGCAGGCAGATGCTTTTGGCAGTACAGGGGTTGTACACGCACTTCATTTGTTTCTCCCTTCCTTCTTTGTTTCTATTTCACAGCTACTTGGAAATTATTTTTCCACTATCTACATTTTCTCATTTGATTCCTTTGCAGTAGTTTGCTTTTCTGGCAGTCTCCTGAAGGTAACAAGGCACTCATGACTTACCAAATCTAACCAGGACAGCATATTCAAGTAGGTTTTGAAAACAGGCCAAATGGATTCCTTGCTCTTTTGAAAACAGCTCTCTATCAGCACAAAACATCAAATGCCACCAGTATCTCCTGCCTCCAGCAGAAGAGGTGGATTCCCTTTGTCTGGACAGTGTGACCATGGGTCACTGTCTCTCCATTACCACTGTGGGTACAGAGTGCCTGTGTCCTGTGAGTACTACTTTGGGCCACAGCCCATTTACTCACTCTAAACTTAAATACTATGCTGTGTTAGGTTATGCAAAGTACCCAAAAATGGACCTAAATTTACTGCTTTCAGAGGCAAAACTGAGTTTGGTTCAAGTCCAAGTCACTTTCCTCACGTTAATAACGTCAAGACAGTATTTCAGTGTGTATCAGTTAAAACCATATCATCATCTAAACATCTCACTGCAAATTCAGTGCTCACAGGCGGGCTAACAGCTCCAGGATTGGCATCAATCCAGAACTAAAATTTGGTTTGCAGAATACAGTAAATTTTTTTTAAAATATATTTGAGGGATTTTTTTTTTTTGGAGGGATTGGAATTTATGATGTCTTATATTGTAGCTTCAGAAAATCAACTTACGTAACATATTTATGTTTTATTGGAAAGCATTCTGAAGTTTTCAATATGATTATAGGTATTATTTGAAATTGTAATGTTGAAATGTTTTAGTGTAAATGTATGAACTCGGATCCATGCTGTAAGTCACGCTAGAGCAATGAACAGGACAATTTTCTAATGCAGGAAGAGTATAGAAGGAGTAATTTTAAAAGTCAGAGTATCAAAGAAGTTATTCTAAAAATAATCTGTTTCAGTACTTTGTTTTTTTAGAAGATCTACTCCTCACTCATCTAATTTTATCAGACAAGGTGCATTTATATATACAAACACAATCTGGTAAATTTTTTTATTTATTTATGTGTAGCTGGTTTATGTGCCAGTGCTGATTTGCCATTGAAAAAAAAAAGATTTTGGAGAAAATACATGAAAAAAACATTTTGTTTTTACTGGTTTGCCTCACTGAATTTGGAAGCCTGTTGACATTTTATTTAGTCCCCAGGTCACAGAGCATTTCTCTGACATCACCAGCCTGCATAAAAGAGATGTGCTTTATAGTTTCCAATGTCTACAGCATAACTCCTTTATCTTTTTCCACTCAGATTTCCCATTACATTCATATGGCTTGATTTTTTTTTTTTACATGAAGAGTGCTTTCTGTAGCAAAATGATAGCTTGTATTGGTGTCCAAAGTAATTTTTTTCTTCCAAATCTGTTCAGAGTGGCTGTGTCATCAACATAACCAGGGACAGGACTGGCCTGGTGTTATTGGCCTCTTTCAACAGGGTCACAATTTTCTTTCTTTGGTCCATGGCATGAGACAGAGATGTGAGCAAAACAAAGTCAGTGGCCAAGCTTCTCTTGAACAGAGTATGGCACACAAACCTTGCCACCACCATTTGGCATTATTTTTGGCAGGGGTTAGTTATCAAGTGATTTAAGTGGATCCCTGGGCAACTTAGAACAGCTCTACAGAAATAAATGATTCTTTGGGAGGTTTGAAAAATCATGGTGAAGTTTGCCTTTTTCTGCCAAACTCCAGCAGAATTTTCATGGATTTGCTGAGTGATCCATGTGGAGTCCGATCTGTCCTTCTGTCCTCTCATACCTTCAGGTGACTGAATCACAGATCTGCCCCTATTGTGCTTGTTCTGTGGTAGAAGAAACATTGCACTCTCATCTTCTTTCCCAAGCATTTCCTGTAGGTACCACCGCTGAACGTAAAGTGTTTGCCAATCAGGGACTTTCACAGAGGAATAAAACCTGAGGAGCCTGTTATTAGCCTCTTACTCCAAAGAGAGCTGCAGCTGTTGTGCAGGAGCATATTCAGGTCCTCCTGAAGGGGAGGTGAGGTAGACAAAAGCGTGGCCTCCATGGGCTGTGAATCCTGAGGCACTGGTCATGCTCATGGTGTGTTTGCTTATGGAGCAACCTCTTTCCCTCCTCCTCCCAGTTTTGTGTCATAAATGGCAGTACAGGCCTTATATTTACTCAACTCCCCCTACACTCTGAAGTCTAGAGCTCCACACACAAGGCCCCATCATTAGGTGCATGCAGACTTTATGATAGAAATATGGTACACTGGGGCTTAGAGAGTTATCCTGCTGCAGTCAGCAAGTCACAGAGTCCAGTTACTGGTGCTTTTACCATTGTGGCACTGAGATTCCCCATAAAGTCCTTATTAGCTACTTCAGGATTTGTAAAAGCCCTTAAAAGTAAAAGCTGGGGTCTAAATGTCTCAGCTACAGTGCTTCAGTTTGCAGTTCTACTTGCTGGATATATAACAGAATAAATATAATTTCTGGAAGTATAATACAACCAGTGATGATACGTAATAGAACTGTACAGCACTCTTTCTCCTATAATTCCTTGTCTGTTGGCTTGCAACACAGAGGGAGAGAAATTAACAAAATGTAGTAACTTGGATGTTTCAGCCTAAGCTAAGTGCTAAATAGTGTCGAAGTCTGTGATTACACTATTGTGTATTGCATGACCAGCTTTTAGAGGCAAGAGCATCAACTAGATTGTAACAGGGTATAATATTTTATAGATACGTTTTGATTTACAGAGTGAAAAAAGCATACTTTCACCTATTCTTCTCAAGTCATTCCTTGTAGTAACAGACCAATAACAATTGTGGTTTTAATCTTCTCTCATAATTCATTGGATTTAAAATCATTTACAGGTGTCCTGATTACCAAGGACATGCAAAAAGCCAGCTCCATCCTCCATAGAGCCTATTTATCCCTGACTGCATTTTCTTGGTTTCTGACACTGCTAATGATACATTGAAGGGAAATATTGCCCTGATGCCTCATCTATCTCTCTGCATAAAATTCTACCTTGAAGCCCTCTGTAATACCTAGGTATTTTTGCTAAACAAAATATAATGAAGCCATAAGTCCTTAATAGGAGCCAGTTTTATGCCCTTGAAGACTGAGACATAAAGACAAAGTGCAGCAAATTACCAAGTGGCAGCATCAACTGAGCTATGGTAATTCCAGTTAAATTTCTCTGATGTGAATTTGGAGTAGGCAAAGAACTTACAGGCTAGTGTATAGAAATTTTTGGAACTGCCACAACTCCATTATGAGTCTGAACACAAGTGAAAACCCTCTAAAATACCCATCCTGGGAGGCACACATATTGCTTATGCAGTGCATGCAATGTAAGGCATGATTTTTTCTTTCTGTATCTGTGACAGGACAAAAAAGACCTCCATGGTGCTTGACAAATACCCAAGTGCCTGGATTTTTTTCTTACACCTGACAATGCCTATTAAATCTTAATTAGAGGTAGCATGAACAGGTCCATTTAATGGTTGTGCTTGTGCAGCAGCCAGAAGGGTGTCCCGCTTTCTGTTCCAGTCTATTCCCTCTTGACTGGTCTCTTTAGGGAGGGCCTTTCTTCACACAGGAACAGATCTCCAGGTCTGAAGCCATGAACTAAATCTCCTTGCATTTTAGTCCTCGAAGGAAAAAGGCCTTATCTCCATACCGCACATTAAACATCTCAAAGAAATGACTGACACAATTTCAAGCATCATGGGAGATGAATTCAGCAGTCTTCCATTTACTGAGAATACAGCTCCAACATCAAAAGTGCACAAGAAGGACTCTGCCACTGTACCAACATCCATCCATGATGATCTAGTGGAGTCTGTTTGGTTTTCACATTCATTCAGTGTTGGACTTTCTGCTGAATTTATTGACAAAGGGTGGAAATTACAGCAGCAGTTTTAAAAACAAGGTTATCTGTTTCTCAGCATCAGGACAAAATACTGTGACCTCAGAGGTCACCGAGAAGCCCTCAAATGTTAGTGATTTTTACTCACGCTCTCTATGGATTGAATTAAAGCCAGCAGTCTAAAAGAGAAGTAGCAAAACAGAGTCCAAACTCTGACTGTTTGATTGAAAAGACATGATGGGCTGTCTTTGCAGTAGGGGTGTCCCAGGAGCTCCTCTCACCAGGCAGTTGGGTTTCCTTGGTGTTAGGTGATGAGGCTAACTTGGAAGCTGCTGGGTCAACATTAACTGTAAGTTACATAGCAACAAAGACAATTGCCAAGGACTCCAAAACAATTAAGCATAGTCAGGCAAAAGGATTTCAAGGGGTTTTTTATAAAGCAAACAATCAAATGCTTGGCTGCCTTACCTCCTGCTGAGAAAGTTCTCTGCCTTGATTGAAGGGCCATTTAAAGCATTTCAGTCAGATTGAAAAACAACTGTACCTGCTAAAAAAATTAGGAAAGAAAAAACAATGTGTTGTAGGATGGACTTCCTCCCTATTGGGAACTATTTATTCCTTCAAAGGAGGAAAGGCCTAGCTCAAGGTTTTTGTAAAGAACTGGATCAGGACTGAACTAGCAGTATACAGAGGGCAGGCTGGCTTAGAAGAATGTGTGTGCCCACCTTCTGCATGGAAAATATTTAGCACATGCAGAATACTTCAGTCCATCTGGACCAGGTCTGATGAAGAAAATGGAATCCCCTGTCTCCAGTGGCTGCTGGTACAGTAGAACATTTTACTTGAATTACATCACTGTAAGAGCAGACCCAAGCTCATCTAGTCAAATGGAGCTTTTTGAGGGAAAATAGAACCTGCAATACTGGTATTTAGAATCTTTTAATATGCAACTACTTTAAAGAATGTGATGCTTTCATGTTTCAGGAATTTTTTTGATGAAATGTTTTTTTATACTTGGCTTGCTCACTGACCCCAGTGCTCATTGCTGCAGAAATTCACTGTTTCTGACATTTTCATCAGGAATGTAACTCAGGGCATTCTTCGACAGGGTAGTCAATAATATAGCACCTGTTTTCGGATAGACCCAAAAGCCAGCTTTAGTTGTAATCAGCACAACATATATGAACATATGGGGACTTCAAACTCGGAATCTCATCATCCCAGATGAATGCCTCAGACTTGGACTATCAAGGAAGGAGACTGTCTCTAATCAGAAATTTAAAATTTTTATCTGACACGCAGCAAGAGGAAAATGCAGACTTTAAACATCTGTTGTAGGAGAGGTAAAACGTTTCTCACCCAGGTGCACTGAGAACATGGTATGACCCAGTTTCCTGTTGGAAGACAGAACTGATGCCAGCAGGACCCCAAATGACAGGTGATAAGCATCAGGTTTTCAAAATCCCAGTGTTGTAAAAGCAGCCCTGGAGTTACACACTTGCATGGGCCCTGAATGAAGAGCTGATCCACATTGCAAACAAACAGGCAGAAGTAATAAATTGCATATAAATGTTTTTGTATTAACAAGGTCAAGAAAAGGAACAGAAAGATCACTAGTAGGATACAGAACAGAGAGAAAAGGAAAGATTGGAGATGAAAAGATGTTGGGTTATCTGCCTTGCACTGTCAGATCAATTTTATCACACCCTTCTCCTCCTATTCCTCCTCCCAGCCATATCACTGGACCTCCTTCTCCATGATCTTGACCCTTATGAAAAATGAATGGCAACTATGAGCCTGCTGCTTTGGTATTTCTGGTAGCTCTGCACACAGAGACCATAACTTCCCTTCCCTCATGATGCTTTACTCTATCAGAAGGCCATCACAGCTATTCCAGGTCACTCCAAAACACATTTCAGTCAGAATATGCCCAGTGTATCAAGGGAAGGCATAAAAACAAATAAAAAGTATTTAAACTAGGCACAAAAATCTTTCCAGTTTTTTCATCTTGTCCTATCCCACTATTGAGTCTTTAAACTCTTTGTAAACCAGCTGTTCTTTGCCATGTGTGATAGAGCACTATGTGGTAACGACGGTTAATAAGGAAATTTAACACTTTAAGGGGCAATATGTTATGTCATTACATTAAAAGGCATCAAGAGAGACCTGACATGCTGGTTTTTTGCAGAGAAGATAAGGCAAATGATCAGTGAGGTGCTATAGATGTTTAAGAACACACTGTTCCTCACAGGCTGCACAGTTATGGTAATTCAGATTCCTTATTTCCATTCAAGGTCTGTGAGTCAACCAAACAGGGAGGTTCTCTGACCATGACATGTAGGTTTAATGTCAAGGTCAGTTGCTGGCCTAGATTGTAACATGGCACTTGGGGACATGATTTAGTGTTGGACTTTGCAGTGCTGGGTTAATGGTTGGACTTGATGATCTTGAAGGTTTTTCCCAGTCTAAATGACTCTATGATTGTATGTGCCCATAGCCATTGAGTCCTTGTGTTGAGATAAAATTTTCTGATTCTATAAGTGAAGCTCAGAGGCATCCAGTGTACACACCTCTTTATGGTGGCAGGGTGAGGAGAGGGGAAGCACTGCTTTTTAATCATCCTCATTTTCCTCTGCTGACCCTGTAGAAATTCACTGACATTTAATCCATATGTGGACATAGTAAATGTCAGGTCAGTGATGGCTGCTAACAACACATATCCTTTGCACTTGCAAATTTTATAACCATCTTACATATATGAGATTAACACTGTCAGCATTTCTTCTAGAGAAAATGCTGTGATCAGTAAGCAAGATGGGCAGGAGATGCAACAGAGTAGGGCCAAACTCCATCTTCTGCTGAAGATCATTGTAAGCGATACTGCAGGTTTCATGGGCACCATTGAACCAACAAAATTTTGTTAGTCTTTGAATAGACTAACAAAACAGTCTACTCAGCTCAAATGCATTTCTGCTCAGTGCCTGTGCTTTCTTCTCAACTGAGAAAATGATGCCATTGGTGTCAGGAGTGTTGCTTTTTCATACCAATTTTGTGTGGCACCTACAACAATTGTTTGGGGCTTTTTCATCCCAATTTTGAAGACATGGGGAATAAGAACAAAACCCTGACAGCTTCTATTGCAAGGAGAACTGTTTTGCTGTAACAAGAATGCTACTAGTGAGCTATATAATAGACCTTGAAAGGTTCAGCTTACAAAGCATTTTAAGCCGATTTTTGCAAGCACAGTTGTGTAAACCACTGTGCAGGGATTTGAACTGGTAATGCTGAGGTTGCTTAACTTCAACAGTGCTAGCAAGGAAGTGATGTAGTTGGGCAAAGAAATGGATGAATGTTATATTTCTTGGCTATGCTGGCCAAGCAGATGCATGGCTGCAGCAGCTAATGTTCACACCCAAGCAGGATAATTTCCTGGGAGATATATATCCATAGATATATCTATAGATATCTATATATATAGATATATAGATATATTTACACACATATGTATATTTGTACAAGGAAGCCAGAAACTGTGCAGTTTATTACCCACGAATCTTTCAAGACAGACATTAAACACTCCGCTCTTGTTTGGATTGTATGGACACTCATCCTCCCTTAGCACCCACCCTATAAGTAAAACATTTATTGATCTGTTTTGAGCTAAAATCTCTTCACTGTTGTATTGCATAGTGAATATTTAGCACTTGCACTCTTCTACCCTGCTCTGTGACTACACCATTTAATGAGGTGTGATTACAGAGTCTTTGAGATGAAAAGTAATCTATCAATACACTGTTATGAAATATAAATTGAAAATACATTATCACTTTGAATATAAAGGCTTGGGACTCTGACGCAACCTTGGGGTCTCTAGGAACACCATAACATAAACAATAATCACAGATCTAATGGAAAAGTTTTTGTGTTATTAGAATCACTCCAAGAGGTATAGTATGACATTATGTTGCTGCATAAACACATGGAGCCCTGGACGATTAGACTAACTTCCACAATCAGGGCACTGCTTTACAGAGAACTAAAATCCACTTTCAACTCTCTATAAAATTTCCCTTAAGACCTGTCATAAAATCTATATGTCAGCTGAGTATTCAGTGGGATGCAAAAATCGGTATTCTGCTACCAAAATGACTATTGTACACTAAGCCACTGATAATTTCTTATCTGTTGTACATCGCCACATCCATTGCACTTTAGTAATTACATTTCTGTAGTCAGGCTTGCTCATGAATCAGTTTCCAGGATGATGTGATCATTGGCATTGAGCAGCTTTAGCCTGTTTCCCTTTATTGGTAGAACTCAATTACCTTCTGTGGAGTAATTTTGGATTTATACAGCCTGAGCATGAGAGAAAAGCACTAGTCCTGCTCTTTTGAGGAAAGTGGTGAGGTGTGCAATTCTTTTTGGCACAGTGAACACACTGACCTCATGAAAGTGATTTCTGAAAACCACACGATTCTCTGGATAGAGAAAGCATGAAGGAACATGTGGGTGGATGGCTGGAGCTGATCCTTGCCTCTTCTCTCCTGATAAAACATTGTCCCTGTGTAACTCATTAAACCTTTTAATCTGCTCTTAACTATTTTCTCCCCATTTTTTCTATGGATCATTTAGTCCAGCTCTGCTGCTAGAATTAGACACCTGTGCTTCCCCCAAGAAATGTCTTGCTGTGGAGTGAGGGGCAGAAAGCTTTGGCATAGCTCATCTAAGCTTTGCTCCCCTTCCTGTTTCAGTATTTCTTTAAAGGCATGAAATGGAAGGGGGTTAAAATTTAACTCTGTTGTGACAAAGAATTATGTATAGTTTTTATCGTACTGTAAAATGAGTAGACAAAAGAGAGGATAATAGAGGGGAAGGCTGTTATTAAAGCCAACTACCAGCTTAATCAAAGCAAACTTAAAAAAACAAGGTAGCACCTCAAGCCAAAGAACTTGCCATGAACAAGCCAGCCAAGGCAAAGTGGTCATTTTTTCTGCCTATGCAGGATTTATTGGTAGCCTCTGCTTGGCTTAGACAGGATGACAGAATGGATTCAAACAGGAGAACATCAGCAACAGCTGTTCTGGCTGCTGCTTCAATATTGCCTGGCCGCCATCAATTTACCATTAATTCCCTTCAGATGTGCTAGTTTCGCCTCACTGCTTTTCAAAGGCTGCATGCTGCATGGCACCGGGCTATCACTCATCCCATCAGATGTTTGATAATTGCACTGAGCTAGAGATTGGCAGTGATAGGCATTAATGGAGGCATTACCAGCATTATTAATGAGTGTTCGCTTTTCTGTTTCTCCTGCCTGCTTGGCTTGCAGACCTGTTCAATTGCTTACAGTGAAATGACAATGCAAAATGATACAAGAAAGAGAAAACCTAGTTACAACACATCCTAAGTGTGAATGATCTTGCATAACACTAAGCTGTATTGCCATGCATTACATTCTCTGTATATACATCAAGGAAAGACAATATTCAGTAACCTGCATATGGAAACAAACATACTTTACGCTTGTTATTCTTCTCATTAAGGTGCAGTACTTGGCAATTGCACATGACAACATTATGTTGAGATGTGATTTCCAGGATAGCAGTGTGCTGAGTCTGGGGACCCCTCTGCATCCATTCCTATTCTCGCTCACAGTCAGGAGCCTGTTTAAACTCACCAGGGGAAGTTCATCTCAGGAGTTTTGCCAATCAGACCACAAAAGTAACACCAGGGATGGATATGCCATATTTTCCTCGCTGTTATGCTGCAAAGCTCAGGGAGCAGCTGGAGTTCTTCACATCTTCACAGCACTGCAGAGCTTCCCGACTTAGAAATGCTGCTGCAGTGGGTACAGGCTGGTTTTTAGTACAAGTACCAGTTCTTGTCTGTGGTGGATGAACACCTTTTACATCCTCATAGTAACAACAGCTACTGGGAACAGGGTTTGTTTTGCAGCTGCCTTGAATGAGCATGCATGCTGCCAACAGCACTGATTCCCAGGAACAAAGTCTGCCTGGCTTTGTTTCCAAATACTAACCTCCTGCAATAAGTGCCAACATACTTCACCTATTTTAACATGGATGAGGCCTATGCAGAGGAATGTGGGAAAGAGGGTCTGGGAAGCAGGAGGGTTTGCCAAAGGAAGAGTAACTATCCTCCTGGAATTTTTCTAATCTGTGAATAAAGGGATAGAGAACTCTGAAATATGTAAACCCAGCCTTCCATGTCTCAAGTTAATGCCTCATGTTGGCAACTTTCCCTTTCTCTCCCATATTTATTTCCTGGTCCCACCATTTACTGTGTGAAATACTGGTACTGAGACAGAGTCTTGCAAACAAAAATGTCCTGTGATGTAGGGAGTAACAAACCTTTGCCCAACTTCTCTGAATGGATTTCAAAGTTTAAAAGCTCAGTTTTATGCAAGCAGAATCTCTGCCAAGGCAAATGCCATAACCAGCATATTTGTCATATATTCCTAGAAGAATATTCCCAAAGGAATGAGGAACAGACACCCCTCCTCACACCTGCACTGAGCCCACACAGCTTATGTCAAGAGACATATATGAGAGGCAGCAGATGCTCACCTGAATGAGGGGCTGTGGGTGTGGATCTCAAGTATGCCTCAGCCAGGACCCAGTGCAGGATCTTGGTTAGATGCTGCTCTGTACCTTTCCCTGCTACTCATCTGCTTTGGCTTTCAGGGGACCAAAACTTAGTGTGAGGGCCAGCAAGGAGACTGCAGTGAGTTTCAAGGGGATTCATCAAACCTGATCTGAATCCTAGGTGAGCCAGGAGCATGCTTATTACCTTTGCTGAATGTCCTTGCTGACTGAGAAAACTAGAAAAGCTGTTCCCAGTGAGGCAGGAGACTGGAAAATATACAAGCTGAATGCAGTTGAGGACTGCTGTGGAGAAATTTCAGCTCCTCCCAAGTCCGGGACCTTGGTACAATGCTAAGCTAGTCCTTTCAACCAGACGTCTCATACATGGCTGTCAAGTGGCATAGTGACAAATAGAAGGTTTTTTTTCATTTAGGTTTAACATTTTCTTAATTTTTTTTCGTAATTTTAAAGCAAGATTTCAGGTTGAAATAAAAAATACCTTTTAAACAATAATACTGGCAACAAAGTGATTTTCACATTCAAAAGCAACAGCACAGCAAACACTATTCAGAAATGATTGCTGTTCCAAATCTGGATTTTTCACTGAGAAAAATGGAGTAGACACCCTCCCTCATGCCGCCAAACCCCTATTCTGACAGAGTTAGGGATTGTTTACTTTCCATTTTCTGATTTCTGCCTATAACCCCTTCAGTCTGACTGGCAGAAGTGCTGTACATTTAAAGCTGCAATTGTGGTACATGGGGAAACTTGCTCTTTTTGCCTTATATTCCTTATGTGTAGAAAGGTTCTGAATTGCTTTGGATTTGTAAGAGTTATTGTGAGAAGGTATTTCTAAACACCCATGAAGCAACTCACTGCTGACTGTAAATTTCACAGGAAGGCTCATAAAGATAGAAGTGATTCTTCCTGCAGTGGTGCACGGTAAATGAGGTGTGGGACTGCACATGACCAACACCGAGGCAGCGATGGGTTGCACAGCTTCTCCCTAAGTGAGCACCATCCACTGCCTCCAGGGGCTGAGGCAGGGTAAGTACATCACAGGCCGTATGGCACTGAGGAGCCGCGGACCATCACAGAATCTAGCCTCTGAATGGGATGAACTGAAGGTGTGTAGATGATTTTAATCTGGACATTTCCTGATACAGGCCCATGACTTTGCAGTCTTGAAAACATATTTTAATAGAAGGGGTTTGTGGGTGCTAAACATGATGCAAAATAAGCGAAAGTCCCTCCCTCTAACTACCTCTGTTATAGCACCTTATCTCTTCTACAGAAGAATCTCCTCATTGGGCCTTTTTCCAATATGGAAGTATTTTGCATTTTTCCCTTTTTGGCCAACTAAAACAAAAAGATAGGACAAGTCACCTTACAAAGCTCATTCTTACAAGGTTTTTAGGCAACAGTCATTTGGATACATTTCAGATAAGCAGCCAACCTTGTGCATGCTTATCCAAATCCAAACCTCTTACAATGCTCTCTTATATCCTATTAGTAGGATTTCTTGTGACTTTTCTGGATGCTGGTGCTGTATTTTGGTTGGGTGACCTGCTCTGGATGACCTAGGGATCAAAAGGTTAATTAACAATTTCAAACATGTAATTCATCTCAAAATTTATCTCCCCTAACTTCACAGAGCTTAATTACACCACTGATAGTAGATCTAGATTTGTATAAAATGACTTGGAGAACAACAAAAATCCCCTCAAGACATGGAGGTCCTCCGGAGCTAAGAATCTGTTCAGTGGAAAAGAGCATTTTTATAGGGCCTATTTGAATTTGAGTGATACCAACGCTTTCATCTGTTTTTTAAAGGCATGTGATACACAGGTGACATAAATCAGGGTATTTCCATTGACTCCAGCTGTGAGAAAAAAGAAAAGTAAGAAACTGTGGTCTGCCTGGGTGCACAATAATGGACAATACTTAACTGGTACCTAGAGCATGAGACAAGGTTGAAATGCATACATTCTTACAGCCCAGATGGGAGACGGTGAAGTACTATTCTCCCTGCTTTTTGGATGAGAAGCTGAGATGCAGAGTAAGCCCAAGGAACAGAGGCCCCAAATGACATGATTATCTGTGATTTATGATTATCTGTGATTTATGATTATCTGTGGTATATTCTCCACCCTTTCTTGTTGCACCACATTGCCAAGGTGAGTAAGTGGCTCAGTGGGATGGGCAGCTCCTCTCTGACTAGTTTTGCCTGGTCTTCTTGAGGAGGGTAAAGCAGTTGTTCTTTCAGCGTGAAATCATGGCACATGCCTGTGCGAGGGAACAACCTGTAACTTATGCATTCCAGGAGCTGTTCCTATTTTGGAGCCTGCTTGGGATGAGATGGTCACAGACAGTAAGCAGCACTCAAAAAAAAAATCCCTCCAAAAATGTACAGTTTTGGGTTGTTATCTGTTTAGTGCAATGGCATGACCATTGCCACTCTGTAAATACAACAAAGCACAAATTACTTCAGGTGCCTATGGAGCAAAGGAGCCCACTCTCCCTTTCCCCGTGCTCCTAATTTCTGTCACTCTTGCTTTAGCAAGTACAGCAGTGAGGGACCGGTACTAATATATCCTAGGTTTAGTATGTTTATCTTCTCTCCTCCTCCAACCTCATACTCCCTCAGGCAACTTGCTTGAATCTTAATTCTTGCACATTGAGGTTTGTCTAGCACCCAAGTGACGTCAGGTAGCAAAACCACTGATGCTGAAGAGAGGAGAGTGGGTGGTTAGGAGCCATGTGGGATCAGCCTGTATAGAAGGTGTTTCCTTCTTTTGCTCTTCAAAATAGAGGTAGGGTGAGAAAGAGGGACATGCTCTAAGAGGCAAATATTTTCAAGAAGTTCTTTCTGTAATGCTCCAAGGGGAATGACTGTAGCGCAACACTGAGGGCTGGATGCTGGGCATGGTCAGAAAAGGACTGTGAGGATTGGGAGCCACCCTTTGCCCCCATTGTGGCTGCCACCAGCTACAGTTCTGCAGCACACCTATAGGCCAGGAGCCAGGGAAAGTCATAAAGAGTGTAATTCATACTGAGGTATTGGGTTATTTGGGTTTTTTTTTTAAATCAACTGCAAGACATCAAAAAAATTAACATTTAAAAAAAATATATTGGCATGCACAGTTACATCCATAATTCACGAGGGCTTTTAAGGCATTCAAGAGGATCCAACAGTGCTGAAGTCATAGGACAAATCCCTAATCACTCTGACTTTATCCTCTTACACTCAGACCCAATCTGCTCAATGTCAAAGCATTCAAGACGTGGTAATAGAAGAGAAAGCCCAAGGTCACTGTGAGGTACCGCCTGGTGTTTATCACTCTTTCATTGACTTTTGAGAATTGAAACCTCCAAGGGTAATGCAAAACAGCAAAACTTGACAAGTAATGTCAGATCCCAGAATTTCATTAAAATTTTAGTAAGTTGGCTACCTCCGTGAACAAAATATTGCCCAGGTACCTGTATGAGAGGAGTCCAGTGGACCAACCCCAGGTACAGCATTTGGGCCCTAGGTGTCCTGAAATGTGCTGGCTTGGGAGGGCTGAGGGACTCTAATCTCCATCATATGGCACTATATGCACATCAGTTCCTCTGAATTATTTTTGGAAGGGAAATACCCATATCTTAAAAAACCAAAACTGTAGTAGATTGAAGTTAATCTAATCAAGTGCATTTATACAATTACCTTCATATGAACAACAATTCCTGAGAGGAATTATAAAGATGGAGAGAAAATGAGTATTGTGAGATGACATAACACCAGTGCTCAGGAATTTGTAGTCAAGGGGAAAATATGCCAGATGTTCTGTAGTACTTAAAGCTAATGGGATGCCATATTAATCACTCTGTAAGGCATCCTTCCATGCTTACGTATTGGAAATTGCTATCTTCCTTTTAAATTGCATGTTTCTGATTTCATCACATTAGATCTCAAGGTCCTCACATCAGTATCAGACCTTTGAGTGTATCAATAGCCCATGACCAGATTGAGACTTTTACATTCTATGTATCCAGGGGGTTTCCTTGGAGATTTATTGCTAAGACCTGCCAGAGGCAGAGCACATATTGTGCCTCCAAAACTGGCACAGCTCAAAGACCTGCCAGGTATAGGAATTAGCTATTAACAGTTTAATTACACCCATTACACACTTCAATTACCTGAAACAGTTATAGCTGGTCCCAGAGAAACACTGAAGTGGTCCAACTAGGAGTTCACAGTATCTCCAATAATTGCTCTTTGCACCAAAATAAATAGATCAACTTGCCATACCCTCCCCAGAAAAGAGAAACTGGGAATGACAATAGTGATCTAAGTCCTACCCAGTCCAGAATTTGCCCTATAATATACTGCCAAAACTAGGAACAGAAACTGAGCCAGAGCCAGCAGACAAGTGTTTAGCTTACCAGTTTGGAGACACCAAAGCATCAAACATGCTAAGTAACAGCAGCCCTACTATCCTAAGATGTTAATCAGGAGTTGTTTGTCCTCAAAAAGACACTCCCACAGATGCAACTCTTTGTCTTGAATTATCTATTCAGCTAAGTTGTCTGAAAGTCCACCAATCAATCTTTCAGGCAATTCCCTGAAAATTGCCAAAACTTTCAGGGACAATGAAGTGCTAAAATCCAAACACCAAAGGAGGCAAAGACATCCAGAGAATGCAACTGTATGTGGAATGCTATTATGATTGGAAAGGGAGACATATGAGATCTCTCTGGCTGAGAATGATCCAGGAAAGTCCTGAGAACTGCTGAAGAATTTATCTCTGCAGACCGAGCTGTCAAAAAAAAAGGCTGTAAATCTAATGCTTGCTAAGCTGTATCTGTTGAAGTGATGCCATGGTGTGTGCAGTGATTGAATTTTAGCACATTAGTATTACAGTTGAATTTGTCTCCTGCACTGACCAATTATTTTTACAAGTTTTAGAAGCTTAGCAAATTTTCTGAAAGGGGAAGAAGCTGTTCTAAGGAGACTTTAAAGCTCAAAAGTATTTTCTAGGTCTTCCTGTTACCACTGGAAGTGCCAGCTATGCATCGTGACAGCAATTAGATCAGACCCAGCAGAAAAAGGAATTCTGAAGAACTAAATTGAAGTCTTCACATAGCTGTATCCAGTGCACAGCGTGCATGAGGCAGAGTAGCCTGTACCAGCTAAACACAGTCAAAAAAAGAGAGATAACAGGATGCTCTTGCCAGCTATTTTATGTGAGAGATTTTGAGAGCCTGATTGTTGTCATGAATGAGGGCATAGTATCCCCCAGAATGATTGCACTAGTCATGACACTGACCCACTTGTATGGAAATATCATCTGGCAAGGATACCGGCAAGCATCCTCTGCCACTTCCGCTGTTGCCAGAAGTAGTTGTTTGTCAATTGTGGAGAAAAAAAAAGGAATGAAGTGTGTGAAGGGGAGCACAACAAAGTGGCACCAGGAGCCCAGGAGTGCAGGAAGATGTTAAAGCAAAGGAGGAACATCTGGGCAAAGATCTGGCTCCTGCTGAATTCAGCAATAAAGTGCTTAATTGGCTCTTACAGGGCCAGAATTTCAGCCCTGATGAAGGAGAGTTTTCATGAGTGGGATGAAAAGCACATCTGTGAGGAAGAAGTGGCTCTACTCTGTGAAGCTCTTGGATAGTTTCAGCTGAGGATCTTTTATCTTGCATATGTTTGTAGAAATAGACTAACCATTACCAAAGACTTTTGTATTGTTTGAACTGCTCTGTCTTAATATGGAGGTCTACGGAAAGAATAGCTACAGCCATTAAAACTCAACAGGATGGGACATAACTCTTAATGGCACATAAATGTAAACTGTGGGTAACTCCTGCACAGAGTCTTCTTCTTCTTTCCCTAGACTCAGCTACTTGGGGAGATCCAAGAGCAGTAATTAATGAGAGGCAAGACTCTTCACAAAGGGTGGTGACACAGACAAGAGGATGCCTCAGAGGCTCTTAAACAGCAAGTGAAGGTTTGCCTGCACTAAACTGATAGAATAGCAATAGGGAGATGAAAGGCAGACTTTTAAAGCTGCTGTATAGGACATGTTGTACTTGAAGCATACATTAAACCCAGCCTTCTGGCAAAACATTAGTAGAAGGACTGATGCTGTCAGACCATCACATGTGCTGAAGGCAGGAAACTTTTATGGGTGTGCATCCAACAGTTACAATTCTTTCCCATAGTAAAGGCTAAGCTGGATGTAGGAACCCAGTGGGAGATGCTGCCTCTCAGATACATAAGGAGCCACCTGCAGTCAGGCAAGAGGGGACACCTTGTTTCTGTTCAAAGCAGTTCACCATGCCTGCTCCTGGGTCCTGGGGTACTTGGTTCTACCTCATCCCAGGCAAAAATCTGCCTCATATGTTCTCTATGCACGACTAGCCCATGCCCCGCAGTTTGCTTTCTGGAGTTTTAGCAGCGGATTCTTTTTGCTTTAGACTTTCAATGGAATTTGTCTTCCCAAGTCACTTCTGCATTCTGGTTAGGACTTCCAAAATCTGTTTTCCCACCCAGGGGCAGCAGGGTCATCTGGAGAACCTTCTGTGTGGAGAGTGACACACTGCTGCAGCCAGGTAGCCTAGGACTGTGACATTCATGACAGCCCTCACCCACCACTTCCCTCCTTGGAGCTGTGCATAACAACCGGGAAATCACCTCTTTTCCACAGGGCCTCCAAACATCATGAGACCGGGAGAAGGAATATTTTAAAGAAAACAGATGGGGTATCTTGAAGATCTTGCCATCTTTTAGATGTTTAAGCAGTTTCTCACAGAAACAGGCAAAGGCCGTTTGAGATCTTTAAAATAATATTGGAAGAAGTCCTAGAAAACAGGGTGGGGAACATCTATGCTTTGAAGTTGTGAGTTAATTAATTGCTTGAAGAATTTTGAAAATGTCACTCACTTTTTATCATAACAAACTTTCCTTCTGCCTTGGAAATAGACTTTCTTCTTAGTTACATCAGTATAAATCAGAAATGAATCTGTTAAAAGCAAAACATTATACTAGCACAAAAGGTAATTCAGACATTCAACTATCAATAGCTTGCTATGTTTCTCCTAGATTGCTTAGGTCTTGGACTAAGGTTTGCTATTAGTTTAAGAAATGTACCTCCCATGTACTTCAGCTCCCATGTACAGAAAAAGTAGAGCAGAATTTGGCTAGTTTGATTCTATGAAAGCTAATTTTTCATTGTGCTGACAGTTCAAAGGTCATTAAAGCAGGTCATTAGTTAAACTTCCATGTAATTTAGGTGGCCATATCTCAGAGTACGTCCTTTCTCAACGGCAAATAAGACAGGCTCAATAAATTTCCATTACTTAGAGACTGACAAAAGAACATACTGGAGAAAGCTAGGAATAACTGCAAAAGATGAATTTATACTAGTAATTTAATAGTCAACTATCTGTGATCAACATAAAGAAAACACCACATTATACAATGGATATGAAATGAATTAAAACTACAATCTGTGATTATATCTACACACCTCTTTTGAAAGAAGAGCTGAATTAAGTTTGTAAGAATGATCATAAAATACCTAAATTTTCCCATTTTAAATTCTTACCATGTTTTGTGTTTCCTTTCTGCACTCTTCAGGACTGGGCTTATATTTCTGCAGTTATAAGGGCAAAAACCTTAGGGAGGTCATTTTGAACTCCATTGACCACTGATTGTACACAATATTTGAAAAACTAGAGGGTGTATAAATCTACCTTTCAGTACCTGAGTCTTTTCAGATGCTGTAAAAATCTTACTGAGTCTATAAAATTTATCGCAGAGGAAGTGGTGTAAAGCCTGATGTAATAAAATGCATCTATCTCAATATATGCATTCGTTAGTGTGTGCAGAAACACCCCTCATCAGTCACTAGTGAGGACATGTTTACTGGCTGTCTTAAATATCAGCTTGGGCTGGTTAGCAATTTTTACAAGCAAGAACACTGCATATAAGAGCATGAAGTCAAACAAATGGTGGGTAGCTTCGCTGAACACTTAATTGACTGTTTAACACAGATGAATGAAGAGCTGAGAAGAAACAGCAAGAGAGTGAATTCAGGACAAGAACAATTATGGGGTGACTTAGGCTGGGCTGCCTAAGTGCAAGAGCTCTGCAGTTGGAGAGGTAGATGGAACAGGATGGCCAGGTTATTACTCTACTGCTGGACTGCTAATCAGAAATTTTACTTCTTTTCCAGCTTTAGTCCTTCTTTCAGCTTTAGCAGTTTGACTCTATGTATCAAACTAAGCTTGGGAAATAAAAGGAGGCTGCAGCCCAGTACACAGAGCCAAATCTTTGAAAAACCCAGATGTGCTCTCTATGCTTATGGAATCCAGCCTCACATAGCAGCAGAAATGCCACTGAAATGGGCAGAGGGGCTGTGCTCTGAGATATTCCACATGTGACCTACAATGTTGATGTGTCAACATGTTTCTTTTATCCAAAATTCTCATGGAAAGATTTCTGTCCAACCATTATGGCCTCCTGGACATCAGGAGAAACCTCTGCACTGAATGCCAGCAGCCAAAAACTTTGCATTTACTCTGCTGCCCTTCATGTACTGCAGTATTGGGTGTTTCAGCTACTTTATTCCTGCAGCTGGAGTGTTACAAGCACAGTTCATGTCCATGTGGCCTTAAACATACAGAGTAGTTCATCCTACCTGTGAGTCAAGGATTATTACAGCCATTTCATAGGTGGATAGCAGACATAAACAGATTATGTGAGACACCAAGGACATACCAGAAAAGGCTATGGCACTACAGGAACAGGGACAGCCTGCTTCAGCATCAAAACCTCCATGCTAAGGGGGGAGTTATTAGTATAGTGAGTTCAGCTATGGATCAAGAAAAAAAGAATCAGGCAGAGTGCATACATCATCAGGCTTGAATAAACCCACTTTATAGCTACAATTTTAAAGAACTGAAAGAAAACAAGGATGATGAGATAAATTACATGCTGAGGACTGAAGAGGAAGGAGCTCTCAGCTTACTTGCCCCCTGGAAAAGCATGTTGTTTTGCTCACATAAAAGCAAGGCAGAGGCAAGGAAAGACTCTCACACCGCACAGTACCACACCCTTTCATACTGATAGCAGGTCCACAGAAAAAGGTGGCAGTCTTGGGAAGATATTCTTATTTAGAGATAGAACTCATATAACATAGTTCAGGAGGAAAGATGGAAGTTCCTACTTCACTCTGGGAGGAATAAATAATTTTCTCCTAGGCAATGTGGGGCATGTATGGATGGGCAATGTAGTGTATTTTTATACATTTTTTTTCCTAATTCCATCATAATAAGGTGGAATTCTTCTACCTTAAGAAATTCTGGGGATATAGGCCTGGGACTAAGATAACCTTAGGTGCTTTTCCCAGAGAATATTTGGATTTTTTTGCTGAGCAGAAAAAAGGACCACACATGGAGTTTTCTGGGGAATGGCAATCTTCTAAGTACTGGCTGTACTAGTCTAATTTGATGAGGGACAAGAGAAATCAGGTATTTCTTATCCCAAACACAGACTGGGATGTGCTTAGGGCCTAAGGGACCAGCAATAAAAATCTTTATAAATGAGATGAATTATGCATTCTGTGGGTTAATTTCTGCTCTGTTGCATTACAGTCTTTTCCAATTAAAATCTCAGTGAAACTGGCCCTGCTTAAATAAAAATTAGGATTCCATGACATTTGAGCCATAAGCAAGGTCACAGCAATAGTTACTCCTTTTTCGGCTTTTCTTCATCTACAGAGAAATGTTGAGGTGGCAAAAATCCACTGCAGCTGCTCATGGCCATTGTTCCAAGGCTTTTTGGCACTTTCCTGGATGCAGAGTTGGCCCTTGGAGGCCCTTTGGGATAGTTTTCCTGCTGTGCTCTGCTAGCTGATTGCTGTCTTGAGCCAACTCTGTGAACCTTATTCTAAAACAAAGCAGGAATACGTGACGTTTGAGAGACAGAAAGCAAAGGGGCTGGAGTGAGAAATCTCTGATAGCCTTCTTGTGGTCTGTGGCTTTCAGCTGCTCCCTGGTAAGTCTCAAAATAAAATATTTGGAGGTGGAGAAGTATAGCCTAGCTATTTTGCCTGGTAAAAAAGGTGTGGAGCACAGTCCCATTCTAGACTTCATAGTCATGGAAGAGGATTACCCACAACGTACTCACCCAGTTTTCTTTCAAACAAGGGGAGCAGGACACAGTTTGTCCTTCTTTCTTTCTTCTCCTCCCCATTCCATGTCCCCCCACCACTACTCAACATGACATTGCATGAAAAAAGTCTTCCTAAATATGATGTTTCTTTAGGAAATTTCCTGTGGACAAGGCATATCTTCACAAAACCCCCTATTCATACATGAAACCTTGTAGTGGCTTTCTGGTCCTGGAAAACCCATTTCCCGCCAGTGCAGCTACAAAAGGCTGCTCTGGCAGGGAGCAGTGATCAGGCCTTTGCCCCAGACATGGATACTGAGCTAACACACCTTCCTAGGTACCTTTCCACTTCTTTGAAGGCCCTAACTCCATGGGGGACCTTTAAGACAACTTGCCAATGGAAGCAGCTGGTCCTAAATGCTACCCCCCCATTTCTCTTGCAAGAGCCTGCAGTGGCTGCATCTCTTTTTTTCTAGCAGCTTAGTTCTTTCTATCTAAGATAACATTTTCTTTTGTAGCTACCCTCCATGCATTTGTCAAGGACACATTTGTTGTAAAACTTTAAAAGGTAAGGGGCTGTTTTCTTCAATGTTTTGGGTTTTAAATTTTTTGTTAATGTAATAACCTCCACTAAAGGCATATTTTTAAATTCTCTGAATGTCCCAGCGACATTGCAAATGATCACTTTTTAGGCTGCGGCTGCTTTCCAAATTGGCCAGAGTAAGAATTTGACAGAAAAAACCCAAACATGAATAACTTTTTAAAAGCAGGTATTATCAGGAAAAAGAAAAACTAAAAGCAAAAAAGAAGCCAGCAGTTGGGAAATACAGTGAGTTGTATCTAGTGCACTTTGCCTGTAAAACAGAAAATGACCAGTGTTTCAGAATTACACTTACTTACATAGCAATCCATTAGACAAGCAATGTGGCATACCGGTTAACATCTTCTTCACTTTTAGAACTACCTGGAAGATCTCATTCTGACAAAGGTTCTAGGTGAAGAAATACCTTTTTAGAAATTGCTCCTTGGAGGCTTTGTGGGTCAGAGCAAAGAGAAGCAAAGGAAATTGCCTAAAGTTTAGGGTTCTGACTTTTCCTACAAGAGACTCATCAGGGGAAATGTTGCTCTTTCTGACTGCAGTGGTGCAGACCACATGCAAGATGCATTTCAAATGCCAAATACCAATCTTCAGAAATGTGAAACAAACCTCTTTTCTTCTTTGCAGTGTGGTTTGCAAAGTCTCTGTTTTTCCTTGTCAGCCTTGGCTATTGTAATAATGTCTGGAGGATACACCAACCCCAACGTGGAAAAAACAATACACGTGTGTTTCTCTCATTCTGTCCCTCTTCTTTCTTATCTAACATAATCTCTTCTGCTATTCCCCAATGAAAGCAATAGGAAGTTTTTCTTGTATACCTCCCCTGTGGTCACTTATGGGTGGGCATAAATTAAGTGATTATTGCTGCTATCCTAGTCCCTCGAGGGAGGGATTAATCCAGATTTGAAACCCAGGAAAGGTCAAGAAAAGGAAAATGTGGCACCTGTACATTAACTGAAAGGGCATGCTGACCTTCCATATGACATGTCAAGCACCAGCTGCACTGTACAGAAACATATTCTTGTTCCCAAGCACCATTCAGTGAAGGCTCAGGGTGGATTTATTTTATTCCAGTTACTTTTCACTTCATTGTGCAATGCAGTATTTACTCCCATAGTCTCACAGTCAGTTGTTTTCCAATTCTGTAATTCGAGGTAAGTCAATAAATGGTTGTTGGAGAGGAAAATCATCACAATCAAATAAGTGCTCTCTTTCAACATGTACATACAGGCAATGGTTTTCAAGAGGAAGAGTGTGAACAATAAAAGCAGACTAAACCCTAAAATTAATCAAAATTTGAGCAGTAGGATTCAGCTTTCTCGTTAAAGTCCTCCTCTACACAGGGATTTAGCAAGGTTCCTGCCTTTGAACCATCTTAAATTCCTGCAGAGACCATGTGAGCACTGGAGCCTGTCATGACCCTTCTGGCCCCTGCCAAATTAATAAACCTAGTTTTATTGCCTCTGCATCTTGGTGTAACTAAAAAGCCAGACCCACTGAAGCCTCATCAGACTACACAGGCAGTCATGCACACTGCAAACCATCCCTCTCCCTCTATTCTCCCCATCTTCCTGGGCATGGGAAGACATTAATGAAACATTTTAAGTAGTTAAACCATGGTGTTTCATTACAGCAAATCATGGCAAATTCTGTTACCAGTGTAGTGACTGCTGTGTGACAAGCTACTTAATACCCCCAGGCCTTCTTTCACACTGCTTGCCGTCTTCTACAGAGACTCCTTTTGAGGCTGGTGAAAAATACCCAGATCACTACCTCAGCAGTATTTATGTCCATTTTGTACTGTTATAAATGGCACTTACAGATGCTGAATAAAAGATATTTATCACTTGCTATATGGACACAAAGATGCTTTGATCTTGTTCAGGTTCAATTGCTTACATGCAAGATGGCATGGTATCTACAGTTCTACAGTGACTCAATTTCCTCACATGTTCAAAGAAAAAAAGGAAAAAAAAGAAATCTTAATCAAGGCCTGGCTGTATTTTTCATCAAGACATTTTGCAGGGTGGATCTCAACCCTTTTCTAGACTTCCTCTTACCTTCCAAAACTATGTCTTTTGCACTCTACGAAATTAGTACACAGTTAGCTGGATAAATAACACCAACCTTCTTAATTTCTGCCTTTCAAAGAGTTACTTTCAGACAGAGGAGAACATGGGAATTTGCCTTAAACACAACCCATGATTTTAAACTGAAAAGGAATGCAAAAGAATCACCTTATCATCTAACTGATCAAACAGATTCTTTTCTCGTGTGTGTGTTTTAAAGCAGGTAATTCTGGTTTTTAAGGAGAGAGGAAGGATATATACTGGGTTCACTGATGGGGCTATCACCTGCTATTTTATAAGTGGTCTCAAATGACCACTGTAAGAGACTTTTTGGCACCCTGTGCCAAAACTCTTTTCTCCTGACAGTAAACAGGTTTTACTTCTGTGTTCAGGAGATCTGGAGTCAGATCTAACCTTGACATCATTAAAATGCCTCTAGAATACTTTATGGGTCATTTCTATATGTATATTTTATAACATGATTTCCATATACACCAGCCCATAAAACTAAATCCATAAAAACATACTTTCAAGGAGGACTGTGGTATGCAAAATAGATCTCTTTTTCAGAAAAGGGCTTGAGCTGATTATTTAGATCCAGGTTGGAACTTGCACAGTCCAAAGTTCATCTTGGCACTTCGCTTTGGTCCAAGATTTAATCCCTCCAAATTTCCCAGGCACTTGCTTCCCACTTTGCCTTGGTGTGGGTGGTTCAGACTGCCATGGACTGGCCCCTCCTCAGAGCATTTAGCTCTGTCATGTGCTTTGTGCACATGTTCACAAACAACTGAGTCAAACTTCTTGCTCTGTCTGAAATTTGCAAGTAATGCATGCCTTTTTCATCATGGTCTTCACAGATGCTCTTCAGTCCTGGGAGATGAATTGTTCACAATATTTTTTCCCACCATAGCTTGTTTCAGTGAAGTCTCATTACTATCTGCAAACTGGCTGCAGAGGGGGTCTGGGTCAGGCTACTATTGAAAACAGCAGCGGAGTTCAAATCCCAGCTTCTATAACTGTATATTTTAACTCATTATCACACTTTCTACAGTAAGACTTTTTTTTTTATTCTCTCCACTGCCCAGAGGTGTTCATATTTCATTTACGTGGCACGATAACAAAGTCAGGCAGTGTTATCTGAAATAAAATCATGCCAATCCATGGCTGAGCAGCAGAGAGAGCAAAGTTGCCTTCTGATTCTCTGAGTGACAAGATGGGGTAAAAAAGACTCTGGTTCATGTGTTTCTCTGTAGTGGCCTGACTACCCTGAAAGTCCCCGATAGCTGATTTTCAGAGAGCAGGCTGAGCTATCACGAGGATGGAATAAGGCACCACATTCTCATTAGCAGCATTAGAAATGCCCCACCTGTGAATTCATAGCTTTGGCATGCACCTCCCTTAGCTTGTTATGCTTGGCAGCATCTGTAGGTAGACATCCCACACTGCATGCAGGGCTAAACGAGGAAAAATAGGAATCTAGTACAATTACTAGAATCTAGCATAATTCTAGTACAACATGGTGTTACAGCTGAGCCCAATACTATAGAGCATGTGCATCTAGAGGACACTTCCCTGCATAGCAATGATTTTCTTCCCTCTTGAATATCCTACTTAACTCCCGACACTGCCTTTACCGTTCATTTGCTGAATCTCCCATCACATGTACTTCGAAGTTTCACCTGCATATCTTCCCAATCATTTGCCAATGATCTACTCTCAGGGAGGCTTTTAAAGAGTTGGGAACCAGACTTTCCCCTCTGGCATCAACAAGGGCAGAGTCCACCAGAAGCCACTCCTGCTGTCAGCAGTTTGCAGAGTATCAGCAGAGCAATTAACCTAATGCCAGAAATGATAGCATGCCCAGCCCTTGCCTGTTCCACCCATATTTTACTCCCAACAAAGTGCAATAGCATTCATTGCTAAGTAGTTTATTGAACCTTCATTTAATCCTTATGCCTAGCTGAGGCTTTAAAATATGCAGCTTTCTTTCTGCAGAAGTTAATTATATGAGACAAGCACCAGTGACTGGGATAAGCAGCATGATACAGCTGACACGCAGGGCTTCCTTATATGAAGCCTGTATTGCCATCTCATGTCATGACTAGGGCTTCCTTTTTAGTGGTACATCAGCTAGTTCTTTCCCAGTGCCCTTCAAACAACTTTTCTTCAGGGATGCTTTTTTCCTATGCAAATGTCTCCAAAGAGGGAAACTAAGAAGGGCCACAGTCCAGGTCTGGGTATCGCATGATGAGAGAAAGGCAATCCATGGCAGTGATAAGAACTATTTGGCAACAGGGTGTCTTTGATCATGACCAAGGATATCAATCTTCCTCCTATTCCCTCCTTCCCATCCCTCTCCAAAATGCATAGGAATACTTCAACCTCAAGTGCCTAGTCTGAGCCTAGTTAAAAGAGGTTTGTGGAGACATCATTAAAAAGAAAAGTGTAGCATAACTGACAAGAATATTTTTAAATATTTCCTTTTCAGCAATAACTATGAGCTTCTGACAGTTCATGAGTGAACGAGCATCTACAGAGCCTAGATGGAAATTCATCATCCCTGTTTTTTACAGGCAAAAGTTCAGATACCTTTTGGGCTTTATTTGGCAGCAATGAAGACATGAGGTCACTGAGTAGACAAAAATAACTATCAAGCCACTAGAGAAGCTGCAGGTTAGACTGATATTCCCACTGATATGGGAAATCCATACTTAATTTCCATAGACAGTGCCCTTGTATTGCGTGCAACCAGCAAGTTCCAGTGTTCCCCCAGCACCCATGACCATGGAGTCATAGAATCACAGAATTAGAGAATCATAGAATGCTGGGTTGGAAGGAACCTCAAGGATCATCTGGTCTAACCTTTCTTAGCAAAAGCGTGGTCTAGACAAGATAGCCCAGCACCTTGTCCAGCTGAATCTTAAAGGCGTTTGGTGTAGGGGAAACCATCACTTCCCCAGTGAGTTTATTCCAACAGCTGATTGTTCTCATTGTGAAAAATTTTCCTCTTGTGTCCAATCAGAATATTCCCAGAACTAACTTTTATCCATTACCCCTTATCTTTTCCATGTGATTCCTTGTAAAAGAAGGGTCTCTGTCTTCTTTCTAGCCACTCTTTAAATACTGGGACATGGTCTCCTCTAAGCCTTCTTTTCTCCAGGTTGAACAAACCCAGTTCTCTCTCAGCCTTTCCTCATATGGCAGGCTTCTCAGTCCTTTGGTCATCTTTGTGGCCCTTCTCTAGAGCCTCTCCAGCCTGTCCACATCTTTAATGTTATTTCTCAGCTCTGGAAATGTTTTTCCTGTGCCTAACAAGGCCCTTTTTCTACTGATGTAGGAAGAGGTCTGCTGAAGGGCAGAAGGATCCTGAGCACACAAGCCCCTACAGGGAAGGATGAGTTTGCATTTTATCATTTCAAACAGAACTGTGAATATAACTGGTTTTTCAGATGCCTGGTTATGACCAAAAAAGTATTTAGACTTCATTTTAAAAATCTCTCTATTCCTCCACTGACCCTAAAATGACCATCATCATTTAACATGTTTTAGTATCTAGTTTTAGTCATGCTGAATCTGGCTGTTTTTCTGTCCAAGAAGTTAAAATTCTTTCTGTGGTTCTTGGATTTCATTTGTAGGGTTGTTTTGGTTTTTTTTACCTAGACCGATTTTAAACATGATTTATAAAATATTTGATACTTCCAATCCCTTCTGAGAATACAGATACTTTTATCCTTGATTTCAGAGAGGGGGAAAAAAAGAAGACCACAAAACTAGGGTTTAAAACCAGCATCTCTTTCCTTTGTTCATTCCTTTAATGTTTTCCTATTTCTAGCACGTGGGTCTCCTCTCTAACAATGTATTATTCTTAATATTTTCAGCAGGAAGAAAAAGGACTTTTCTACTGTACATCTGGAGTCTGAAAATGACCAAGGAAGCTGCCTGAACTCTCTTACAACCTAAAACTCCTTAATGGTTCAGCCTTACTATGGACTGAATAAGGACAACCAACCTTGCAAACAGCCATACTTACCAACTGCATCTGTTTACCTAGAAGAAAAAATTATGAATTATTTTCTGTAATCATAATCCTGTATTATGGCTCCTGTCAGTTTATATTATATGTGAGTAACAAACCAATCTCAGTCCTACAAATTTTAAAAGAGAACAAAACCCTGTGAAGTATATATAATATTAGCTGAATGGAACTAAAATAGCCATCCATCTTGCAAGGAGAAAACCACACTTGATCTAGGGAAAAGGACTGTATTCTCCTTGTGCTGGAGATTAAAAATATATTATATCTAATATGAAACAAAAGCAACACTATTCCCAGTATAGAGATGAAAACCAGAACTTCTAGAGGAAATCTGAAGGGATAAAGGAGTTAATAAAAAATATGACTATGAGTCCTTGCTAACATTTCTCCACTTGTCAGTCTACTATTTTCACAATTTTTAATGTTTCTTTGCTTGCATCTTACACTGTACGCTATATATTAGGGCTCCTTAAAACATCCTGTGGAAAATATTGGCACAAAAGACAATCTTGAGACAATGCCACCTCCAGCCCACCACTTCTGCTGCATGTACCACCCCAGCAGCAGATGCATCCTCACCACCAGGGTTCCCTTCCTTTTTGGGTATGTGGTGTATAATCATGGTATATAATAAAGCTATTATGTGTACAGTGATGAGTGCTCTGAACTGAAACAAACCAACTCAGGCCCTGAGAGATGGAGACATGGATCTGGCTGAAAGATTTTCTCCCCAGGTTAGTCTGTAGGTGAATTTACTCTGCAGGTGGCCATGCAAACAGTTGTGCTGCATGTCCACAGGAAATGGATGTGCAGTTGAGCTCTGTGAGACAGGGAAACCATTTTTAATTATCTCTTCAAAGCTCACATATTAAGTGGAAGCACATAACACACAGCCTTTACAAAGGTCTCTAACACAAATTCACTGAACTTTAGGTGACACTGTTATAAACAAGGTTCAGACCAGAACAATAATGCATCCTCATGCTGTCTCCTGCTCTAGTCTCCTCATGACTCTGAACTAGTGCTTAAGCATAGGTCAGATCATTTTGAAAGTCCATTCTGTTCCCTTCCCTGCTGCTTGTGGTTTCTTTTATTCTTCTATCCTCTTCTATATTTTCCCTTAGTCATCTGTTCTTTTTTTTTCTATATCAAAAATGACTAGAGAAAAGTGTTTTCTATTATTGTCTCCCTTTAATGTCTCCACAAGACTCAACAGGCATCTCTGGTGATGCTGATGTGAATTTAGAAATAAAAATATTGTGAAGTATACTGTGAAAATACTCCAAAATATCCCCCAAATGGCAACCAACATTTTATTCCAGTCAGAATTATTTTCCCTTCTATTTTTCTGTGTGACCAATAAAACAATCCCTTCTTTAGCTTTGGCCATTGCCTCCCACCAACCACTTACTCTCACTCTTGGTCTTCCTTCTACACCTCCTAGCCGTCCTCAGGTGCCAGGACATATTTAACATCACCAAAGATAAGAGCTTTCCAATTATTAACTACAGTGTTAAATGGACATACCTTGCCTTGATCAGTAATGCATTGTTGTGTATAAATAATGAGTGCTGTGTATATATGCAGCTTCACTCAGCAAGGTGGAGTAGGACATAGACAGGAATTTGTGATTTTGTCCGCACTGGTGGCTGCTCAAGAAAGAAATGTTCAGCTCAACTAACAGACCTCCTTCTCCTTAGGGTGAAGTGTAGACAGGACAGACATCTACCTCCAGGAGCCTGAAGCACAAATTTTAACTTGTGATACCCACATCTGTAATCGCAGTGTGTAAACTGACTGGTGTTACTTCACCTACATGAAAATCCACTCACAAGCTCATCTCCTGTTTAATCTAGAGAGGTGAAGATCTAAGTGAAAGTTGCAAGAAGTTGCTGTATGCCTTCCTATATTGAAATAGGAACAAAATGTCTTTTGAAAATTTCATCCAGATGTTTTTTCTAAGACTGTCTTGTATGCAGTTTTACATGCGTGCTCACATACACGTGCACACATGTGTGTGTGCACACACACTGTCATGTAGATTTTTTCTTCCCTCATGCATTTCCTCCTTCCTGAAGTAAATACAGTTTGTGGATGAAGAAATGTAGGTTTGCAAGCTTTCCAAGATAACAGCATTGTCTGGATTAGACCACATTTCCTTGTTTCCTTCCGCTGCCATTTCAAGAATTTATCATTAAAATAAAACTCTTAAAAGACAGAGAAGAGCATTGTTGGGTTTTTGGGATAGCTGCTGTGGCGGCATGGCACCCCAGAGAGAATTGAGTTTGACAATGGGACTCATTTCAAAAATAGCCTCATAAATACCTGGACTAGAGAGCATGGTATTGAGTGTGTGTATCATATTCCCTATCCTGCACCAACCTCTGGGAAAATTGAATGGGATAATGGACTGTTGAATACCACACTGAAAGCAATGGGTGGTGGAACCTTCAAACATTGGGATACACATTTAGTGGAGGCCACCTAGTTATTTAACACTGGACGCTCCACCAATAGAGCTGGCCTTGCACAATAAAAACCTCCCTGGATGATTAAAGGGGATAAAGTCCCTGTGATGCATATGAGGAATGTGTTAGGGAAGACAGTTTGGATTAGTCCTGCTGCAAGCAAAGGCAAATCCATCTATGGGATTGTTTTTACTCAAGGGCCTGGGTGTACTTGGTGGATAATGCAGAGGAACAGGGAAGCGCAATGTGTACCTCAAGGGGACTTGATTTTTGGGTGAGAACAGTCTGTAATGTTGAATTGTATAATACTGGTTGCTGAATGGCACTGCCACTGTATGCCATAACTACCATGGACAATGAGCATGGATTGCTTCAGATACACCACTCGTGAGCTCCTTATGCATCTTGTAACCAGCAGACAGCTCACCAGCTCTCGGCTCTGGAAGACATCTAGGACAGATAGAACCCACAGTCATGGACTAAATGAACTCAACAGACAACTTCCATTGACTATGGAAATGATGCCTGAGCTTGTGTGTAGATATATAGATATATAGATAGATATAGATATAGGTATATGTATGTATGTATATAACTGGAAGGTGTAGGATCTGGGCATGATGTAGATGGTGTAAAATAAGGGCTGGATAATGTCCTGGTTCTACCCAGGACAGGGTTAATTTTGGCAGTGGCTAGGACCCGGATGCTACTCTATACCACCTCACCTTCCAGTCAGGGTAGCATCGTGCAGTCAGGTATTGTCGGGGCTTTTCCATGTGGTGAACTCTCATGTATGAATCATTCACTATTCTTGTACACCCTTTTATTAATGTTGCTGTTACTGTTCATTTATTATTTCATTGCTGTTTCCAATAAATTGTTCTTATTCAATCCGTAATCTTTATCTTTTGTACCTCCAATTTCTCCTTTCCAGCCCACCGCAGGGAGTGAGCAAGTGGCATATGGTTTGACATGTCTCAGTGGGAATATTAAATGGGGTAATACCATTCCTAAAACGCTACAGCTAGTTAGGGGAAGTCCAGCAGGAGCACATGCAAGACTTTCTTCTGTAATTTAGCCAGAGTTTTCTCAACAACCTTCTAATCAGCCCTGAGTAAGATTCATTGATGTCATCTGACAAGGACATGGGTTTTTGCTTCTTGGAAAAGGGAAAAAAAAAAAGACTCAAGCTCTTTAATTGGAATTTCTCACTTCCCTTGTTCTTTCCCAGACTTGCTTTTGCTATCAAACACTCAAGTCTCAGTGGACAACAGAAAGATTTTTGTTTTTCTACTGAATTTAAGTCTTCTATGAACTCCAAATAGCTCAACAAAAAGCAAGGTTCTACAGGATTTTCCACCTTCATAATGCTGGTGGAGTTTTCTTTCAAACTCAGTACTACCATTGCAATAATTAAGCTGACTGAAGACATGCATATGCTGTGCTATAAAGGGAAAGCTGGCACTCACACTATGTTTATGTTAAATTGATGTTTGATTTACTATTAATAGTCCTTTGAAAAGAAATTAAATTATGAATCCTGTATATTGGTCTCAGAGTTTCACATTTCTCATACAACATGCTGCAATATTTGTACAGCACTCAGAAAATACAGACATAAGACTATATTTGTATCCCAGGTCTGCTCCAGCAAGCACAGTATGAGAGTTCATTAACTTGATCGAAAGCAGAAGTGTCTTCTCTCCCCAACCCATTAGAGAGATACAGATTTGAACCAGCAGAGAACCTACTCTATACCTGCTCAAACAGCTCTCTAAATCACATCCTTGTCAGTGGCTCTAAGCAGCAGAGTTGGACTGCAGCTTGTATAAAAGCAGTTTGTTTTTCAGAAGTTGCTAAACTCATAAGCCTTCAGCCTCTTGGATTTCTTTTGCAACAGGAGGTACTCAGGCAGCTTCTGCTGCAATGCTATCCAAAAGCACCTGCCAAGGGTTCTTGCCCCCTGCAATGGGCACAACTGGAGTGAACAGCTAAGCCTGCTGAAGCCTAACATGAATTTGGCTTAATCAATTCCTTAGAAAATCCCTGAGCTGCTCCTGAGACCTTACTATAAAACATGAAAAAAGTAATTTGAATGGAAGCAATAGTCAGGTTGGAGAAACACAGAAAAAGCTGTCTGCTTTTTGGCTTTCTACACCCCACTTCACATGATAGTATTCAAGGAGTAGATGTGAACCAAGCTAAACCAGTGCTTGGTTAAAATATATCTCCCAAACTACCTGCACTTCTTGGGTATATCAGACGTCGTTTTCTGTGTCCGTCCTTTTCTGTGTATCCCTGTCCAGCTCACTAGTCCATGCTGGGACCAGCTGGTGGGGTGACTGGGCTTTGCTGGGCAGCAGCTCCCCATCCCTCTGTGTGCTGCTGGGGAAGCCTCACCAGAGGCAAGGAGCAACTGAAGCACCAAGGAGTTGCTGTGTTTCTCAAAAGATGCAAATGGCCTCTGTGAAGCAGAGGAGGAAAAGCAGCATCTGCCAGTTACCATGCTGTGCAGAGACTTGCCAACCAATTGAGCAGGGAATGGATGGTGCTTGTCTCTCCAAAGGGACTGGGGACCAGTTGGCAAAGGCAAGAGAAGGCGGCTCTATTTCTCCATGGCTAGCCAAGGGAGTATAACTTTACTGCGGATCTTTTGTTTATCATGGGCCACCCACAAAAATGTGCTGCACTTTGCAAATCTTTATGTGTGTATAGCAGAACATGAGCCATTTCTGGAAAATTACCACAGGACAACCATAGACAACCCTAGACATCACAGTGCTTACAACTGCAGTAGCAAACTGAAATGGTATAGGGCATGGATCCCATCACTGGCACCTGAGCATCTGCACTGTCTAACTGCTGGTGTGTTTACTGGTACAGGTTTGACCTGTGCCAACAGTCCCAGGCAATGCCAGGGCATATTTTGATGCTGAGTGTTTTCCACAAAAGGCAGTATTGATGAAATTACTTCCTTTTGGGAGAAAGATATCTTACCTATATGATTGTAAGCTGTGCCACTTGCTGTCAGGACTGCAGAAGGAGCCCTGGTTTATTTGCTGGTAGAGATACAGCCATTGAACCATTGAGGTCTATTCTGTGCAAAATTTTAGAATTGTTATTGTAATTATTTTTAATAATAAGCCATAGCCATGCTACTAAGATTAGCAAGTATAACATATTAAATGCATGTTTGGACACTTTTTAAAGTGGCAAAAGAGTAAGTCAGATATATCTGATTCCGCATAGTAGATCTGTATTAGTTTTTATGTAAAAATACCTGCCAAATGCTAAATTGAGTAGCTTATGAAACCCATTATTCTCTCTCTTTACATATTTTATTTTCTTGCCTGTCAGGCTCTGGAAGGTTGGCTACTTCTGATCTAGGGCAAGCAACATTTAACATCACAGCAATCAGAAGTGATCAAAGCTACTTCAGATGAAAGTTCACTTTTTGCCCATGACACCAAATATTATTTGCTGCGGTGCACACAGGCTGTGTATGATAATTTCCTCCAAAGTGATAAGTTCTCAGTGAGACACATGGCACTGAACAAGATCATTCTTCTTGTTTACAATATCTTCTCTGAGAATTGGCTCTGCTATCAGCGGAAATGCGAGCAGAGTTCCTTAAAATGTCAAAGTTATCATTACTCTCACTTTATCAAAGCTCTCATTGAGACAAACTGTGGTGACATTCACCCTTCCTGATGATCCTGCCTGTCAGCAGGTCCAATTCCTCTGTCTCCCAAAGCACAGGCCCCTTTCCCATGGCAGAACATGAGTCTGCCTCAGATTCACATGGCAGAGAATCACAGAATATGCTGAGTTGGAAGGGACCTACAAGGATCATTGAGTCCAACTCTTAGCCCTGTACAGAAACATCCCTGAGAGTCACACCATGTACCTGAGACTATCATCCAAACACTTCTTGAACTCTGTCAGGCTTGGTGCTGTGACCACTTTTCCGGGGAGCCTGTTCCAGTGCCCAACCACCTCCTGGTTGAAGAACCTTTTCCTAATATCCAACCTAAACCTCCCCTGACACAACTTCAGGCCATCCTCTCGGGTCCTGTCACTGGTCACTACAGAGAAGTGATCAGTGTCTGCTCCTCCTCTTCCCCTCATAAGGAAGTTGTTAAACTGCAATGAGGTCTCCGCTCAGTCTCCTCTTCTCCAGGCTAAACAGAACAAGTGACCTTCAGCTCCTCATACGGCTTCCCCTCCAGGCCATTCACCATCTTCATTGCCCTCCTTTGGACACTCCCTAAGAGCTTAATACCTTTCTTATATTGTGGTGCCCAAAACTGCACACAGTATTCAAGGTGAGGCTGCAGCAGTGCAGAGCAGAGCAGGACAATCCCCTCCCTCGACCTGCTGGCGATGCTTTGCCTGATGCCCCCCAGGACACGGTTAGCACTCCTGGCTGCCAGGGCACTGCTGAATTCTATCCAACTCATATTCAACTTTCCACCAACCAGGACCCCCAGGTCCCTTTCCATGGCACTGCTTTCCAGCATCTCATTCCCCAGTCTGTAAAAACAGCCAGGGTTGCCCCATCCCAGGTGCAGAATCTGGCACTTTCCCTTGTTGAACTTCATCCGTTCTTCAAGCCACAGGGACACAATGAGAAGAGGCAGGTATCCTGAGGTAGCATTTCTCTTTCCACTTCGGATTGCTACTTGTGAGGAGTTTTCTATGTACATCTACAGAGTGTTAATCCCTCTTTAAAAGACTGTCTTAAATGTGGTGCTTATGAAACTCAACTCAAAACACAGTCAAGGAGAAGGTTCAGCAAGTAGAGGTAAGTGCTTGTCAAGTCACTGTGACTCCATCAGGCACGCTGTCCTCCATATAGCCTCCCTCAGGGCATGCTCCTCACTCCCTGAAGTTAAGTTTTCAGAGGAGGATTCAGAAAAAAAGACTCTCTTCTCTTCATCGGTGGAGAGTCTAGCAAGACAGGTCCCCATCTGTTCGGGTCACTCTTAGAAAGCTTTTCCTTCTTTCTTCTCCCTCCACCCCATTTTCACAGTAAGTATTTGAGTTCCTCAGCAGCCCTTAAATAGAAATCAACAGGAAGGGCAGGCAAGGATTATCAGCTTTTCACACAGGAGGAGGTGCTAGTGCAGTCATCAAGAATTAGCACATGGGTTTCAAACACGGGATAGAGAGACAGCACAGATGTTACACCATGCACAAAAATTTCAACTCAGCACCACCGAATAGACTCCAAGAAGCAAGGCTCCATTACAGGTGGTATGATGCTACTGCCTTCAAATCAACTACTCCAGATTTATACCCATACTACTCTTTCCATCCCTTCCTCCCAAGGAAACATTGCAGCCTTGGATTAATAATTTCCATTTTAAAAAAACAAACACAAAAACCAAGCAAACAAAAAAACCAACAAACAAACAAACAAAAAAAAACCAACAAAAAAACCAACCAACCAACCAACCAAAAAAAAAAACCCCAAACAAAAAGATCATCATCATCTGCAAATCATTTGGAAAAGAAGAGTTCCTTATCAACTTGCGTAAAATCATGAAATACATTCAATGTTATTTATTGTCTATGAATAAACAACTGGTATATTGGCTGGGGATACTCTATGATAACCGAAGATAATTATCTCATTTTACTGACACCATTAAAACCCAGGAAACCTTTTCATTGACTAGCTCATTTTCATTTATTCCAAACAGCCAAATGTCAGTAGAAAAAAATGCAGCACAGCAGTGACACAGTGGAGTAATTCTGAAGGCAGATTTTACAGATGTAAACACCAATAAAGGTTGTTGGGTCTTTTTTTTCACTCCAAGCAGTGTATAAACTTGCTTCCATCAACCATCTCCAGAGGCAGACTCTTGAGTCTTGTGGTGGATGTCATAAGTGTAAGTTCAGCAAACCTGTGTGTGGAAATCTGATGGGTTATTTATAAAAGTCTCCGATGTAAATATTGATGAGCCAGCTGTTCAGCCAGGTTATTCAGCATACATATACTGTATTTGTGACCAAAAATCTAAAAAGCTTAGCCATTAATGAAACTAGATGGATAAGAAAAGACACCCTTTGTAGCCTGCAGGCCTGTAGTTGTAATTCCCCAATAAGAGCAGTATCAGTGTCAATACAGCTGATCTCAATGACCAATTTTTTGTTTCCTAGAACTATATGTCAGTTTTTTACCTTTACCAAGATCATTTATATTTGAAAAATATAAAATATAAACATATTTGAGTATTCAAATTGATTACTTCCCTGTAGAAATCTTGATCTCTGCCTGCTGTCATCCAATTTCTGAGTCTGAAAGCCATCAGTTCTTCTCCAAGGTCCAACTGCAAGTGGACTACAGTCTACAGGTTGTACCTTTGTATGCCATCCACAGATATTATACAGAAGCAGGTCAGAACCTGGTAGTATATGTGGTGCATAGGTCTTTTATTGTAGTCCTAGGTCTTACATCACTTACAAACAAAAAACACAGAGCAAATAAAAAAAGAGCCTTTGTGGCCTAAGGAGGAAGCTGAAGTGCTAAAATTTTCTTCCCATACTGTAAAACTGCAACAGAACCTTAGGAAAACAAATTCAAAACCTGCAAGTGTTACATCTCCTCCACATGAGTCTGAGAGACCATGATGATTGGCATTCATATCTCAGTGACAGAGAAACTCAAAGCAGTAAGAAGCTGAAACTCTGCATTAGGTCACTGGGAATTTTCTTTGTCAATCTATATGTGAACAGTCCAAAAGAATCAGAAAGCATTAACTTAAAGGCAAACCAAATCTGGAGTTCCAAGTTTGCACTGACTGAAAAGGAAGACTCTTCAGGCAGTGCTTCACCATGGCTGGTGGCATGATAGTGTTTGCAATTCTATCAGCTTAAAAGTGAAGGTGATGGAGTTGTATTAGCAGACTCAAGCTGAGTAGAGGAAAAGGTGAGGATGTAGCATCAGATAATTCAGGAAGAGATTTTGTTTTAAAGCCTAACTACAGCCAGGGGAAGGGGGAGATACAGAAAATGGACCTGTTAAAATTTGCTGGTTTTCAAAAACAATTACATTGCATGGAAACAGCTTCCTTTTTCATGAAGTTTTGGCGAAATCCAACTATAGGTTCAATGGAAATGTGCCTTTTTTTCAAAGTGTCTTAGCTGACTCCTAGCTAGACCGTCTCTTCTATTGTTTTCAAGTCCGAAAGCCTAGCATCTGGTGTAAGTGCCAATCCACACTTCTTTCCCTTCTGAAAGAGACTCATTTTCCTTTCTTTCCTTTGCCCTTTCTTCTCGTTTTCTTTCCCCCATCAGAAATAGTAAACTAGGACTAATACTAGATAAGTTCTTAATGATATGTCTCCTGCATTCTTTTTTTTATGAAAATGCAGAAGCAAGACAATTCCTCATCTCTCTGACAGTGCCACTAACTTTACAGTTTTCTCACCAGTGTGTTGCAGCAAGGGGAAGTGCTTTGATGAGTAAATGGGCATCTGCCCTAGTTTTATAATAGTTTGATGTTAAGACCTAACAAGAACTACTTAAATGCTCCAAACACTTCCCTTTTTTTTTTTCCCTTCCTTCCCTCACCAGCTAGTCTGTGCCTTGTGATCACATTAATAAAACTATACCTCTCTTACACTCCTGCTACCTTATTTCTCCCACTCTGGAGGGCTTTTCTGCAAATGACAATGTTTTGTGATAGTTATCTCATTTTGTTAACCATATATCAAGGTTAATATTAACTCCATATACACTGTATTGCGCTTGTACCTGGTGCATCATTGCATAACACAGTCTGGGGCAGACCTGACATTTGCCTTGCCTTTTTCTAAGCAATCTTTGTTCTTCCACTAAACTGTTTTGAGGGATTCAGCTGTCACACAACAGCTAGTTCTCTTTCTTTCTTTCATAGACATATAAGAGAACATTTTTTTCCTTCTCTGTAGCCCTAGTGCTCAGACCGCTGGTCTCCTTTCACACCTGCAGTGCTATTGCAATCTCCCTATGAGGCAACCACTTCTCATTAGCTTCACCTGGGACACTGAAAACCTGCTCACCAAGACTGGCTATTTAATGGCATGCAGAGGACTTTTATCTTCTAGTAGTGCAGCAGTACACTGGACAATTCTCCACTGCCTTTTTTCAGTAAGCCTCTTTAACAAAACTGCACTAAAGCTATTGTGGTAACTTTTGTCCAGAGATTCAGGAAATTCATTTCATTTCCTTCAATGGAGATTTTTGGCTTATCACAACAAAGTCAAATCCTTCGGGTTTTCAGTGCATTAGTCCTGCTAGGGAAAGCTGAGCATTAAAACCCCAAACAAATAACAGTTTAATACATTACACAACAGGCAAGCAGGCATTGCCAAGATCTAAAACGTGGAACGTTTGCAACTTTATTATTAAGTGAGACTTTCTTTCTCTTTTTACTACCAAATTCTGAAGACTGCTCCATAAAAATAGATAGCCAGCCAGCAAAAAGGATACCTTTTCTCTGAAACAGAAGACTAAATATAAATGATGAATGACAGATCCTTAAAACATGGAGATGAGATTGTCACAAGACTTAGTAGCTATTGTATTCTTATTTGTTCTAGGCTTAAGAAGAAGAAAATGACTTATCAGGTAAATTAATACAAAATTTCCTACTCATTATATGTTTAAAATCATCTTTGTCTCACTAATTTTAAGAGTTCAACTCACTTCTGATTGAAAATTCATTTCTTCACTTGTTCTCATTTGCCAGCATGTTCTCCTGAGAAGTGTAATACACCTTGGCATATCATGGCAAAGGAAGGGGAACACGTATCCAAATGAACACAGATTTTATGGGCTTAGAAAACTAGGACTTAAAGTGCAGCTAAAATTCAGTACACTGCAGCCAAAACAATAAATCCGTTGGCTGTCTGTAATTAGTATATTCATAGTATATTGTTGCATGGTCAAGGCAGTAAAAAAACCAAAGATTGTGCCTTCACTAGAAAAAAACAGTAATGTTAGTAGGAAATAATTAATAAGCCACATCTACATCACTTAAAATTCCCATAGGGCCTAGGTATGTTTAGATTTTGTTGTTAGATAGATAAATAAAGTAAGTAATGTGTCCCAAACTAGTGGGACACACCTGACACCTAACTGACTTTGAGAAACTAAAGCGAGCTAATCTACACTTAAATTAACACAAAATGAGTAGGACACAGTAGAAATAGGATATCAAATTCTCAGCTTTGCATGGGGAAGCACCTTAGCGGGCACAAGTTTATTTGCATAGATGGCAAAAAAAGATTTTTTTTTTCTCCCTTGTGCCGCTCCAGAGCTGGATGCCTTTCATTGATGTGACTCCTTACAAGGGTCCTGCTCTTGGATGGTTCCCTGCACCTCAGAGAAGGAGCATTTCCCATCTTCCTCATCCATGGGCAGAGGCCTGTGCTAGAGGAACAGCTTCCTCATAGAAGCTCACGAAGGTCAAAACAAAGCCAAGGTATTTATTTTCTAAAAAATAGTGGATAATGTCTCAGGTAAAGTGTTAAATGATTTAGATTTAATTCCTATCGTGGCAAACAGCTTCAAATTAGATTGAAATAAATAATCTGGTTTTGACCTGGAGAAATAAAGCAGAGTTCTTTAGACAGGATGATGTCATGCTTCAGATTACGTCCTCATTTCCTGTGAGTGCTTTCCCAAACCGGGCACACACTGAATCTGACTATTGTTAAACTTCGTGTGGCACACTGGTGAGCAAGCCAGCCAGAGACCAGAAGAAATTCCTATTTTTGTTTCGCTTTCTTAAATCAAGGTTGACACACTAACATAAATAAGCACAAATATTTCCAGTAGGCTGCATTTTCAGGGCTTTTCCCCCTAATACACAGAGCATCAAGTTATTATTCTGTCAATGAGCAAACAAGAACACCCACAGCCATTTGTTCAAAGCAGCTTCCTACCACTACCACGCAGAGCATGCCCAAAACGACAGCTGAGCTTGAGGATGTACGCAGATAGCCTGGAGCATCAGCTCATGCTTCCAGGTGGCTCCGGCCGCCCAGCCTGCACCCGCACGGGACAGCATAGCCACATTACCCAGCCACCCCCTCGCCTCGGTCCCTCTGTATTCCTCCTGCTCTCCTCAGGTATACACAGACGGGCATGCAGCCAGTTCAGAACCCGGCTTCAGGAAACAATTAATTTGTTTAGAGCTGCAGAACCAGGCTAATCTGAAGCATGCTCGCCTTTGAAATCGTCACGGAGCACGAAGCAGAGCCGTACGGATCACAGAGAGAGCCCAGACCCAGAGATGAAAACAATTTTGTCTTCAAATCCACAGCAGAGAGATAAGGAAAAAAAAATTAGAAAAAAGAGTCGATGTGCAACCTCCCCTCCTAAAGTTAGAAGGTCAGTGTGCATCTCCCTCCTGAAGCTTTGCTAATTTGAGCAGTTTTGCTAGCTGGAAGATTTAGGAGGAGTGAGGATTAGCAAATACTGTATTTCCGCTATGCCAGAATATTCCCTAGGAGCAGAAGACTTCATACCACATCCTCAGCTTGACAGCATATTTTAAAAAAATACTGTGTGACAAGCACAATCAAATCCATGCACAACGAAAGTAGATGCAGAGAAACTGTTCTATAGATGCAAACTAACATGTTCATCAGTGTGCCGATTTGCCAAAAAGCTTCAAGTTGTGTGAGAAGGGAGGAAAATCAGCTCCCGAAAAACAAAACTGTTACAGATTATGATCAGTCAGTGTGCTAGTCGAGTCTAACCTGATGCAACTTTTCTTCTTCACAACAGGAGAGAGTAACATAAAATTCATATCTGGAAAATAAAGAGCAACGGGCTTGTGCCGGACAGGAATTTCTCCAGCAGCAGGGAGAGACTCATTAGAATTTTTCCCATGACACACTACAAAAGATGGCTGGAGAAAACAAAGTGAGGTGCTGGAGCTCAGTGTATTTCTTTGTCCTTGAGAAGCCTGGCCTTGCTGAATCTCACGGGCTAATGCATGCATAATTTGGGGCAGCTGATTAAGTTTATTGTGTCCCTGACTAAATCGAGAGGAGTGAGGGAGGGAGGGGAAAAAGAAACAGAATTGGCTTTAGTTAAAGCTCTGCAATTGTCCTTAATATTTACATAATGTACTATCATAATTGCTCCTGATTGGAGACTTAAGATGCACAGAAGAAAATGACATGCTGGAAATCCCAAGCTGAGGAAACAAAAAGCAAGACAGCCCTCTCCCCTTCCCCCACCACTCCCAGCCAAATCAAAAGCCACTGAAGAGGAATTGCACCAGAGCGCTTTATAAATCCAAGAGCTCTGCATGGGCTCAGGCCAGCACACCTCCTTCCGTGCGCTGGTGAACTGTGAGTGGATGGCTTCACTGGCAGAGACCATAGCATCTACTGGTTTCACACACCTGGTCGGATGTGTGCTGTTCCCCTGGTGCAGAGCTGGACACTTGGCAGCAGCTGGGAGAGCTACTGCACCTGTTGAAGCTGTCTGGTGCTATTTCCTAGATTTAGCTGAGAAGTTCACGGTGAGGAGGAGACCACGAAGCAATGCCACCTCACAGGAGGGTAGTAGTTCCTTAAGATCGACTGGTACAAATTGTAAGAACTTTTTTACATAGGAGTAATGTAATTATAGAAATTATAGAACTGTCGGTGTTTCTTAAATTTTAAAAGAGGGAGAAGTCTAGATGTGAATCAAAGTTGGGAGCCTCCTGCAGCCTGGGCTGATTTCTGGTCTGGATCCAAATGCTGTGTGTGCTCTTTAGTGTCCTGGGCTGCAGTCACAGATCTCCTGATATTTGAATGCAGATGCTCATAACTACTTATGCATGCAGCATAGGTAGCTCCCAAAGAGATGTTTTAAGGATATATGTGAGGTCCCTTTTGATTTGGGATTGCAGATATTTTGTTTTTAGTTACATGCAAAGGCAGGCACAATTCTGCTCTCAATGATGCTGCAACCACTTAGGATGGAAAATAAATACTGCAGTCTCCTGGGTAGAAAACACCCTTCTGATTTCTCACTTATTTTCCTCATAGAAAACAATAAGTAAGAAGAGATTATGATTTACCAGATATATTGATTTACCAGACCTTGACTTTATCTTTTTATTGTTTTGCTTTGACTTTCTAGTCACTGCAGAAGAGATAAACCAAAAATTAGTTTCTGTCCCTCCCTTCAGAGCATAGCTATGACTCACAAAGTTTGTGCATTCACTTGGAAATATGGTGCTGCATCATTCTCACTATATAACAGCAATAACATACAGAAACTGCACTGATGCTTCAGGCATCAGATAACCTATTTACTGGCAGGGAGGGCCTATACTTGCACTTCACTAGCTCCTGACTCAGAATGCAGCAGGACTCTCTAGCAGACTCAGGAACTACTTAAAGGTTTAGTTCCCTGGTCCAATACATTATTTATATTCTTTTTTCTTCAATATAAACATTACAATACTAGAAGAACATAAGCATCCTTAGATATGCAAGACACTACAAAATGCCTGGGAAATCATGTAAAACATCTCTCTAGATCCTGTACTATATCCACGATGACAGTATCCAAAGTAGTGCACTTATTGGTACCAGCAAGAACTTTCTGCCAGCAATCATAGACTTTGTAGAAACCAATGCTTGTATAAAAAGAGACATTTTCCTAGAGGCTAATATTACTGAGATTCAAGAATCAAATATTGCTTTTCTACTTCAAATATTCCATTTCAAATGGTCAGGCTTAGGTTTCTCTGTGTGAGGGCACCTTTTTGCCTATAGGGTAACCAGAACATAAAGCTAACTCACCAGGAACATGAACAAATTTTCAAGAGAAATGCCAAGAGGGACATAAAGAATGTTGTGGAAAGAGCATTTCTTCCCTAACCTACATTACTGATTCTGGAAAGGAAAGCTGTAAAAGTTTGAGGTTCAGCATGGGGTTGGTGCTATATTCCAGGCCTAGGCATCCACTCAAATTTGCAAAGGAAAAGAGCATAAAATAGGATAGAAACTGCACTGTATGTACGAGTCAAATTGTAAATGGAAAGGGATATTTTCTCCTCCTTTTTTATTGCAAGCAGTCTGTTTTATCCTAGCAGTTTGTATTTGGGCTACATTTCCAGACACATAAAAGTTATGTGGGAATAAGGTAGCTGAAGAGGTGGCCCTTTTTAAAACTCTTTTCTTTTTAGATGGTATTTCAAAGTGTATATGAAAATGGAGCACTGGTGGAAGCAGAAAGTCTTTCTGTAGCTCATCATCTGCCATTGAGCAGGGTATTACAACATTTACTGGCTTAACAGTTAATGAAAAACTACAATCAACAGCTGCCATCACTCCCACTACAGATTGTAATAAATAATAGCCTGTTTTGCTAACAGCCCTCATTCTCCTGCTCTAGAGAAATAAGAGCTAGGGAGTCCAAAAGAATCAGTAAAACTGAGAGACAACTAAAGGTGCTTAGAACCCTGTGATCAATTTGACTTTTATTGAAGCTGTGTTTTACCCAGCCTTGGAAAACCATCTAAAAATATATACATATATGTGTGTATATATATATATATATACACACATATACATATATATATATAAACCACTGGGTTATTAAAAAGACTCTAGTCCTAATTTTCCCTGAAGTCTTTTCTATTGACCACAATGGGAGCAGGGATTCTCCACTAGCCTATTATAAAAAATCCACTGAACTGTTACAGAACTAAGAATTTATAATTGGGTATGTAATCAATTTCATACTCTAGAATTTTACCTTTTTCTGATGTCTTTCCAAAAAACTGCTTTGTTTTACTCCACTTTTAATTAAGTTGTGAAATACCTTCTTCATTGTCTCTGAGGTTTATTGACTCACATGATCTCTGCTTCCCTTTGAGCATCTCAGTGAAGTTGCCAGAGTCTCAAGAGTTCTCCAAAATTTCTACTGGAAGTTTGGCTGATCAATATTAGTGTGGCCAGTCATTTTCAGAGAGAAGAATCCAGCTTTTTGAAAATATGTCTTGAAACACCTGCTTGTAGCTGTTGTTTCTAATCCTAAACTTGAGTTCTTTGTTATTCGCACTTAGAAGACTAAGACAGGTGGGTCACTGTCAGCGCGATGAAATAATGTTTAGTTTTATGCAATGTCATAGTAAAATTAGCAATACAGAGACATTCATGGCTCAACATCTCCAAATGAAAAGAAAGGCTCTACTCATGTTCTTCACAGATTGGTGGGAAGATGAAAGAGTGGATAATTGAAACAACCAGCAGCTGTACAGTGACATGCACATGAGCATAAATGCCAATGGAGATGCAGATGCAGAAAGCACACAGCTGCAACAGGGGCAGACTGTGTTTTATCCAAACTTCACTTAGACCTCCTTCACTGAGACATTGTCGAGAGAAGTAAGCTGAGAGTTCATCCAGTAAATGACTGGCCTAAGAATAGGTTTAGAGATATGGGAAATAAGCTATTCTCAGAGCTATTCTAGAACAGTAGGCTGTTTTCAGGCTCTTGTCTTGTTTCCTTTACTTATCTAGTATATTTTCATTTTCTACTTTGAGAAATCCACACCGTGTAATTCCAAACAGTTAGCTATATTTGGAACTAGAAAAAAGGAGTTTTCACTTTCATTTCCATTGTTCTTCACCCTGTACAAGAAGTAAGGAGTATCTGAACAGAGGAGGAGAAAGCAGATGACCAATTTTTTCCAAGTATATGAAAGTGGCAAGATCAATACTAGAATACTGTATACAGATCTATTATTTAAGTTTTTTTAAAAAGATACTTGAAAATTGAAAGAGAAGCAGATAGGAGCCAGAAAAGTTTTCAGTTGCCCAGCAAAATGTGTCACAGTGGGAGAATGAAGATCACCTTGATTAGAACAAGGAATTTCAGATAAAGGGACAAACATCCAGAAATTACTTGAAAAAGTATATAGAAATTATTTTCCTGGGATAAATAAGAAGTCAGGAAACTTCTAGAGTAAATGGCCAAACATTAAAATTATGCAGTTAGGTATAAATAAACCTTATTTTCAGTCTTTTCTCTTACCAGGCTCATCACTAGCCCTTCCAGTAAGAGACACAAACACATGGAATAAACTACAAAGGAAATAGCAATTCCTGCATATTTGACATCCTCAAATGGAGATCAAACTTGCATTTACCAAGCAGAATTTACTGAAAGCAGTATGCAAGTAACTGGACAAAGTTTAGTGGCCTTTAACAGGAAAGAAGTCAAATCCAGAATATTTCATGGTCCTTTTTGATTTAACATCTATAGTTTCCCACAGCCAGGATACATGCATATACTTAAATGCTTTATCGACAACTCGAAATGCTAAAAAGAAGTAAAAATTCAATGTAGTGAGCTCTAACCCCTCTGATAATTCAGATGACTCTAAGCAAGAACTACATCTATCAGTACAGATGTATTTATGATCACTTCTCATAATGTTGTGTACTTCGATGTCCTTTCCGAATTTCCCTCCTTTGGCACAGAACAAGACTCCAACACTTAGCGGGGGAGCAAGCTGAGAAGCAGAGAACACAGGGACTCTATTCCCACCTCTTCCATCACTCTTTCAGCCACCTGCAGGACTTCTGTCCTGGCTTTGTACCTTTTACATTTTTGAGAGCAGGGGAAAGGAGCATTTTCTTAGCTTTGCAATATACTTTGCATAATTTAAGTGAAGAATGATATCCAGTGGCCACACACTTCTATTTTTATGGTATCTGTCCATACTGCCAGAAAAAAAGAAGTCTGAGTGCTAAATATGTGAAATACAGATGTATGACAGATTTAATGGGAAGATTATTTCTCCTTTCCCCCAGACCAGACCATTTGTTTGAAGGCATGAACTCCTTCACATAACACAGTCCCAACTACTCAGCTGGATCAGATCTTCCTAAGATCAGCGCTAAGAAAACTTCTTATTTTGTGAAGTTGCTCTGAATGAAGGCACCCACACGTTTACTTTTGCAACATCAAGGCTGAGGCTTTCTGTACCACTCCAGAAATGCAACCACTGTCAGACCCACTAATACTCCCCAGAGTGCAGATAAAGTCAGAGTTTGAGTTTGTAGACATTTGAACCCCAAACACTAAATGGGCAGAGAATATATCTGAGGTGTTACTCATTGCTAGACAGACTACTGTCACCTGGCTTTCCTTAGTATTTAAGTCATATATTTGGCATTGGAACTGTCAGAGTGTGTTGCAATCACTCAGATGACTAATACATTAAGGTATTTTTGTGGCAGAGGGCTGGAATACTTCCCACATTTCCCCTTTTGTCTTTTCAATTGAGATGGATTATCCCTTTCTTTCTCATTCCCTGTTAAGTCCCTAAAATGTATACTTCATCAAAACACAATGTCCAAGGATGTTAAGAGCTATACAGCATACACAGTCCTCCCTAAATTGTGTAATCTGCTTTTCTGGGAGCTCATCGTTTGAGGATGAACCAGGAATCAGCTTACAGGAACAAGGCTTTGTATGTTTGTTGTCCCAAGACCAGCACTGCTTGAGTTCCCCGGCTGCAAACAGGAAGCTGAGGCCAGAGTACTCTCAAAACTCAGAAGCTGGTGTCAGCCAGAATTCTGATGATCACCCAAAGGCCCTTCAGGCTTTCCATCCTCAGAACAAGCAGCTTCTGTTATTCTCCTACACCAAGACAAATGCCCATTTCATCTCAGGAGGGATCAAGTACAGCTGCATGAAAACAAAGTAGAGTACAGTAAAAATGTTAGGGTTTTTTTTTGCTCGTGTGAGGGCCAAATTGCCTAGGTATGTTTAGGAAACTGAAATTTGAAGTCCAACTTGAGTCCTTACATTTCCAAGTAGTCAAAATACTCTCATTTCTTCTTCCCAATTCAGCATTGAGCTACCAGCAGGTACCTAGCTGTTGAGGGACCAGCTGCCTGAGGGGGGACACAGGTGTTGTAGGCTGCACAGAAAGTGTTGTGTTTTATAGGGTTTAAAGTTGAAAAAATTAGTGTAAAGCTTAAATGGTCTTGATCTTGCTTTTGGAATCCAGAAGTTTTTGTGGTTTTGGCTTGACACAAAAGGATTGTATCTTTGAACAAAACCCAAATGTTTACAAACACATTTGGGATTGTGCCTTGGTGTATAGAATGTGAATTCTGTTCTGGCGTGGTCTTCTGTGGTTTTGTTCTGCCTCTTCTCCAACAGCTTTCTCTGAAATATGTCACAAGAGTCATTGCCTTCCTCTCCTTAGCCTTCGCCAGGGCATGTGCAGAGGCAGCTTCTGTTCTATGAAGGTGTGGAAGGTCACACAAATCCCTGTGTTTTCTGTGTTACAGAATGAAATCTATGTAGCTGAAAAGGCTTTGGCATGTGCCACACAATTTCTTTCCGAGGATTTGGTACTCTGTGTGGATTTATTGTTTGTGGCAAGAGGATGATTTTTCAACCCATTATTCCTGCACACCAAGGCCGTGATTCCACAAAAGCTTTTGCACTCACTCAAGTGAATAATCCTATAGATTTCAGCTGTGAGTAAAGGTAGCCATATGAACAAACATGCCAGAGCTTTGCACTTTTCTCACATATTTTGGGCACAGTGCTGATCTTCTTTTATAGATCAGTTCAATAGATTTTTTTCTATGCAAAGACAATGGAAATACTAAGCATAATAAAAATAGCATAATATTAACTGATGTTATGCAGCTGAAAAACCTTACTTTGTAACACAGTGATTGATGTTTTTAATAGTAATAAATAGTATATTCCCCCTTTAGAGTGATCAGCAGCTTCAGAGTCTTTTGATTATTATTATTTTGTATCCTCTCTGTTTTAATTACAGTGCGCTTTGCACTTCTTTAAGAGTTTTCATCTGAAATCTTAAATTACTTCACAAGCATGAATTCATTAAACCTTACAACGTCCCTCTGAGGAAGCTGTTTAATTAATACTCCCAAGTTATGGATAGGAGAATTCAGATGCACAGATATTAAGTAGTTTTCCCAAAGTCACAAAGTAAATCATCAAAAAGGAAAGAAAGAGAATTTAAAGGCCAGGTCACACGAATATGGATGTGGAGAAATATCTTTGTTGATAACACAGAGCTTGCAAGCTCTCACTGATCTGAAACCAGCTTGAGGTACCGCCTCTGCCAGACCATGGACCCTTCTTTCAGATCTAAGTGTTTCAACAAAACTAGGCTCCAGGTGTGCTGTGATAACCAGAAGGCAGCATCACTACAGGCATCACTGCCACCACATAGTGGTTTAGATCAAAAGAAAATAGAGGTTTTGGGTTTGCCTGTGTAGGAGCTTTACTTTTTTTCTCTGGTGAGGTTCATCCCCATGATGAGCTGGAGCAGAGGGGTAGCAGAGACTCGGCAGCCTCAGCAGCATGCCAGCTGCAGCTAGACCCTCTTTCCCTATCTCCAACCAGCCCCAGCAATGGACCACTTCATTGTACTCCAGATCCAAGAGCCCCTAGAGAAGTTGTGCATGCCCCATTCCTGGAAGTGTTCAAAGCCAGGCTGGAGTTTGGTCTTTGAGCAACCTGGTCTAGTGGGTGGCATCCCTGCCCATGGTGGGGGGGTTGGAACTGGATGGTATTTAAGGCTCCTTCTACCACAAACCATTTTATGATTCTATGATTCTACCTCCTCTTAACATCCACAGGGCTATTGCTGTCTCTTCTAACAGCTCTGATGTATAAAGGAGCCTAGGATGCAAAGGAGCTTGGCAGTGACAGATAAATTTTTCTCTCCAATGAAAACACTGCTAGTACCTGATTGTACTGATAGTACCTCATCACCATCTGATATGGTGACAGGTTTTGAGGGTCTTCTCTTTTGTTCAGGAATTGAAATCACGAGCCAGGCATCAATGCAGAGAGGGTGCAGTGCCCCTGCAGCATCACAAGTGCTGCACATCCAGGCCCACAGTGCTGGGTACAGCTGAAACACTCTGCACCTACAGTCCTGGTTGAAACTGGTTGGTCCTAAGGGTGCTGAAATATCTCTCCAAACTGAATCAGCACTGTCAACTAACTGCTTCAGGAATAATTGCACCCGTGTTAACAAGGCTTCAAGCACTTTCAGGGCTTCACTTGTTCTCTCTCTTAGAATACAATTCTCAATTACAATCCTATATTTATTCCAGCTCAACCTTTCCTCTGTCTCTTTTTTTCTCCTTATTTTTCTCTTAAATGCTACGGAAATTGCTTTCCTAGGACGTGAAAACTAATGTATGCAAATTGTTACACAGCATTACCACTGCTGTGATGTCATTATATTGCTGAGCTTGCTAATTACCAGGATATTGCAGTTTGTCTGCTCTCTATCCTCTTGTGCTGCTCCTAAAAGGAAACAAAGGAAACGACATCAGAGAGACAAAGACATAACTCAGTCCCCTATTAATAACCACTGTAAAGGAAATAAAGGATTAAAAGCCATTCGCAGCACACATGGCATAGAGCTTTGTATGGCACAGATGTTGAAGAGGGTCTTGGAACTGTGTCTGCACCTGGTCATGTTATTCATCTAGAGATAAACCTTGAGATGCTTGCTTAATTTACATTGAATTGCTGTAATGCCAAAAGGAATTTCGCAGGAGTGAGATCTAAATGAAAACCATGGCCAGTGGCAAGAGCATTGCTTGGAATCACAAATACCTCTAGTCTTGACTCTGCCACTTTTGTGCAGCTATCACATTTGCAGGTGACTTTAACTGCTCTTGCTCTCCTTGTCTGTAAAAGGAATGGTTACTTTGTCCCTCAGGAAATATTTTGGGATTTACCTCAGAGATGAAACTGTAATTTCTTGTCATTTACTGTCCGGTGTCTCCTGACAGTATGTTCTCAATGACTGAAAAGCCAGGTCCTCACAAGACATAAGCAGCATCATCACCAGACTTATCATGCTCACTGCAATCAATGATGACTTTTTCGAAAACCAATGACAGAGGGTGGTCCTGAATTAAAACAATATGATTTATCCTTAGAAAGCATACAGAGATTTATTAAAAAAATAAAAATCAAGAAGCCCTATGGATTCTAATGACTACATAATCTTTAGAGCTGCTCTGTGGGATTTAATAGTCATTTTAAAAGGATGGTTAAAACTGCCATATTGATTACACAATTGCTTATTGCATTTAAAGGATATTTATTTTAAAATTGTTTCTATTGATCTCATTCAATCTCTTTATGATCACATTTTTGCTGATCCTTCCAAGTTCTATAGGACCCTTACATAAAGGCAGACTGTCCCTGTAGATGACATCCATTAAAAGGGTCAGTTGTTTTGAAATAAAGAGAAAGAGATAATGAGAAAACCCAGCACTCTCTGAGTGGGTAGTCACCAACACCCCACCTCCAGTTATCTCCAGCCAATAACACTACATGGTGATGAGGTAATGCTTGTATTCAATACTCTAGGCAGCACTTCAGTGGTTTGTAATTCCCCTTGAAGGAGACAAAACTGGGAGGCTTCACTCTCTCTGTTCTGCTGGTGCAAATGAGCATTTGAATTCAGATCTTTACAGTTACAGGGAGAGGGGGGCGGCGGGTAAGCATGCCAGTGCTCAAGCTTTTCTTCCCTTCCCTCTTTTGTAACATGTAAGCGAATTTGAAGTGTTTTACTCATGCAAGTTAAAGGAAATCCAAGCAGGTGGTTTGGTTTCTGCTGTAGACAAATCCCAGGATGGATTGATTCCAAAGGCTTCTGAGTAAATTTAGAAAACTGCAATTTTTGTATCGCTTACAAGTCAGCTCGCTCCCCTTTCATCATCCTAATGCAACCAAGGGAAAAAAAAGATTTTGTGACTCAGTATTTAAAACATATCAGGGGGGGAAAGACCACGGAAACAGCGTTGTTTTCCTCAGCCAGTGTACTCTGCATGCATTTCAGTCACGCCTGTGTATTTTCTTTGACAGGAGGAACAGCTCCTCCTGTTGAGGCCAGTGCCACCATAGGGAGAGTTGGTGTATGGGGCGGGCTCCTGAAACAACAGAGCATTGTCAGGTAAACCTTGGAAGCAGATCGTATATTACAGACAACATTTGGGAAGGGAGGCAGGAATTCCCCTCTTCACACTCAGGCCTCAGGTTAGGTCTGCAAGCTTGTAAAGTGGAAGAAAACATCTTCCTGTATTGAGTTACTGACTGAATACACTTGGTGAGAAGTCATGACAAGGAAAAGAGGGGTTGCACCCAATAAGCTTGTTCCCAACCATCACTGAAGTCCTCCTGACTGTACCCAGAGCAAGGAGCTATCTTGGTGGCATTTTGCAGTCACTCTCCCAACTGCAAGAGCAATTTAAAATGGATTAACTGCTCTCTGTACTTGCACATCACCAACTGGATAATTGTCCTTAGTTGGCCGAACATTTTTAAGTGCTCATTTTTCTGCTAGAAAAAGTATTTCTCCCTTCAATCAAGTGCAATTACCCCAACCATCTCTTTTAATTGTTGTCTTTCCAGAAGATATATTCCCTAGGGGCTTTCTTGCCGATACCATCGGATGTTTTATTAGGGGATTATATTGACCTGCTGGGGCTGATGTCTGTCTTTTATCTGCAGCAAGCCAATATTAAAACTTCATGGACATGGATACTGGCATGGCTTGTGGGCATGGGGATGGGGGATGGGGGGGGAAAGGGGCAGGAATGGAGATCCAGAAACAAACATGTGAATAGCAGTTCTGCCTCTTGAACTAAAGCCAAAACTCCACAGATGCTCAGCTGGATGAGTCCATATGGAGCCTCCGGGGCTGGGAGCCATGGAGATGTTACTCATTTTTGAGATGACTTCCAATGTAATTGCTGAAGTAGCCCCTTTTCTTTATCTCAGCGGGAGTTACAGTGAGACACCAGAGGTACACAGCTTGGCTAGTATTCTACTATAAATCCAGCCTGACAAGGGCAATGGAAAATTAAAATCCACTGCCACTTTACTCAGCTCTTGGCCCTAGTCTGATCAGGAGGAAACAAAAGAAGAAGTGGGAGCAAGTTCCCTATTCGCAGCACATATGTTTCAGTGCACCCAGATACACAGGTAAAAGTCCAGTGAAAAGAATGGAATGAACATGAATTTAAAGAAAATCTCAAAGTGTGGAGTCCAGTAGCTCTTCTCTTTAAAGGCAGGAAATACACTGGCTTTGTATAGCATATCGTGAGAAGATTCAAATACAAGATCTAGAAAAGCTTTTGTACAAAAAAAAAAAGAAGGAAAAAAAAAAGAAAAAAACCACTGTTCAATTAACCTTGAAAAATGAATTTGAACTTCACTTGGACTTATATCAAATGTACATTGCAGTAGGCATTTTACTATCTGACTTCTTTCTATTCTGTAGTCAGCTTGGTAAAACATGTCTTTCATTGCACAAGGGTTTCTCCTTTGCCCCTTCCCTTTCTTCTCACACAGTAGAAAAGGAATTTTGGACAAATTTCCTCACCTCCACTACAGTTGTTTTCCAACATGAATGTAGCATCACTGTTGACAATACAACTTGCTCTAACTCCTCTGCACTAAGCAACACAGCACGGCTATGCAGAGCCATGACAAGGATGCTCTTCAAAATGTTCACTGATATCTAAGTCACATCATTGAATATTGGTGAAACTACTTGTCCATCCACTCCTGGGGGCCCTGTTCTATAACAGGATTCTGTCTTTGCATGCATGCTCCCTCTGCAGGGACAGCCACTTGCTAGTTCAAGGATGCTCTAACCTGTCTGAGTTACAGGGGGCTATCAAAAGTCACCGGAAAGATGGAAACAACTGGAGAACACAGTTAAACAGTGAAGTCTCATTTCTTGCCTGTTAGGTTACTACTTAACTTGATCCTTATTCCTGAGGCCAGCAGGGAAACTGATTTCTCCATGCTGCAGAAAGAGTGGAGAAGAATTAGGGTGCATTGCAAAGTAGGATCATCTGAAATTTTCCTTGCTTTCAGTTTCTGGAGAAGGAACACAACTAGCCTCTAAAATTCAGAATGGGGTCCTGATTTTGATGTATCTCAGTGGTTGTAGGTTTTTGAACCAGAAGATTGGGACCATCTTATGATGGGGATGGACCTATGCACAGTACCCCAACCAGCTCAGAAATTGGCTGTCACTCAACCTATATAGAAATGCCAGTACCACATTTGATTTGAGCCTCTGTTAAGTTAAACTTTTATGTTCAATAGTGATTCCTCCTACTGTGATTAAGACCTGACAGTAACGCAGTCTGATCCCTGGAACTTCTACAAGTATTTAAAACTTTAATTTTGAAGAATTGCAAGAATTGTCACTTCTGTGGGAGGAATAGAGGAAACAAAGCCTGCTGCAGAAACCAGAGTTGATATACTGTCAGCCATGACCAAGAGGGGAACATCTAGAGGAAAAAGAGAAATATTTTTTGGCAAAAAGTAAGATAAGAACTAAGTCACCCAGGCCAAGGGAGTCAAAATGTATAAAAGCAATCATGAGAAAATAATGCTCAGGGGAAGGAGGATGATATGCAGAAAACTAGTTTGCATGAACAAGGAAAGACATATGGAAGGAGAATAGGATTCTGCAAAAGGTGAGAGAACAAAAGAAGACTGACGAGAAGCAGTGAAGTCAGTTTGCTTATCGGGGGACAAAACATGCGCCTGACAATTTGGAGTACATCACTTTGAGGATGACCTTCTGGAGACATCTTAGTGGAACCTGCTTTCCAGAAATGTGTGAGCTCTCAGCCCCTGATGGCCAGGGGCCTTTTAGAAAGACGAGCAACATTATTAGTGGTTCTGACCTCCTCACATGAAAGAAGATAAATTGCATCACTACTGCCTTAACTGCCTCCTTGAAAAAAGAGTTGGCTGACTTGCTCAATGCAGAAGGAAATTAGGAAATTTTGATATGGGAAGGAGGATCCTCATGCCTGAAAGAACGTGAAACATGAGGACAGGCAGTGCAGCTTCTATAGATGGGATTTTCAAGAGCATAAAGAGCACGGTTCAGGTAGGATATGGCACAGAAAGGAACTATGGACATTTATTAGCAGGAGAATGGCATAAGGCCATTGGCAGAGAGACTCTCATCACAGTAAGAAGGAGGAATAACAAGTCCAAATCCCAGACATCAGCTGTTCAATGTGTGACTATAAACAGCTGTAGCTCCAGTGCTTTTCTCACCCCATTATCCTGTGGAAAATATTTCCCCCACTGAACACAGCCTCATATGTCCATTATATATGGAGGGAACAGCCATACCCTGTCACAGCTTTCTACTACACCTGCATTCAACACTAGCTCTACAAAAGCTCTTCCTGTGTTTCATCAACTGTATCTGACCTACAAGAAAACCCAAGCATTTTAGCTCTACAATTACAGTATAGTATCCATCTGTCCTTATTTCATATAACTTCTTTTGCCACTGATGACAATATTTTATCTTTCTGCATATACTTCATCACTAAGTGCTGATTTAAATCACCAAATGCTACACTATGTCTGTGTTTTTCCCTCAGTAAAACAATCTACCCAGTGAGATACTTTTCCCTATGGAGGTGACTATCGCATCCTTGAAAGATGACTGGATAACACTAAGGGGAAAGCTAACAAGCAACTTGGTGACCACAGAACCTGGACAAATGTAATGAGATGAAAACTGAAAATGAGACAGCACTGACACTATTCTTCTACACAGAGACAACATCATTCACCTTGACTAATCAGTAGTGTGTCACAAAACGAGGAAAACCTGGGATTCAGCTGCACTGAATAACCTCTAGAGCAAGCTGCAGTAATAGGTAAGCTTCATCTGGTGAAGAGAGAACAGGCTTAGCAAGCACAGCAGAAGTAGCCCATGATTATTACATAAAAGGGGGAAAGAAACCAATCTGCATTTATTTAAAAGGATGCAGACAAGAGGTCTTTCAAAATTCTTAAAGTAACTGTCTCTGTTCACTGTTTTTCAAGTGACCTTATGGAAGATGGAAATTGAACATGGTTCCCTAAAAACCTCTCTGCTTACCATTCAACAACCCTCACTTTGTCTGTTGGGTTGTGCCAGTGAGGATCACTTTGAGATCAGAGGAAGGCATCTGTGCTTTGTGCTTTGCACTGGCAGCGAGTGCTTTTTTATTGGGACACATTTCAGTGGCACAACTTAATGGCCCTACAAACATTGCAAAGACAAAAGGATCAGTCACTAACACAGAAAACAAGAACATTCAGCACCAGAAATATTAATTCTCAAGTGATATCAAAATTTTAAAAGATGTGTACCTCTGTAAGCTTCAGCGCAGTAGTGAGTTGTTACATGTGGTATGTTGGAAAAAGGACTAGCTTCTAGGAATTCAGGATATGCAGCAGCATACCAAAAGAAGATTGAACTCCAATTGATGTTAATGAAAAAGCTTTTATTATCTTCAGCAGTATAGATAGAGTCCTAGCTGAGCCAGCTTTGCTAGGCACTGTGGGACAGGGTAACCGAAAAAGTAATGACTTAAAGTACTGCCCGGATGCAGCATGTAAGACAAGGCATTGTGCTGGGAGTGGAGGGGCAAGCAAAGGAGAACAGCACATCAGTTTGAATCCATGGGGAGAAGGAACAAACAAAATATGATACTCATACTGCAGAGAGCATTCTGTCCTGCAGGGGAAAAACACTCATCTGAGATTCAGATTAGCTGAGAACACAAGACATGAGTAATATAGTCTTTTTTATCCCAACTGTTTCATTCATTCCTGTTCTAAAGGAAGGAAGTAAAAACAGCAACAGGTAATGTTTAACGTTTTTGCAACATTGCTCATTTCAAATTAAAAACAGTAATGTAAATGTTTTGGTACAAAGGATAATTTATATGTGGGTCACTGAACCACTGAAATGCAGCCTCCACTAGAATAATATTGTTTGAAGTGGCAGTAGGAAAAAGTGTTTTGCTGAAAAGATGAACAGCATCAGAAAATGCCCTGTGACTGCATATAACTAGGAGGCTCCTGATGTATAATCCAGCATGCAGAAGACACCTGTACAGTACACCACCAGCCATCTACCTCAGCTTCCCTGTGAGAAAGGGAGTTTGAGTCATGAAACGTGAAGGGTATTTTCATCTAAAAGTAGTTCCTTCTTGATTATGTAGCTCCTAAGCACTATAAGGAAACAAAGAGGAGACAGGCTTAAGTAGTACCCTGATACGGATTTGGGATTCTCAAACCAGTATTAGTAGTTCTCAAGGGACCTCAAGGCCTTCTGTGCTGTTTATGTGCACAATACAAAGACAGTGATTGTCACCTTCTTAACATTTACCACATCCCACCCATCAGAATTTATTTTTATCTGCATCAAAAAGAGCCATCATCTCCCCAGCCCTCAGCATTCGTGTTGCCTTCAAGACACTGGGTTCCAACAATGAAATTACTGAGTGTCCCCTGGACCACTCCTGCTATGAATGGAGAATGGCTGAGAAGGGCACCTGTCTTCTGGCTTGTCTCAGGGCTAGGTAGTATTTCTATAGCCTTTCTGCTCCCTTGGGGTGTAGTTTAGAAAAAAAGATGATGCAGGACAATATGAAGACTAGGCAATGTGTGTGAAGAGGTTTGGCTTTTCCAGGTTGTCTTTGAAGGGCAAAACAGACAGTAGGAAAAAATTACTTCAAAGTAGAGAACAAATTCCTAACATCATCTAAATGAAACAGGCTTCTCCTCATTTGTGCTGTGAGGATATGGCTTTTAAAACAGGTTAATCCAAGAAGTAACCAAGTGAAGAGAGGACTATCATTGCTGATACTCTTTGTATCCTATTTCTGCCTCTCTGACTGCAAGCTGCTTTCTGCCAGCTGGAGGAGATGTATCAGCTGGTGCTGGCCCATGACTCATGGGGACTCAGCTTGCAGTGGGCTGGGCAAGACCCATGTGGCTTCAGTAGGTTAAAATTCTTCCATTACAGGAGAAGAAAAGAGCTGGATCACATTCCTGACCAAGGCATCACTCCACCCTTCCCCTGCCTGAAATACCACAGGAGACAAATGCAGGAAAAAGATAAACCCTGAGCATCCCTGGGCAGAGGACCCTCCTTGGGACTGTTCATTGTAGGGGATAGGTCTTTCCTGTGTGCAACATGAATAGCAAGCACTGGAAAAGGATTGACATGAATATTGGGCAGATGGGGATGCTCAAGGCTCACACAGATCCTTCCCAATCTCTGAGGAGCTCTTTCCAGGCCTACTTTCTTGTAGTGTCAGCATACCCCACCGAAACAGAGGGTTGTGCAGAGCATCATGCAGATTGGAGGCAGCCACCACAGATCAGTCACTTGGAGTTTGTCATAACCAATTGCAGCAGACACTACCCTAGGAAGTCTCTCAGAAAAGGCTCTCTGTTTCAAAAACTTGACTCAGGCATAATAAAACATCAGCAATTTCTATCTTGCACCAAACTGGGTTAATCCTCGGGGAAAAATATTTTGTATATGCACAATATATAGATATTTTATATATGTCTCATGTGAGTGGCTGCCTACTTACCCAGTTTGTGATGCTGGCCAGTTAGAAAGCCACTTTTTCCCCAGCGCTGAAGGCTCACATAATACCAAAAGACATCTGGTTGGCTTTAGGCAATAGAGATGTCCAGGCCCCTTTTTTCTGCCAGAGTCCTTCAGCCTTAGACAACCAAAGAATATTTTTAAATTTTTTGGAACTTAAAAAAACCAAACAGTGCACAGCTAAAGTAGCATTTGCACACATGTGAATATGTCAGCTAGCTAGCTTTGCTTCATTTTTTCCCACTTTCAGAAATTAAACTTCTGGGGAACATTGGCAGCTTTTACATGACATTTGACTTAAAAGAAAAAAGCCAACACACCCAACAGTGAGTTTGATAGCAGAATGATTATTGTGTGACTCACTCCTGTAAGTATAATAACTAAGAATTTATAAAGTATGCACTTGGGCTCTGGGCTGCCCACCTACACTTGATTTCCTCTGACTGGAATGTCCTTTGGCAGCTTTGCAACTAACCAATACCCCAGAGTCTGAGGAAAACATTATAACCTTGTACGGTATTATTGGTCTAAAGGCTGTGGGCTCATATTTCAACCAGCCTGCACAAGGTTACTTGTAAAACACAACCACACCTTGTGAGAGACAAGAATTCATAGGGCCATGACTGGAAAATATGTACTCAGATAGTAGAGAGATGAATACATTAAAACTCCTAGATAGGTATCCCAGTGAAAGGCATCTGCAATTTTTTTCCTTTCAACCATAACCTTTTGGCTCACAAGCCAAGCAGCATGCTAGCTAGAGAGGAGCCTGACTGGCTGCAAACCCTGTGACATAAAAGTGTTGATGGAAATACTGCTCCTTAATTCAGCCACCTCTCTGAGAGTGCCATGCCCTAATGCACACTCACCACTCCTACATCATGCTCCCCAGTGGAGTTTTGACCACCTCTGTAGAAATCCCTTGCTGGACAATCAGCACGTTTCCTGTGAGAGCAAGCAGAGGCTGCTGTAGCAGTATTGTCCTTCACTTCTGGCATCTTTCTTTAGCCGGATAAGCTAAAGTGTATAAGCCATCCTGGAGAATAGACCTGGGCTTAGCCTGCTTGTGGTCCTCCTGGGAACAGAGGTGGCCCTCACAGTCATTCAAAATAAGCATACCTGTATGCAATTCTCAGTCATCTTTGGTGTTCATTGAGGTTCGTCTCATACCTTTTAAGCAACGCAGTCCTCCTACGTGCAGCTTTTCCTGGAGTGTCTTCTAAGGGAACTGAGCCTGTCCTCTCTTCTTGTTCTACCAGTCTGGTGTTGTCCTTAGCTTGTCCCAGTCACAGCACAGCCATTAATCCTAAAAGCTTCCATTTGTTTTTTCACCTCTTATGTACTGAGATGGAGGGGGTATTCTGCTTGACTTGCTGCACAGCGAAGGTCTTTATCAAAAACAGTTCCATACTTACTATCCCTAAGTCCTAAGAAGTCGTAGCAGTTTTCCCCAGTCATGACACCAGTCCTCTGTGTTTTGTCAGAACAGTGGACCCAAAACAGAAATAGTCTACTTCAGTGGCAGTTGGACTGGCCTGAACTAAGTAGCAACTAGTAAAATCCCAAGTAATAGCATTTCAGAAAGGACACACAAAAATATCAGCATGAAAAATCCCAAACTACCAACCTCACAAAGACAGAACAATCAGTTTGTAGGAGAGCACTACAGCAGAGTACTTTAGTACTTTAGGATAGTCTGGAGCAGCAGGCCTGTAACACCCAACTGGCACGCTCAGTGGCTTATTTCATCTTAAGGAAAAACAAAGGTTCACTTCCAATTTTGGGCACACTGACTGATTCTACATTTAGATAGACATTGGGCCTCTCATTTGTCTCTTAGACATTAAATATAAAAACTCTGTTATTTGTTTTGATTTTTAAAAGAATTAATAGATTTCCAATACTGGTTTTTTCCCCCATGTCGTGGTTTGAGACACCTCAGGATACTCAGAATCAAAAAGGTCTGTCTGGAAAACTGCAAACAGGCAGTTTGATAGGAATCTGCAGGCTTGACCTTGCTGCTAACCTGCTCTGTGAGCATCTCCTCCCTTCTTCTCCCCTTTCGCCTTTGTAGATGGGCAGAGAAAAGAATGGCATTTCTCTGAGTTTGTAGAGCAGCTGAGCATATTTTTTTTTTCTGAACAGTTGTAATCTCTAGGCTAAAGATTAGCACAACTTCAACCTCACCCCAAACTAAGCAAAAACCTCTAACCCCCTCTAACCCTCTGCTTGTCACAGAGCAGAACCTTCTGCCAAAGCTGCAGGTGTCAAAAAGGAACCTGTACTGTAAGGGGGTAGGGTTAAGGCATGTCTCTGCACCCAGTGTGATAACCTGCTCTGAAGCAGCCCTTGCTTAGCAGGATAGATCATTCATTCCTGCTGTCCTGTTTCCATAGGGACAAACTGCACAAACTCCTTTGCTAGTGTGAACTCAACACTAATATGGGCAAACAAACACTGAGCTGCCAGGTCCACCCATTTGCTTCAACACCTTAAGTTGCAGCTACAACACATTAGGTGCCTTCTGAGCAGAGGAGAATCTGATGCTTTTCCCTTGCAACATTCGTTAAAAGCAACAGGTAAAGGGCCAGACATATCCAGCAACCCAAACAATTGGGTGGTCCTGATCCAAAATCCTCTGAAAGCAGCGGAAAGACTCCCACTGACTTCAAAAAGGCCCTGACTTAACAGTAAAGTGAAATGTTACAGAGAATGCTGTACATCTTAGTTTATTTCCTTTATCGAACTGAGTTCCGCCTTTTTTACAAATGCTGGCAAACCTTCCCACGCAGCCAACTTTCTTTTTTTTTTCCCCTTATCTCATCCCTCCCTGCTTTGAAAAAAGGCTGATATCACTTGATTATTTTTCAGTGCTGCAGCTTAGTTGTGACTGCCATTTGCTCCCACAAAGCAAACCAGGGAGCACTCCACTCTTCGGGCAACCTCTACGACAGCAGGCCACAAGTGCACAGTGAGGAAGGTGTGCTCCTGGCACTCCACACTCACCACTTCACCTGCTTCACCGGCATTGAAATTGTTTGTCCCCTGTGAGGCTGAAGGGCAGCCTTGCTCCTGGGAATGCAGCTCACTTGCTTCTCAACATCTGCACAAACTTTGTGTTACTTTGGTTTTGTACAAAAATCAGGCTGTCTGTTTAGGTTTTTAACAGTGCTTTGTATTTTGGAACTACAAAGCTATATATCAGGGCACTTCACACAAGGTTGCTTGCTTTACTAAAGGAAAAATTCCAGACCTCTCACATTTCAGCCTAATTTTTTCCCTTTCCCAGAACCCAAATGACTAACAACTTGACGAATTCAGGGATGTCCTTGACATCTGCACATGAGACATAGGAATGGAGGTACAATGCTCAGGAGCAAAGATTGCTGCAGTGAGGAACTGAACAGATTACCTTCTCCCATTCCAAGCTCTGTCTGAGCAGTGAGCTCAGAGACAGTCAATGGGCTGCCCATTACCTCCTGAGTTTCAGTCAATGCTAACATGATGCTAGTGCTTTAAAACATAGAAAGTAGCAGTAATAAACTGTCATGTCAGTGTTCTGCTTCCCTGGAGCTAACCAGACGTGTTCCAGAACAAGCAATATAATTTTGCATGGAGATTATATTACCCAAAGACATTAAATGCTAGGAAAAAAATAATTTAAAAATACCCAATCCCCAAACCACCAAACCACAAGCCAGTCCTTAAAAAAACGCTACTCTTATTATATGGCAGTTGCTTTCCCAATTCACATTAAAGAAACCCCAACCAACCAATTAACCAAAGAGAAAACAAGAAAATATTATCTCTTTCAAACAAAGAACAGCACCAAATTATTGTCATGTATGTGTGGGCACATGCTTATGTGCATGTATCTACAAAAGCTGCGTGTGTTCCAGCGTCACAAGACAGCTAATTTAGCAACAGGACATATGCTGCTGGGCAAACTATGGCAAATGCTGCAGCATGAAGGGCAGACCATTTGACTGGCAGTGATGTAAAAGGCCAAGCAATTCCAGTTCTCAGAAATCTTTTCCCTCCTGGAAGGCTGTAAATAAAAAGGGAACTATCATCTTTGGTGAGAAGATTGTGGTGTTGTGATAAGCAGATAATCTAAGTACAGAAGCATTATGTCTGATTTGTGCAAACTTGTGGCTGAGAGGTTATAAATTATATCACCATATTCAATTACTGGAAACAACACTTCCTGTAACCTTTGCAGTCTGTAGGGAGATCTCCCAATTTCAGTTGTACTTTTGTTAATCACTGCACTAATTTTTCCACTTAAAAGGGAAAAATAGCATTTGTGCAGAGCAGGAAGTTCAAAAAGTCTCTTAATCTGAGGTGTTAAAACATTTGGCCATCTTAGTGATCTTTAAACTGATAACAAATACAGAATGAAAACAGGCATTTTAAAAATGAAAATACCTTGATGAGCACAGCTAATAAGAACGTTTTAAGTTTTCAACCATTCTGTAAAAATGCTGATTAAGTCAAAACCCAAGTATTTCAGCAATATACACTGATTTTGATGAAGAATGTAACAGAAAGTTTTGAAGCTTTAAGGTGGACTCTACTTCTTCAGAGACAGCCTGAAGTGATGACCTTATCTTTTCCATTAAAAAGCTCTGACTTTATTCCAAAGCAGAATGGAAGCAGAATTTGGCACTTCAAAAATTGTTCAAAGAATTCAGGTCTTCTTTGGAGGCTGTCCCCTAGTGTCCAAGTACACCTTCAGTGTATATTATCACCAGGAATTCATTCAGGATACCTGCAGATACATTCATATTTGAGTATCAGAAAGGGTAGACCTAATGAAAACACCCAAACGGACATCGCTCAAGACTACTTTATAAAGAATCCTATTATACATCTGGCCAACAATTGCAGTACCACAGGTAAAATGTACCTAGCACTAGTGTAAAAGTAAGAACTGAATGGATTGCAAGCTGATGCTTCAGCATAGTCCATTCTCCAAAAGATGGTGCAGAACCAGGAAAATCAGCTGTCATGATAACACTTTTTACAAGGCTAGCAGGGATATAACGGCAAATACTGTCCCTTGGCAGGGTGTCATCCAAAGCAATCTCAGGCACAAAAGCTTATGCTGGCTACTAAGCTACCTGGTGTGGTTTCTTGGAGAAGGCACAATGTTCTCCAAGGAACCCAGACAGGAGAAACTAGTGGCACAGGACATAGAAATACCAACATCAAGGAGGATGAGCATAGCTATGAAGCAGGGTACTTGAAGCCTACTTTTATCTTGACCTCCTCAGTACCTGAAAGTAACCCTGTCAAGCACCTTGGCCATCACTCCTGGGAGTATGGCATTCCTGAGTGCTGATGTGACCATTTCTGCCTTGAGTCTTCTGTACTGTGTGAGCCTTTGATCCACCTCTCTCATCTCAGTCAGGATCCTATCCTTCGTACCCCAGCACTTTGCTAGCATTCACAACACTCAGGCAAGTGAGATGACAAAGGCAAAGGAAAAGTGATTATGACAAAGACTTTGTGAACAGGAGAGTCCTAGGCCTCTTTCCTCTCTCATACGGTTTGCGCTATCTGTAACTCCAGTAATTTAGGTCAAGTTACTCTGGCATGACAACCATAACTGGCAGTAGTGGATACTTTAGGTTTAAATCCCAAGAGAAAAACTAATTGCCCTTGTCTACTTTGGATTTATCTTCTTCAGACTTCTCACATTATAACTCCAGCATTGTCAAGAAGGAAGTGTAGTGTAGATAAGACACTGGCTGCCACTTTACAACCATGCACCACTTTAAACAAGTGTATGGGCAGAGGTGGTTGGACAGCTGATAGCTGTCACGTACACTTCCACTATTGCTGGCTTTAGAATAGAAGTTAGGAATTGTGCTTTAGATCTCTAAGTCCTGGGGAAAAGGACAACACTGTCCATAGTTGATCACTGAAGAAAGGAAAAGTCAGAGGTGTGCAGTCAATTAGTAGAGGCAGTGAGCTCCAGTGGTTAGACTCCTCATACTTTCATTGAAGAACTGTCAGAATGCAGTCTAGGGAGATAGCTGGAGTTGCTAATCCATGCATAGTAAGGCTGTTTGAAGTTTAAAAGCACTGAGTTGATCTTAAAGGCCTGTACCGCAGTCACTACTGTTATGCTGATCTTGAGATTTTCTGCAATAATGACTAGGGATGGGCAAGCTACAGGGAAGTGAATTATGTAAAAAACCCCAATAGGTTTCTCTCAACCATGTCCAAGAAAGGACAAGTTAGCAGAAGGAGTCCTCTAGGGCTATTTCATTAGCCTTACTGTGTCTGACACACATGTTAAAGAAAAGTAATGGAGATAAAGTAGATAGTTTGTAAATAACATTCCCTTTAGAGTACAAAGAAAAATTTAAAATACTGCTAGAATGATTGCAAGAGCAGTAAAGCTATCATTGGGCATTTATTAATGTAACCCATTGCCAGATACTAACCACAACAGACAGACTTGTGTTCAAAGCATCTGTACTTTTTCTCCACAACAACCGATGGCATTGGAGCAACTGGCCATGCAAACTTCACAGTTAGTATTTCTCTGAGTGCAAGTGGTTTGGAATCTCTTATCTATTCATTCTTAGTCCTTCCTTCCAATATTCTACCATCTGCTGTTAGCACAGTGCTACCCACTTATACTGAGTCTGCTTGGGGCCCTCTAATGTTCACAGATAGCAAGACCCCATTTGAACACTGTTCAGGTAACTCTACCCATTTTTCAGTGCTCATATTAAACCAGCTTGCCCCCCACACATAACTGGAGGCCTGGAATGCCATCCATCTAGAATTTACTTTATGCCTCTTCTCATGGGGATGTGTTTGAGACGTGGAAAGAAGGGTCATACTTTTCGTAAAACTGCAAGAGGGCAAAGGTAGTCTTTGAGGAAGTGAGGGACAGACCATTTACTGGAATGAAATGTTTCATCCAACACATATTTGGGAAATAAAGCTCTAACTAAACAGAGAAAAATCAATAATTTGTCTGTGTTTCCTACTCCATCACTGTTTTTCTCAATATTCTGAGAGTTATCAGATCTTCTGACAAGTAAGCAAGTATACAGAGATATTTTTTTATGGATAGTGAGTATCTTACTCTCTTCTGCTATCGTGTCCTTCCCACCCCAGATTGTCCCCTACCAAGCAAACCTTCAGAGAACCAGCCTGCCACAACGCAACATCTGAGTGCTCACACTTTCCTGTCCTGTCATTCCTGTGCACTGCCTGTAGGTGATAAGAACAATTGATAATGTTTTGGTTACTTCAAGTGAGGCAAGGCAAGACACTGAGAACGAGGAGATAACCAGGAAGCAGGATGGTTATGCATATTGCATCTTCGTAAGAGCACATCACACCTGTGCAGTGAAATACCAGAGAAGCAGATGAAAAGAGCAGACTCCTTCCTACCTATGATTCTTCACATGAGCAGCGACAGAGCCTGCCTTGTGCTGAAGTACAATTCAAAAGATTTCCTGGAATAACTTGTTCAATGCAGTGAGACTGTAACATGATCTCCTTCCATTCAAGACTGAAGGTCAGGATGACCCTTTCTGGGGCTCCAGTCGACTGCAGTGTGCCATTGCCGATCATTACACAAATACTTTTTAATATGGATGAGTGCTTGATGGGCTTTTATGTAAGGTACTCTGATACACAGAAAGAGACAGTCAGAATTAGCCTGTCTTATCAATGACTGCATATGATAAGCCTGATTTTCACTGTGATACTCATAGAAAGGACTTCCATTATTGAACCCCTTACAGCCTTAAAATTTGGGGATGAAAAGACAGAGACAATAGTAGCCCATTAAACTTTAGCCCTTAATGACATGAGTAGTAGATTTCTTTATGAAGCAGATACTTGCTACAGATTTATTTAAAAAAAAAAAAAAGAAGAAAAAAAAACAAACCCCATAGAAACAACAAAAAAAACTTCATCAAAAGCCCCCACAGAAATGTTAGAAACAAAACCACAAGGCCTGATTTAGGAAACAGTTTGGGACACAAGACAAGCCGAGAACCTCCATTTTCAGTTGATCTCTGGAACAAAAAAGAAAGGCTTTAAAAATACATTACTGCAATACTTCAAATGAGAGCCATAACATGGAACACGTCTGGAGCTATGTGGCTGTTGTGAGCTAGCCCTGTCAGGCAGCTAAGCACGACCGAGATGTTCTTTATATCACCCTGGGTCCAGTAGGAATAGGAAGGGAATGGGAAGGGCAAAAGCTAGAAAACTCATGGGCTGAGATAACAACAGTTTAAAAGGAAACAAAGAAAAGCAAACCCAAGAAAAAACAAGTGAAACAAAAAAAAATACCTCTTAACTGCTCACCACCAGCTGACAGATGCCAAGCCACTCCCTAAGCAAGAGCAGCCGTGGCAAACTTTTCCCCCTAACTTTTATTGCTGGACATGGCACTATATGGTACGGAATATCCCTTTCATTACTTGGATCAGCTGTCCCAGTTGTGACTTCTCCCAGCTTCTTGTGTACACCCAGTCCACTTGCTGGCAGAGCAGGTGAGAAGCAGAAAAGGCCTTGATGCTGAGAACTGCTCAGCAATAACTAAAACATCCCAGTGTTATCAACATTGTTTTCATGACAAATCCAAAACAGCCTCGCACCAGCTATGATTGATCTCTGAATCTGAAGAAAATTAACTTTATTTCAGCTAAAACCAGTGCAATGGCTTTGATGGGGTAATGCAGGTTTGGCAGCATCTTTTACAACTCATTAAAAACTAACCTTCCCTCACTTCAGAAAATGCTGGGCTAGGAGAGGAGGAAATGAATTGACTTTCTGGATATTTATCCCTTTTGCTTCTGATATTTGTATTTGGAGCTGCTGGTGATATGCTTGAATGGCTGCTGACAGGTATGACAGAGTGTCTCTGATTACAGGAACATTATCAGTTGAGACACTGCCATCAAACACTGCACAGTGATTGCCTGTATCCGGCTGCCCTTCTAAGACTGTGTTTTCTCTCTCTCTCCCTCTTTCAGTCATTTACCTTTTGGGCTGATTTCAGCATCACTGTTCCTCCTTTCTCTTCCCTGAAAGGCTATTTTGGAATGTATGGCTGATCGCTGTCAGCTGTAATTCTTCAAAAATGTAAATGTGCTTCAGAGAAGAGGAAATATGGTATCTGTGACTCATCCATACTTCAGGCAAATTCTCTAGTTCAAGGGAAAATGAAAAGACGGGCCCTAAAAAAAAAAAAGAAGTAGGAGACCGGAATAACAAAGTTAAACAGGAAGAGATATTGAATACAGTCAACAGGCCTCAGAAGCAGCAAACATCTGATACACAAGAAAGTAACAATAGGCTGATAAATTAATTATTCCAGATGTATTGTATATCCTGCACGCAAATGGAATAGCAGACCTCAGCTTACAGAAAAGTACAACCTATTTTGGTTTGCATGAGGACAGGCACTCTTCTGACACACATACAGGGAGAAGCACCTGGTCCCCACACAACTCCGTTAACTGCTGGTGCAGGCAGGGCATTAGCACCTGGCACTCTACCAGAAACCCTCTCGCTTGGAAACAATTGTGTGATGCTGTGGTATTTCCTTTCTGCTTCTCTGATGTCCCTTGTGTTGAGTCACCGATGTCAGACACGACAGCTTTAAAGGGCCACAAGTTGTGTGTGTGCAGAACAATTGTGACAAATCCTTGTTATCCTGCTTCTCATGAGCAAGGCTTGCAGTCCTATGAAACACTGCCACTGTGTCAGTGCCTGCATTGCAGTGACAGCTCACACATATCACTCCCTGTTCCTGGCCATCCTGAGGACAACAGCTCATGCAACCCATTCTTCCCAGGCTTCTGGGCAGCTGCTGTTGGCATTGGGGTAGTCACACTGCTGGCTTATACAGTATTTAGTGCTGTGTTTCATGAAAGACACCAATAATTATAAAGTCAGGGTTTGGGTGCACAATTCTACCTGCCGTAGCAGAAACAGAAGCTCAGGTGATACAGAGGAACTTGCACCAGGCTCTGTTGTCAAGAACAAGAGTGAAGGCAGTCTAATCTCAAAGAAATACAGTACTTCATGTTTCACGTCCCAACACAGACACCTGCAAACCACATTTTAACATCTCTGCGATGACCTAATGCACGGCAGTTGATGGTTAAGGGGAAGTGTTTCCATGGCAGACTGGCTTTGCAACAAAAAAGCATAGCAGGTGGTTGCCTAGAGCAGCAAAATATTAGGAGCTGCACAATGTTAGTGCAGTGTGTGAACAGTCAGGTCCGGAAAGGCTGTGTGTTCTCCAGTCGTGCTGCTGATCACAGTTTTGGATGCTCCACTTGCAGACACCTCTCCTCAGCCCAAAAGGTGCAGTGCCAATGATGAGCTTTCACAGGAAGGATATAGTGAATAAATACACAGAAGGGCGCATATCACTGAGCATTAACAGGCTTAAGGGGAAGGTATTGCTTTAATGCATTTGCAAGTAATAGGTTTTCCAGGCAACTAAAAAGGGACTATCCCTAGGGTATCTTGCTACTGTCCCTTTCACTGAATGCTCAGGTAGAAGACTACTGTATTATTCAGATAGAACTGATATCCTGAAAACAAAAATTCAAGCCATGCAGTTCATATATGTATATACATGCAAATTTTCATGTTTTGATTAATGTTCATTGTGCTCATTTAAGGTAAAGGATAGTCTGAGCATCCAGTTCAAATCTTCTGAAATTAGTCCCCAGGCCTGTTTTTTCAATATAAATGCATCTCCAACTTAAAATTTATTTCATTTTTTATTTTTCCCTGGGAGAAGTATAAACATAATCTCCCATTGCCACATATTATACAGACAAGCTTCCTAAGTTTGTGGCATTCAGAGGAGGCTGACACACTGACAATGTGAGGGAGGAGGCTTCCCTAGGAAACCCCCTGCCTGATCACAGTGTCATTCATACCACCACTGGTAACCCACAAAACAGCACCCTTCCTACTGAGTCACTGCTCTGATCTGGCATGGGGAGTTAGTTTCAGTGCCCAGGGTGCCCTCACTGACTCCCTGTGCAGCCTTGCCCCAGGGGCAGACTGGCAAAAATAATTTACAACTTGGTCAGAAGCCAGGGAAGGCAGTTGTATGGCTGTCAGGTGAAGGTGGATGTAGCTCCATTTATTCATGAGCTACTTCTTCTTTTTTTCCTTTTTTAAAAATCTCTGTGAGTACCTAGGGATGCCTGCAGGTCCTGTCAGCAGGGCTGCCAGAAAGGTGTGGCTGGGGGCTAGGGGTGTAAAGGAGGAGTGGAGTGCTGGGGCCAGGGCTGGCAGCCCTGGAGACCTCCCTGAAAATGCTCCCAAAGTATAATAAATGGGGAAATAGGCTGCAACAGCTATTTCCAGAGGAGAAGTAACAGCTATCAAGGAAGAACATGCTAATCATGGTGAGAAAAAAAAAAAAAGAGAACAAATCCAGACAGCTGCTGTCTCACTGTCACAGGCTTCACTGACCATGTCTGTTCCTGAGGGATAGATTTGCTGCCAGCTTTATGCAAGCACTGCACAGGGTGGTGTACCTGGTCCAGGCAGAGGGTAAGGTGCAATGGCAGTAATTTTCAGAGGTGCTGGGAAAAGTCATCCTTCCCTCAGCAACCACCAGAGCACCTTATTCTCTACATTTTGCTGCCCATCTTTCCTCAAGAACCTTCTGTGGGAAAAGTGAAGGCAGTGTCGTGGTTTAACCCCAGCTGGCAACAGGACAGGCAGCTGGAAGGAAAACTGGATGCTGCCCTTCAGTTTGCATAGTGATAACCACCTTTCCACCTACAGGCACTGCTGCTTCTCCCTTTTCTCCCATGTCTTCCTCAGCCCTTGCATGTCCCCCTTAATTCAGCCAAGTATTTGGTGATAGAGGAAAGCTTGAAGAGGGGACCAGGTGAATTCAAAGAAAATGAGGATAAAAACTGTGCCACCCAGCCATGATTTTTTTCTTGTGTCTTAGTTTCACCTGGGATAGAGTTAATTTTAATCCTATTAGCTGATGCAGTGCTGTGTTTTGGGTTCAGAATAAGAAAATATTTGTTGCACACTGACGTTTTAGTTGTTGCTGTGTACAGCTTACTCTAAGTCAAGGACTTTTCATGTTCCCGTGCTCTGCCAGCCAGCAGGTGCACAGGAAGCTGGAAGGGAGCATCTCTCCAAACTGTCCACAGGGATATTACATACCATAGAATGTCTTGCCCAGTATTATATAAACTGGGGGAAGTTGGCTGGGAGGGACCAATCACTGCTCGGGGACAGGCTGGTCATCCGTCTGCAGGTGGTGAGAAATTGTATTGTGCAGCACTTGTTTATCTTGGGTTTTTACTTCTTCCTCTCTTTTTGTTGCAATTCCTTTTCATTGCAATTGTTATTCTTCTTTCCGTATTATTATTATTACATTTTATTTAAATTATTATGCTGTTCTTATCTTGACCAATGGGTTTTTTTGGTTTGGTTTGGTTTGGGTTTTTTTCTGATTCTCTTCCCCATCCCGCCAGGGTGGAGTAGGGTGACTGAGTGGCTGTGTGGTACTTAGTTGCTGGCTGGGGTTAAACCATGTCACCTCCATGCATATTTTATAAACTCAGTGCTGGGTTAGCAGTAGCAAAAGTAAATCAGGTATTATTAGGAAAAAGATAGAGAAGAAAACAGAAAAAAAGTCCCATCATTATGTCGACACAATTCTGGGGCCCAAAGTACTCTTTTGTACTTTTGGGGAGGCAAAAGACCCAAAGTACTGGAAGATGAGGTCAGCTAAGGGTCACTAAACAGTACTGCATCAGACTTTGGAGACTAACCTGAAAACAACTCAATATCCGAAGAGAGGAGCATTGAATTCTCTTGCTCCAACCTGATTCCTCCCCATGTTGCTGCCTGTGGCACAGTCAGAAAACAAATCATGGGGCAGAGGGACCCGAGGCCTGAACCAGTACAGCTGTTCCCCTGTCCTTATTTCGGTGCATCAGTCACAGACATTTGGTCAATAACCCAATGACAGGCACTTGCCAGAAATACATAGGACAGGCATTTCTGTCAGTGTAAACTGGGATAAAACATCACATTCTTTTAATTCACACAGGCAGAAATGGTAGAGCAGGTTATGCAGGATTCTGCTCTCACCCCTGGAAATGTGCTGACACTCATGAATTCCTCTGCTAGGAGACCTGAAATGAGCCTGGAGGTACAGATTATACCCAGAGGGTTTCTGAATTACTTGTTCTGTTTCATTCCTACTTTTTCCTGTTTGGCAAATTCATTCCACTTCTAAAAGGTCAAGAAGCCATACAATGTTATGTTTGACTAATTGACCACATAACTTTGTGTTCAGGCCCCCCAGTTGTTTGGACATGGTCAGGAGTGTCAGGCTGATCTTTGTTAACTGGAACATGATGTCCAGAACTGGTGAGCTTCCAGCATTAATACTTTTAGCACTCCAAGTAGCTGGGGAGTGTCAGCCTAGCCAGGCTGCTCTGAAGTAGAAACGCCTTTGTTTCCAGGTTGCACTGGTGGCAGTTGGGTCTGGTTTATCAAAAACAAGTATTTAAAATCAAAGGTGGTTCCAAAAAACTTGCCTTCTTCCTTATACTTCTTGCAGGGGCCAAGTTTTCCTCATTTAGCTACAGGATGGTCCCCCCTTCTTCTGCCTGCTTAGGCAAAATCAGACCTGGGTGCCTCCAGGAATGGAGATTGCATGTGGAAGCCTCTCACCCTTATGCCCTTCCTGATCCCTGCTCCCACAGCAAATCAGTACTCCTCTCACATTGCACCTCCATGTTCCTGCTTTTTCCTCAATATCCTTTGCTAGCAAGTATGGGTTCTAAAAATACTCATGTCACCAGAATACTTTCTGGAGAGGTTGGTTTGGTTTATGTGTTTGTCTGGAAAAAGAAGTGGCATGCTGATGAAGACTTTTTTTGACTCTTTCTCTGTCATGTTATTTGATATTTTTGTGAAGTCCCAGTTTCTACAATTATGTACAAGGATCTCAGCTCTCATTTTAAAAAAGCACAGTGAGCTGTTATCCTCATAACTATAAAAAGTGAAGCTTGTATCTTCAAAACCAAGTGCCAAATGACATCTTATACTTCTCATTCTTGAAATCTTACTGCCTTGAAGACAAAATGATGATATTAGCAGTTACAGTAAGGGTTCTGATTAAAATTTTGAATATATAGAACCAGTATTGCCATCTTTGTGATTTCATAAACACAGAGAATGGAGGACACTGAAAAATCATTTCAGGCAGCCTGGGGGCCAAAGCAGTACAGTCTCTCCTCCAGCTTATCAGCTGCTATAACAGTGTCTTCCCACATGAATGTGCATTCCTGAATGAATAACACACATTGAAACTAAATATTTTAGTTTGCACCTTGAACAACAATCAGAATGCACATTTTGTCCCTAGGAGAAAGTAAACCACCCAGAAAATTAGCAAGAAAAACACTTTTACTAAAAGGCTGACACAGGACTAAGCAGGACATCTTGGGTTACTGAATTCAGTCTGACAGGTGCCATTTGTCACTTTGGTAAATTGATACCGTTATTTTTTAAATTACCTGGGTTTCTCCCTAGTCGCTTTCTCTGAAAAACACCCCAGAATGTTTTTCCTCTGATGATTTGACAGCTTGCTTATATGCAGCCTCTATTGAACTGTGGCTACTTCATAGTTATTTGATCTTGCACCATCTTTGTCCTTTAACCTGCATAAATCTTTTCCTGTGGTGTGTTTATTTGTAGATAGCAAACACATGGCTTCTCAACCTTTTTTCCCCCCTGTCTTTGTCTCTTCTTATCTAACCTTCTCTTCCCTCCCCTCATTCCTTCCCTCCCCCCCCCATCTTGCCTTTTTAATTCAGCATGGTTGACTGGTATTGCATGAGATGTCTCCAAAGGAGGGGTTTGGGTTTTTGCCTGTGTTGACATCAGCTGAATTCAGGACATTGAAGCTGAATTGAAGCTGGTTTTAGAAAGGAAAAAAAATTAATCCCAGTTCACAACAGTCAGATATTTGATAGCTCAGCAAAGTAGTCAAGCAAAGTATAAGAGAAGCTATCATTTAAGTTTCTAAATCATCCATCTGTAAAAGGATGCCAGGAATCTTTAAAATCTAAGTCTCACCCAACAGTCAATGAAGTTATGGATAATCTACCATAGTCTTTGTAAACTGGGATGGCACCTGATTTTGCACAGTACCTTACAAAGCTAGAGAGTCTTTAAGTACTTTAAATAGTATCACTTCCCAGATGGCTGCATTTAGTAGATTACACCTATAATTAGCAATAAGAGGCTAGGGAATGCTTCCCATAGGGCCTGTCTCCTCAGAGGGACTTCACTCAAGTATGCTGAGATGTGCCTAATATACCTCTGTAGGACTGTCTGTGAGAAACAGATTCAATTAACCCTTCTTTCTGCAGAGACTCAAGCCTATTTCACTCACCTCCTGCAAGAAGGGCGCTCAGCCTGCTAGTTTATGGGCTATGAGATTCATCTCTGCCGTGTGTTAGACCGGGGAAAACGTGAATGGTTTTGTAAACCAGTGATGCAAATATTAACTCTGTGGGGGAAAAGGCAGACTGGATACTGGATCTTGTGTTTTATCCTATGTACTGCTTGATATGAAATAGTAAAACATGGAACAGGGACCAGCTCTAGGTCTCATCTCCTAAGCACTGTAAGAACGATACCAGAGAGTTGTAAACTTGCAAAGATATGGTCTTCTGTGAATCTGCTTCTAATTGCCCAGAAGTTAAAAAAGGGTTTACAATATGTTGTTTCTCCTGTCCTATGTTTTCCTGTCAAATATAAGAGGAAAGGACTGTTTACTCTGAGAATCATTTTGGACAGAGTAGCAAAAAATACTCCTACGCAATCACCGGCAAGGCAAGAAGATATTCCTGTCTTTACAAGCAGTTCATGCAATCTCATTAATGTGCTTTGGCTTTCAATGGATGCCAGATCAGGCAGAAAATACCCAAACCCCACAGATTAATTACATACAGGCAATAATGCTCAGCTATAGTAAATCAGCCTGGACTCATTGACTTTCTAGTGAAAGTACACTGGTTCACATTGGTACAGACGTGACCTTTGAGACTGAAACAAACGTAGATTATTCTCATTTTACTACAAACTTACTGGAATCTCCTAGATTTCACTCTGGAAACAGTGCCTCTGCATGGACAATAACAGCTCATCAGCCAGCAGCTTCAAGAGGAACAGAGAGGAGGCACCACATATAACTCCATGCTTTTGATGGTATAAAATCTGCTTAATTCAAACTCGCTGGATTTACTGGGTTGCATAGCACAAACACCCAAAATGTGTGTGGAGGTCTGTGCAAAAGGATGTTCTGGGTATTCAGTAAAAATTGACATTGGGGAGAATCTGCGTAAGCATATGAGAAAGATTACAGAGCGTAATTCCCAGAAAGATTTCATATGTTATAATATGTGGGATGGAGAAATCATTTGTATTTTATTTGCTTATAAATCAACTTTAGATGTCTGCTTGAACAGGAAATTTGGGTAAAGTAAACCTTGACTACTGATGAACACAATTATTTGTAGAGCCTTCACCACTGTTCTGTGGGTAACCAAGGATGAGTAGAAGTCATACATCAATTTTTACCTTTAGCACTGGGTGTTAAACATTCCTTTGATAGTTGAAGTTCTCCATTTGGAGAAAAACAACAAATTTGTTTACCTTGTTCTAGTGATGACTTTCTTGTGAATTAGTAAAGGTCCAACGCTGTCTAGGTAGGAAGGACTGCCCAATGCAATAGATACATAGATATGTGCCTGTTCTTACAGAGAAGTTTGTGTGAGGATGTATTTGAGACAGTATTGATGGTGCTATGCTAAGCCATTGCTGCCCAGCTCCAAGGCTCAGACCCTGTCATATTCCCTTTGGTCCAAAGTGCCCTTCTCTCAAGAGGGAAACTGGGCCCTCAGTGCCTGGAAATAATCAGTGCAGAACAGGGCACTTTTGTAGCTCCTTTCACAGCACTGAATCTTGGGAATTCCTCTTCACCAGCTCCCTGCAGCTCTCCTGGAGAGTGGCTGTGTGGTGCAAATACATGATAACACACAAAAGAATTCATGGTGAAGAGAACAAGGAAACAAATAAAAATCTTCGACTTGCCAAGGAAGAAAAGAAGATTTGGTGTTAGAACAAACACATGCATCTTATTGAAGGTTGTATTGCAGGACTGCTTTTCAAAGATTTATCTCAAAACTCAGACAGACTAAACTGCATGTTCTTAAACAGACCTGGTCTTTTCTGCATTTTGATTGTAAAATTTGTTACAAAATATTTGTGGAAGGGAAAATGGAAATGAGTAGCAGTCACAATGGATTTGTTAAGAAAAAAATATTATGTCACACCAATAGAATTTCCTTCCTATAATCTGTAATAGGCTTAGTAGCTAGAGGAGAAGCAGTAGGAGTCACTTATTTTCATTTTGTTATGTTCCTGTCCCTGGTTCACGTGACATTTTCATAAGCCAGCTAGAATGTTGAAGAAACTAGTGCAGGTTGTGTGCAGGCTCACAGAGAACTACCCACAGTGACGGCTTACCCTGATTCACAGTTGGAGTTGAAAGACATACTGAGTGAGGTTTTGCTGGTGTCTGTTCTGGATCTACTCTTGCTTACTGATTTTACTCATGATCTGGAGGCCTGAATAGAGAAGGAACTGACTACACTGTAGAAGACATGGCACTGGAAGAACCACAAGTAAGATAGGATTAGAATTCAAGATGATTTTACAGGCATCATTCAAGATTTTATAGACAGGGGTATCATCTGCAGCTCGTACAAATTTACCTTGCTGTTCTGCCTGGCATTTGTGAGGCCTCAGTAATTGGTTCCAAGAGAAGGAAGAATGACTTAAGTTATATATATTCAAAGAAGTTTATGATAGGTAAGGTCTGAAATAGACTGCCAAGGGAGGTCCATACTAACACTTTACTAGAACATTTTCAGGGAGAGATTAGAAGAATGATGAACTAGAGGAGCTCTTTAAGTTGCATGCCACATTTCTTTTTCAACTTTTCCCCTTAGTACCCACATTCTCTCTCCTGGGAAACAACAGAATTGAAAAATGTTATTTGATTGCCTCATTTCTAAATACAGTGCAGTTTCAGTAGCCACACACAAACAAAATGGCATTTCATGTTGCTGTATTGCCAAATATATGCCTTGATTTTTAAACTCTATAGCTCATCTATATTAGATAAAAATTAGGTTTGGCCCCAGTTTATAAATGGCTTTCTGTATTACTTGTCAAAAACCTAATAAGTGCATATAAACACAAAATGTTTATATGCACACCTACACATTACTTACTCACAAACCCCCATCCATTTAAAGCTGCACTGGCCCTTACAGATCTCCACACCAACTTTGCAGCTTTTAACATGATGTCTGGCTTTGTTTTTCATAAAGTAACTGCCAATGCACTTCTAAGGGAGCCTTTGAGCCTTTGGAAGGCAGTGGAAGGCAGCTTTTTATTTCCCCCCCGCCCCATTTTATATGCTTTGTGATACTAAGTAGGTCTTCACAGAAACTTCTTAAGGAAAGCAGAAAGTCAGGGGCAGAACTCCCTTTGCTAATTTGCCATGGCCGGTTTTTGTTAAACATAGTGAGATGCTGAAGAAGCAGGTTTCCAGGTTCAAGGTGACAGGTCAACTATACCTGCTACATTCAGGTTCTCTCTTTATCAACTCATGGTTAAAGACTGGAGGGGGAAAGATGATAAGATAAGGAGGGTAAAAGAGAAATCAGCCTTGACAAAGGTGAGACTGGCAACTTCTGAATAGGTATGGAAGAATCCCTGAGGAGAATTAGTATGCTGAGCAAGTCCAGGAAAGTTACCAAGGCATCAAATAAGTTTAATACCTGAAATTTGATCTAGTGGAAGGAGTTCAACCAGATAGAAAGAGCACACCTGATAGCAAGTCAAACAGTGCTTCTGAATTCTTGAAGGAAGATTATAAATTCCTATAGTGTTTGGAGCATCAAAATGCTCCACTCAAGAAAAAAGGGTTCTGGAGGCAACTCTATAAGAAAAGTATATAAACCCCACAAAAACTAACAGTAGGTTTTCTAGCTCTGCTTCTGGACAAGAATCCTCAGTCCTCCAAAGAACATGCTATTTTAACACAATGATTTGTACTAGGCCGCTACTCGCAAAATGATTCAAGGTATGAACCCAAAAATGAAGACTAAGGCACAAATGTGTGACTATAAGCCTAATTTTGCACTACAGTCTATTCTAACAAGTGGAGGACATTGTGTACTACTTACTGTGTAAGGTTACATAGGGGTACCTAATCAGTCTGTGAAACAACAGGCTCTCTTCATAAGCATCTAGTGTCTGAACGTGACGCTCACTTGTGCATCTGGCAAATATCTCAGCAGCAGGGCTTCCTGCCTGAATAGGATTCATCAGCAGAACTGTCCACAGGAAACTCCCACTGTGCTGTATTATTTCGCTGGGGAGAAACATTGCAATAGTCCTTGGTAAGGAACACTAACTTCAGTCCAGGTTATGTTGTTCCAGGCCTCATGGTTGATCAGATTTAATGCTGGTGGCAACACTGCTTGGATTTGGAGGCTGCGTAGCTGACGTCCAGTGATATCTTCCATTCAACATTCAGGTGGTTCTCTAACTTCTTTCCAAAAGAACCAACTTACTTCTTTCAGATCATGATGCAAATGTACAATACAATGCAGTTTGATTTTTGCTTCCCTCAGAAATACATACATTTTCAGCAGTCTCTCAATTATAAAAGTCAATTTCACAGTCAGTAAATGGTTAATTTATTGATTCTCTTCTACTAAATCCAAGCAGCTCCACAAACAACAGTATACTGATGATGTACTGAGGGCTAAAAGAAATTGCTCACATTTGCATGGAGAAAAAGCACAAAGCTACAAACTGACAGTCTCTCTCCAGTACTGGAGCTATAATTTCAAATGTCAAAAACCTTTGACATGCCTCGTAGATTACATCTTTAGGAGACTTGTGCTTCTGTTTAAAAGCTGAAATGAAAGGACTTTTACATATTTTGAATTGTAATTTCAGCAAACTCTTTAGGCTGCAATATTTAGTCTATTTCTCTGAGGTTTGCATTACTCACGCTGCCAAAGAAGCTGATCTCCATTGGAATTCTACACCTACACCCAAAAGGTAAATAGAAAGGAGAAAGATTTAAAAGTATAATTAATCAAAAACCCATAACAGGGCCTTAATTTATAAAGGGTAAAAGAATGCTTGCAACCCAACACACAGGTTTGAGCTCTGCTCGTTGCAAAACCAAGCGTCTAATGCTTTTGGCCCCTGGGATTAAGGTCCTGGTGATTCTCCAATAGCAATGCCAAGTACAAGAAACAGATGACTCCTTCTGGCTGCATTTTGATCTCTGCAGAGGGATTTTGCACAACAGACAACTAGGTTATAGCCTGCACCATTACGTACCAAATCGTGTCTCATTACAGTTCCAGTTCAAGTGAAAAGCTACCATAAACAGCTAGATTCGTACTGAAGTCCTACTTGTTTTTACTATTCCTCTTCATTGTAGGAGGGCCTTCTGGAGAAATAGCCCGTGCACGCTGCACCACCTAAGTTCCATGCTGGTCAAAGGCACCACAGCTGTTCCCAGGGGCCATAGATTAAAACAGCCTCAAGGCTCAGCAAAGGTTCACCTTCAGGGAGATGAAAGTATCAGAGGGAATTGGGAATATTTACAAACAAACCCAGAATAATTTGTTATGAAAATCAAAATGAATTGTCATTCATTACAGGGTTTTGTAGCATGGATTTTGTATGTTTACTGAAAGCCTTTTCATACATGTTCTGCTCTTTTAATAAAGAACTGTGAAAGTTTATCTTCATTAAAATATTTAAAGATGATATGAAGATTTTGATAGTTTAAGCATTTGGTAATCAGAAAAACAGGCCACTAGTTTGTCTGCTTTTCTCTATCTGCTCCAGTAAACTCCCTGTTTCTCCTTCTCCGTGTGGTGTGGTTTTAGTCCCTAATTTCCTCCTCCCTTGCAGAGCCAAGATCTCACAATAAAAAGACACTGAGATTTTCTGTACTATAACCTTGATTTTTTTTGTATTTGTCTGTTTAAGAAAAGCACTTACAGTCACTTAAAAAGCTATCTCTGGAGGAGAATGATTAAGATAAAACTTAATTAAGCCAGTCTTTAATGCTGAGTAATTAAAACTACCACAACTCCAGAGGTCTGGCATGGAGGAATACATGCTTAGCATAATTTTTGTAACTTCTGACAGTTAATCATAGCGATTTTTTTTTTTTAAGTAGCTACAGACATACTTAGTCCAGTCTGATCTGCTTGTTGGCCTTAGGGAATCCAGCAAACAGAATGGAAATATATTTTCTCACAGAGATCCTATTGAAATTAGCATTCTGTTAGGAACTAGATATTGCTTCTAGATTTCCTGCTGGCTGATCTGAAAATTTCACCTCCACTTTTCTCTGGAGTTGTCCTACAATGCTTGAAAATCCTTAGCCTCCTTAACTCTCTCATGTGGGAAAGCCAAGGGCATCCATCCACTGGAGTATGAAGGACTAAAAGAATTGTTGCCGAAGTAGGCAGTCTTCCAGTGATTGCAGTGGATCCTGGAAGAGGCTCCATGAGTGACTTTTAATAGGAAAAAAACAAGGATGACTTTCCAGGTCAGGCTGAAACTCTCTATGCAATAACTATTCTTGTGGTACTGTTAAATGACTAAGAAACTGGTGGTAATGGGACTTCACTTTTCACCTTCAAGTCCTCACTATGTGCCCATAATGCTGTGGTGTGGGTGACTGATAGGCCCTGCCCTCATGAAGTTATGGAACAACTTCTGTTAAATGGATTGAGTAACTCTGATTAACAATCTTGATACTTCTCTGGAGGCGGGAGCAGTTTGGTAAAATATTACATTTCACAGTAAGTGAATATGCAAGCAAGAGTGCAAACAAAATGGTAGTTACTATTATTTCAGATGAGAAGCAAGAGGTGGAGTTGTATGTGTCCTGTCTTCCTAGATACTGTTTGCTTCTCCGGTCAAGTTTTACAGCGGGACCGACGAAAATGATGAATTTCCCAACAAGGACAGGATAGGCATTTTGCAACCCTCATGAATGTACTAGGGTGGTTTCCGTAAAGGTCAGTGCCGGATTAGAAGCACACAGCTTGTTCAGAGCAGCAACCATCAAGAGGTTCCCCAGCTGGACTCCAGTACCTGTTTCCAGGGAGGTCTATCTTAGCTCCATAATTTCAAAGTACAGGAAGCCACTGGAAAAGGTAATTTCGTTTGTTTGAATGTAAGGATATGCAGACTAATGGGCCTAAGATTGGAGGGAGAAGGCAGAGGAAGAGGGTCAGGGTCAGCTGGTAGAGAAACAGTGTCCTGCATGGCTGTATGATTTACTGATGCTGAGGCAAGGGAAGGCATCTGTATTGCAGAAAAGGTCAGGTAAAACAGGTAATCACCTGCCTCAGGGACCTGGTGGTATCTACTGGGATAGGGAAGAAGTTTCATCATCAAAATTTTCTGCAGGATTGCATATTCTGACTAATTCTAATAGATCTTCTATTTTGCCAATAAGAACACCTTTCTTTCATACCAGCCTGTACAGCCTCTTTCTTTTAATATTTCACTCTCAAGAGCCCCTGCTTGAACTTCTGCAGCTTGGTAGCTCCTGCTGTTATATGTGGTTGTAGGATATTCAGAGAAAAAAAGCAAAAGTTAGTAGGAGCAAGGCTTGCAGAGGAAGAGACTCATACTACCTTTCCCTTTTCTCTACGGTAGATATTTACATCGATGGAAAATGGGTGGTAAATAGGTGGTAAATATTCCTCTTATGTCAGTCTCCAGTCATGGCTGCAACCAGTGGACAAATGAAAGGCACTGGAGGTGAGGACATCCACATCCCAGGATGTCTAAACCAATATGCAGTGCTGCTCTCTGGAATCAAGCCCCATTCTCCTTTTCTTTTTATTTCTACAGGCTGATAAACTCATCATGAATCTTTAGATGACAGCTTTTAAAAAGCAGGGGCTTCCTGACTGACCACTATGGAGCTTCTCTTGTGCTGGCTTGATAGTGGACATTAATAACATGAGCAGCCATCTCTGAACCGAAAAGGAAAGGTGAAAATGTACATGATTTGGTTTGCTGACAGAGACCCATCCTCCCAGGCACATCATGGGTGTGTGTAAGGAATTTCTGATGCATGCTTATGAGAACAACCAGTATGAAGTCAAGCAGTTTCCAGTAAAAAGCTCTTAAGACTTCAGAGCCACTGCCATACAAAAGTCCATTGTTCATATGCAGGATCCACCTCCCTACCCATTCATTATAAAGCATAGATCACAACAGTGGCATGTTTATCTTAGCAGAGTGTTAAGCCTTACCAATTGAGTCACAGTTGCTAGTTTAGAAATGGGATTACTGTAGCTATTCCAAAACATCCAAAATGCAGAGCAAGGCACATGTATAATGTCAGTGCTCAGGCAACAGTTTTAAGAAGGAAAAATGTGATTGGGCTGAGTCTGAACCAGATGAAAGAACTTTATTATAAGAGAAAGAATGCAAGACAACTCTGGTGGAGAAACAGAGGATTGTTCCCAGGCAGCTGTCAGCCTGGAGAGGCCAATCTCCTTACCTGTCCTCTGCAGGGAGGTTGCCTACTACACAGGGCAGGGACTTACCTTCAGCATGCTTGCATCTCTCCCTAGTCTTGAATTAATATCTGTGAACACTCTCATACATGCGTTCACGCATTGAAAGCTCCAGCCAAAACTGATGCAAATCTCAGGAAGCGAGTAACATCTACAAGAAGCCCAACACTTTAAGGAACTGTTTCTCCAGCTCATAAAAGTTTATGAGTGAGTCTGGACTGGCATCACATCATCCTGTCATAAATTGAGTCCTCTCTGTTTTATAAAGACAATGTTGATTATTTGGACAGCTGCATTCAACAGAGCAGGCAAGTGTCCTGTAGGGAAAGTCTCCTACATGGTCCTACTGATAAAAAAGTCACAATTTCATTCAAGCTTGCACCCTCTCTGATTTTTTTCCATTTGGTCACCTTTCTACCATGAGCTGGCTTCCAGCCCAGAAGACCAGGTGTCTCTCCTCCTCCTCTTTAAGGAATAGGTAGTGGAGCTGGAGGAAAAGGGTGTCGTCAGAAATTAAGAGCAGTGCTAAGGGAGGAGAGAGAGAGACCTTACAACCAGCAAGGCTAAAAGTAGTGTAGCAATCTGTGAGATGGGAACTCAACCAGCAGATTTCAGGTCACTCCCTTAAGAATCAAGAAGTCTGCTGGCACTCAGGAGATGAGGTGAGAAGGGAGAAACAGTGAGACACGGGCAGGATGATGGCTCAGGAACAGCAAAGCAGGAAGGAAGGAAGAAAGGACAGCATACATCAAGTACATAAAGGAAGATTGAGATAGACAGTTTGGTGCCTCCAGAGAAAGACGGGGGACATCAGCAGGTAGAATTCAGACAGAAGTGGCAAACTGATGTCTATGCAGCTAGCATGTAGAGACAATCCTGGGAGAACAGATGAAAGGACAGTATCTGTAGATGCATTGCATGATGAAAAAGAAGTATTTGAAAGGACAGATGGGAAATACAGGAAATTTGGAAAAGAGACCTGAAATATTGGAGGAGGGTGAGATGCCTTTAGAGACAAACAGGACCAACTCACAATTCTAGAGAGAAAATAACAAAAATTATTTTCCTCCAACTTTGTGGGCAAAATGAGTTCACTGACTGGCAGCTCCCTTCCAACCCCCTTCCTGTGAGAAAACAGCTTTTACTGCTTGATCTGTTCAGCTCAGCATTATGGATCTCACATCCCAGTTGTGATCATCTCTCAACATGTAACAGCCTGTATTTTCCAAAGCCCCTGTCAGAATGGCAGAGCTTTGCAAGACACATGTCACATTTAGTCATTCCTGCTTCAACTCCAAAATAGGCAGGGCACAAATGCAGATGAAGGAGGAGGAGAAGAAGAGAGCAACATGGCCAGACTTTCAGAAAGAAAGTAAGTGCTGTATAGGCAGTCAACCTTTCTACAGGTAGATTCAAGGGATACTGTATACCACCAAGGAACTAACCAATTAAAAGCCTCCTAAGACAGAAAATCCTCTGATGAGTATTCTAGGCGTTGTGGTTTTGTTCTGCAGTTAAAATAATTACCTAAACAATGTATTTAACCAGAATAGAGTAAATAGGGAAAAGATAATCATGAAGAACAAAACTTCCCAAAGATTAACCCCTAGTGCTATAATCTTTTGAGCAGACTGCCCTCATTTACACTGAGAGAATAAACACTGGAAAACAAATGTAATTGGCTGTGGGAGGGAGTCATCAGTTTAACCAGCCTCTTCTATCTCCTATATTTGGGGCAGTGCTCTGCAAGGCTGTTTGAGCTTAGTGGCTGCAGTCTTCTGTGAGAAAGCTAAGCCTCAAATGCATTGCACAGCTCCTGAGGATCTCTCACTTAATCTTAGTTAGACTGGCAGAAAGAATGAAAGAGGTGTCAAGTGTGATACACAGCAGGTCTGCTGGAGCCTTGGCTGCCTGGTACCAAAGGAAAAGATCCTTCGCCTTATCAGATTTCCTTGGTGAAGGACTCTGCACATTCCTAAGGAGGGGCTTGGGACCAGTCAGTTGGATAACCCCTGGGCAAGGGATGTGGAACAGGCTGAAATGCCTTTGATCAGTGGAAAGAAGAGAAAAAAACCACACATACAAAAAAAGCACCATCTCCCATATACGCTCCAGTATTGCACTGCTGAGAGGACGTGACTGAATTAGGAGTTAAGAATTCCTTCAGAGCAGAAGTGCTGATCAGATAACCTGTCCAACACTGCATTTTAAAAATAGTGTCCAGTTAATTTTTTTTAAAGCTTTGTTTTTATTACTGCTAGTGTCAAGAAAAAGAACTGAAATAAAGGCTTTTATAACTGAGTGCTCTTTGCACTATTTCTGGTTCTTGCCTTTGCTACAACAGCTGATAGGATAAGCATTATTCCTACATATTCTCAATCATTTTTCCAGCAGTTTTAGACCTCTGATTGCAAATCTGTAGAATCTGGCAGACTTTTTCTAAGGGATCTGAAGCAGAAACAATCATGTTAACGCCAGGTGCAAATGTCTTGTGAAATATTTTCACCTGAAAATTGCAAGGGTCCATAAACCTAAAAAGATGGGGAAAAATACCACCAGTTTAAGATCTAAGTGCCTTGTAGAGGCTTACAAACACTGCCAAAAAAGGGCATCATTATGATCTAATTCAAAGTGTTTGCTGGTTGTGCATAGTGGCCTGCAAAATAAAAAGCCACCATCCAGATTTGCAACAAAGAAGAAACATTAACAATGGAGTATTAAAAGATTATGTTTTCTGCATTACTTCATTCAAGATTATAAGACAAAAGAAGAAAATGAAAAGGCACATACTGCAATTTTCTCCAAAGCAGAAACTACCTGTGACCTCTATTGTATTAAATGAGTTAATGCATTAACGTTTCCTCCCCTCACCCTCAGATGCCCCCTTGGGAAGCAAAATTGTGCCATCTAGTGGGATTTGGACCAAGTCTTAGCTGTGCATTCCCGATGAACATTATGGACACCCTACAGACCATCTCCACTTGAATCTTTTTACATTATACCATGGACTTTCTTGGATTCCACTTTGATCCAAAGTTCAAATCCCTCCTCTGCCACAGCTGCAGGAAGGGTCTTGTTCACTCTGCCAGGCTTAGGGCCAGAGAAGGGGAGGGGAAGTTGCTTTTTCATTTATCTGCTCAATCGGCTTTCTTCTTGGCTTTTGAGTAGATGAGAAAGGTGGAGAAAAATTATTTTCATGACTATGACTTGGTAAATTTCAAAGACCAAAGCCAAGGTGTTCCCCATGAATGAAGACCCTCTCACCTGCAAAGCAGCCAGCAGCCTTGGTTTTCTGTGCTGCACAGCTACAGAGCTGGTGTATGCAGACAGCACTGTAACACAATCTCATTTCCTAGTATGCTTTTGTAACCTTAGTTAAGCAATAGGCCTAATAGAGGTTTCAGCACAATGGTTTAATCTTTGCCCTTTATGGATTAGTATATCTTTCTGCCAGAAAGCAATTTCACTGCTTGCATTTTTTTATTTCTGTGCTGCTTGTAGTAGAGAGCCATATAATGTACAACTGCAATACTCACATTGGTCCAAGTGTTGCAAGTGACTTATATACCTATCTAATAAAACATGTAGGTGTCCTTCAGGGGCAACTGCTATTGCTGGAGTCACAACATGTGAATGAGTAACAACTCCATAACACGTTTTCAGTACAAATAAAAGTAAAGTTCACTGGCCAGTCTTCAAATAATTAACAACTCTTTCCTTCACAAACACAGAAAGAAGTGACCTTTTCCAGCAAGACACAAGCTGTTTTTCTCCAACTCGAATCATCCCCTGGAATAATTGGATCAGCTCTGCCCACCAGCAGACCTTTTGTCTTCTATGAAACAACATGGAAAGGAATCTTAAGAATGTTTTGGTCATTTCTTTCGGATTTTTATTCCTCTTTACTGCTTACGGAGGACTCCAAAGTCTACAGGTAAGTGGGAATCTCCCATTGGTTAGCCTGGACAGTTGGCCTGGAAGGGCATCAGAACAGTTGGCAGTAGGAAACACATCCATCTTTCCATGTCTCTGTGAGCAGGATATGCACAAGATTTTCTATGAGGTGGGTTAGGACATTAACTTGCTGCAGGTTAGTATTCCTCACTCAGATTCATAGTATTTACTAAACATTTTATTCTAGTGTTTCTCAAATAGCTTGAATGCTTGTGGCATAATACTTCTTCAGATTCACAAAGTTGTTTGAATAAAAACAAATTTACCTGAGATTTTGCTCAAAAGAAGATATTGAAAAACGGAAAACAAATTCAGTTTCTGGAAAGGTTTTTTTTTTATATTTCTAAATTGCTATGGGTTTATAATTATTATTATTATTGTACGTCATTATATAATAATAAAAATGTATGCCCAAACCATTAAATAATTAAAGTATAAAATAATATAGTAATTACTGGGATCATAAAAGATATTATTTTAAATGAAAGGCAGTTGTGGTTTGTAGTGGCATTAACATCCTAAGACATAGTAGCAGAGATGACTTTCTAAAATGACTTGAACACTCAGGATACCATTATAGCACATTTGTTTAACCAAAATGAAAGACTGAGGGTTACTGTTGCTGTCTATGAATACTTCAGAGTAGATAAACACAAGGAGAAACTTCTCAGATTAGAAGACTCTGTTGGCCTCATTTCTAGTAAATGGATATAAACTACTCATAAGTAACTTTAGGCAGGATATTAACATATGACCATGGTCAATTGGATTGGATTTTCCCATTGGAGTGGGAATCTGTATGCCTTAAAGGTGGAACTTGACACATAACATGATGCATTTATTTACAATAGCAAGAGATTGATCTCGTTTCAGGAAGAGGTCCTTGCTAGTTCTGTGCCTCTCTCTTCTCCTCTTCTGGAACATCTTCTCATTGCTGACTTTGTCAAATTCTGAGTTCAGAGAAGTTATGCAAAAATATCCCCAAAACTGGATGGACATGTGAGTTGGGGAGACTAATGAGGCAGAGGAAGATAAACCCAAGAAGCTGCAAGTCAGTTCCACTCCCAACTTGATCTTCTCATTTCAACTTTAACAGTATCAAGACAAGAACTACTTTGAGCATAAAACTGTAACACCTGGTTAGATCAGTTATTGCTCCCTTGTCAAAATGTGGCTGAATCAATTACCTCCAACTACAAAGGGCTGCTGTGAGCATATTAGGATATCGAACCTTGATCTCTGAAGAATTTAGAAATTATCAGACCTGTACTTTAAAGCAAAGAATCTTCTACTGTTGCTAAATCAGGCCTTACAATGCAGATCTGAGGATATTCCTGCCTGCCTGAGGACAACGAAGATGATGAAGGGCCTGGAGGGGAAGGAGCATCTGAGGTCACTTGATCACTCCACAGCCTGGAGAAGAGGAGACTGAGGGGAGACCTCATTGCAGTCACAACTTCCTTACGAGAGGAAGAGGAGGGGCAGGCACTGATCTCTTCTCTGTGGTGATCAGTGACAGGACCTGAGGCAATGGCCTGAAGTTGTGCCAGGGGGTGTTTAGGTTGGATACTGGAAAAAGGTTCTTCATCCAAAGGGTGGTTGGGCACTGGAACAGGCTCCCCAGGGAAGTGGTCACAGCACCAGCCTGACAGAGTTCAAGAAGCGTTTGGATGATACTTTCAGGCACATGATGTTACTCTCAGGGATAGTCCTGTGCAGGGCTAAGAGTTGGACTCTGATCCTTGTGGGTCCCTTCCAACTCAGGATATTCTCTGATTCTGTGAACAAGTGAGGGCCAGGAAAAGAAACTATCCTTCATTTAACTTGTTTTCAAAGAGAAACTCAAAAAAATTACATCAAATCTAAGGTCTGACTTACTGAAGCTTTGAATCTGAGAAATCCTCAACTGATTTTGTGTCGTATTTTCGTAACTGTTCTGTCATTGTGAGGAAAACCATAAATCCATAATCAGATTGCTGTGGGGAAAGGAGACAGTAACACCCAGCCCCAGATGCTGCATCTCTCCATTTCTACCTGAAGCCACTCTCTGTACACCATAATAATATGTGCCTGTGATAAAATTTGTCTCAATCACTGTTTTTGTCCATGCAGAGCAGTCTCAACTCAGAAGAAGGCCTGGGTGTTGCTTCCCTAAGCATTCTCTATGCTGCACTCATCTTATCGTCTATGTTCCTCCCTCCAGTCCTCATCAAGAAGCTGGGCTGCAAGTGGACCATTGCAATCTCTATGTGCTGCTACATTGCATTCTCCTTAGGGAACTTCTATGCTAGCTGGTACAATTTAAATACTTTAACTCTGTCTACTGTGTTTGAACAAAATAAGTAAGGGCAAAATTCTGACTTCTTCTTTCTCAATTCCTACTCTACCTCTGTGTTGCATATTAGAAAGTTGGATGCAAAAGTGCTACCTGCAAGAAATAGAGATAAATAAATCCAGTAGCAGGTGAACCAAGAGATGAAAATGTGCAAAAAATCAGAATGAATACATCATTCACCCATCTGAAGTTGCTTCTCTAACTCATGTTTGTAGCAGAGATTTCCCTTTGGGAAAAAAATTAGAAATTTCATTTAAAAGCCAAATTACTTTTAGGACTGTTTTTGAAAAGATTGAAAGGAAGGCTATCTTCCAGCCAGTAGTCCTGGGAGAAGAGGTCCACAGGAAGAGGGTAGCTCTTGCCCTGCCTTTTCAGAGGTGGATGAACAACTTCCACTCTCCAGAGACAGGGATTGCAGCTCTTTGGAGGAAAGTTGTTGTGATCCATCTTCTGAAGTGCAGGTACAATGTAATTCTCAGTTAGAAGAAGATAAGGCACATGAGCAAAGACCTAGCCAGCCTAGCTTAGGTCTAGTCCCTGACAGAGCTGGGAGTGCTTGCACATCCCAAACTTCGTAAGACTGGCCTTTTCTGGATTCCATGTAACAGATTTATTGTGTCATACAAAGGATAAATCTATTTCTTTGATGTCTATTTTTGCCTCTGAATCTTAGGACAAATTATCATTATGCTAATGGACAACAGCTATGCTAAATAAAGTGTTCTTTGGCAGGTACACACTAATCCCTACATCTGTGATCCTGGGCTTAGGAGGAGCACCACTCTGGTCTGCCAAATGCACTTACCTCACCATTGCTGGCACTTCTTATGCTGAGAAAGCAGGAAAAAATGCAAAAGACGCTATCAACCAATATTTTGGGGTCTTCTTTCTGGTATTTCAGTCCTCTGGCGTCTGGGGAAATCTTACCTCATCCTTGATATTTAGCCAATCTTCCACCAAAGGTAAAATATATTTTAAAATTTTGGCACTTCTTTCTATAAATTTCAGCTAGATAGGTAAAAGGTAAATTTCTGCAGCTGAGCTTCCATAGGCAGTGGAAATAGGCACTTCAGATGTGAGTTAGCTCATCTGAAGATAGATGTATGAAATAAATGGGCTGCTTTGCTCTCTGAAAGTGTCCATTTTCTATCAACTCTTCGTCAGCCATAAAAAGAGTTCAGACAAATAGCTCAAAAATAGGTGTCTATTGAATTCTGATTTAATTCCACCCCTGTGTTGTAAAGCATGGATAGGCTCCTGGAAGTGACAGTTTTTCACATCTAACTTCTATTTAAAGTGGATTAAAACAAAAGGCAAAACATGAAGCAACCTTTTCGCAAAGTTTGTAGTATTGAATTGGTATGCTTTTAAACATTCAAGAGTAGTCAAGCTGATGCTGGTGCTTGCTGAAAATGAGTGCTCTACAGAACTGTCAAGAAGAAATAGCAGTAGCTGTTGGCAGGAGTCTGTGTGCCCAGGCTCCTCTGCTGTATTTCAGGCTCAGACAGCAGATGCCGATGTAGCTTGAAGAAATCACTCAACAGCAGTGCCCTCATTTCCCATGCATGTAATTGGTGTCAGCTTTAAACGGGCAGTTGTGAAGATAAATTAATACTTGGATGCCACCTTAGAGATTCAAAATGCTACGATATATTATCATTGCAGTCTCCCGTGCATTCCTTATCCTGTCAAAGTCATAACAGGGACTTTCCATATACATTCTACTATAAGTAGCAGGAAGTTACCTCTCTTCCCTGGCTCAATTAAGCAGAGTATTCAAACAGGTACTAGTTTAAAACTAAATATCAGGGAGCTGGCATGGGGTTTTAATCTTTGAATCCTTGGCTTTATGGCAAAGTAGTTGTCACAAGGTGTGATACTTTTGGAGAATCAGGCTTCCTTTAAACCCAAATAACTACAGATGAAACACCATTAGAGCAGAATGCTAACGAACTGCTTTCAAAGTGCAGTGGAGCCCTGCTGACCTGATCACTGAGCCACGTGATATCTCGGGAGGGACTGCCTGTTCTGATTTCGCTTGCAGGGCAGAGGCTGTGGTGCAGCTGTGGGGTCTGCACAGACTGCAACCGTTTTACTCTCCTCTGCCTCACAGCACACATCATTTTAATAAGAGGACTAAACCTCTACTTTTTTTGTCTTGTAAATCCCTTTCTAGTTTTACATCTGAGGATATTCCTCCAAATTCTAAAGAATTTCTTTTACTTATTTTTTTAATCAATTATATAGAATTTCAGAAAATGCAGTGTTCCTGGGAGATGTGCTGTGAACAGCTCTCAAAGTCAAAGGCCTTGCATACCTTCACAGCAGTGATGAGCAGTTATACCATAAGCTTCTCTGCTGCGCCTTCTCAGTGAGACTCAGCTTTAATCTAGAGGGAGCTTCTTTGCAGAGGTGAGAGAGTAAGCATCTCCAACCTCTCCCATATTTTTCTCTCCTCTGACATTGCAACAAAGGTATCCATCCATACTGTTCATATACTTAAAATGTACAATTTCACTGAGCAGTCAGAAAGATGTAGCATTTGTCTTCAGAATCAAAATGCATAGAATTCAGACATATACCTACACTTGACAAATTCCCTGCATCACTGCATCCAGAGGAAGCATGGCAAAGTTACACCATGAAGCAATACTACAACAGAAGACAATACTCAGGGTAAATTACAAGTCATGCTTTCTCACTCATCAATATTGCAGCCTTAATTCCAGAGAAACAGTGCAAACCCTACCTTGCACCTTCCATATCACTAATTGCATGTGCATCTTCAGATGACTCATGAACAGATGAAAAACTTGTTTTACACATTTCCACACTTCACTAGTGTGACTCATCTTTTCCATATGTTAATTTTGCTGAGGGTCTGATTGTCCAATTTTTGCTGAAGGTCTACAGCACTAGCCAGTGGCTATAATAAGGTAATGATTTTCTTTACGTTCTTAAATTTTATCTGGTGTTAAACCTAAAGTTGTTTATGAAGCTAGTTGAACAGCTGATTCACATTGCAGCAGCTTTGATTGCAAGCAACAAGGAAAACCACACTAAACATACTTATGCAATAACCTTAATTGAAAAATTACAGATCAACTCTTATTTAAGGACTCAGCCAAGGTACAAGTGTACTGCCCTTTATTGTGCTTGGACCAATGACAAATTCTGCAGTGAAAGCATTAAAATAATTGTATGGCTTTTTGATCATCCTTCTCCACTACACAGCTTATTCAGGCTTACACTTTGGATTAGTATTTATTTTTTATCAAGAGGAAGTAGGCATGGTGTCATGGTGACACACAGTGTGTGTGAGCACATGTGTGTGGCTTTGATGTATGACCAGCACAACACTGGTAAGATTGAACAAAGCAAAAGTCTTACTCCAAACCCTGCCGAACTGATCTAGTTTAAGGTATGTTCTCAGAAACTTATAAAGCCAGTAATAAAATAATAAAACCAGGAAAAGCAGACTTCTTGGAAGACTGCATTACTGGGTAGTCGTAATTTGAATTTATAAAACAAAAAGATGTCTTGAAGTGGTTTCTGTTCCTATAACATATACAGACATTATCTGGAGAGGGATAATGTGCAATGGCTGTAAGAACTGTGGACCATCAGTTCAGTGGCAGTGTAAACTAAGGGACCTGTTTCATGGGGTGTTATGACTAAGATGTAGCGATATGCACTGGAACTTTGAATACTGCAAATTGAGCTTGCATTCAGATTTTAACCTTTAATTTTAGTCCTTATTTCCATGTAACCATCAGTTCAGTGTTAAGTCGGAAGCTACTGCTTCTGTTAAATCAAATATTTGTGTGTTAAACTGGGATTCTGAAGTTAATCATTTCTAATCAGGAAGGATTTGAAATGGGGACCAATCACTGAGCACTGGATTCCCATCTCTTTATATCCTTATGTATAGTGTGCAGTTATCTGATCTCTTCACTGACCTGCCTTTCTTTTGGTTCTTACTGAATTAGTGGAAATCTCAGAAGAAGACCTGGCATGCTGTGGAGCATACAACTGCCTGGCTGATACCACTAACACCACTGATTCAGCGAAACCATCCCACTCCTTAATCTACACACTGCTAGGTGTTTACACTGGTAAGTAATACGCACAATCTGTAAGCAATATCACTGATGGGGAATCTAGTACTTCTGAAATCTAGCATGACTTTGCAGATTAAGTTTCTGACTTTGTTCTTCAATCCAATTTGCTAAAAGGAAATAAGGTATGTGAGACCTGTAAACAACTCCTTTCTAGCTTCAAATGTTTTATGCCAGAGCTGTATAATTTTTTATCTAAAGGAGCAAGACATTCTTTAAATTTTTTACCTGAAATAAAGTTGAAGCCCAGTGTGGTAACCCCATTGTTTCACCCAAAGTCAGTGTTCCTCTACAGACTAGACTCAAAAGTATGCCCACATTGCAATTACAGGATTACAGCAGCTTATCCAGTTATGCATGAGATGGTTTTAAATTCACTATTGTCAGGACCAGTAATAGTGATCTAGTTATTGATGGCATAGGGCAAATTTATATGCATGCAGAGGTCCAAGATGGTAAGAGCAGCCCAGATAGCAGTACTTGAACTCACCAACTTCTAGTCAAGTGGGGATGCCTATCAGAACTGACTGGTGTCCTACCATATATAAAGAAGTTTTAGCACAAGAACTACATTGTATTTAGAGATGGACCTGAACCACAGCTCCCAGAACAAGCAGTCATTTGAGGGAAGGTTTTTGGACCCCTGCTGACACTTCACAACTGCAGTCAACTCTTAGTTGCCTGCTTGAATACCTTGGTGTGAAAGGCAAAGTTGAAGAGAAGCAGTAGGCAAATTGGCATTTGCTAATTGGCTCCCATTTACTACCTACGGCTGCTAAAGACCTCCCTTGCATAAGGCTAGAAAAGAATCAAAGAGAGGGAAGGCTGATGCCATCAAAAATTGGAAAGACAAATAGATGTGCCGAGATTCATTGAGTGAGGAAATTTCGAAAAGTATCCAGCTCAAAACAAGTTATCCTCTGGATAAAAGAAAGTATTTGGCAAGGCAATATGCCACCTTGACTCCATTAAAATATCTTCACAGTCTCTGAACATAGATGTATTCTCTGTGCTGAGACAGATGCATGGAATTTATTATATGCTCCAACAGAGTGCATGTGATCTACACAGAGCCAGCTCTCACGGGACAAGGACACTGCAGCAAACCCTTCCTCTTTCCCCAGCCTCCATTCCTAATTGGTGAGAAAATGTAAAGAATATCCCCCCATTTCCCTTCCAGAGTGTACTGGAGCTGATGACTTTCTGCTAAAGGCAAGTTTGTCTCACAAGTTTAAATTTAAATTTGATGACTAACATATACAGTGCTCCCTTAGGCTTTGCTCATGTAAAATGAATGCAACCCTGCTGTCTACTGACCCCACATCAGTAGGGTTTCATTTTTCTTTTAAACTTTTAATAAAAGATATGTCTTTTCCCACCTCAAGGGAAAGCAAATAGTTAAATATTTCATCCACAGACGTTTTTAAATGTGTCCTCTATTTGGTGACTGAATACATATTTTGCCCAGCTTGGGTGGAGACAATACTAGCGTAGTCTTTGTTGTTGAGTTTTCTCAGGGACTGTGAATGTTTTTACTTACATTCATACCAACCACTCTTAAGCCATGTCATTATCTCCTCTGATTGCTCTTGATTCATTTGACATATTTGTTAGAATATTTTTCCTGAAAGTGTGGATTCCCTGCTCTCGCTCATATAAGTCCTGCAATTAGCCCATATGTACTAATAAACACCCTGGCAGAACCAGCAATTACATCATGAAGAGTTTACAGCTCAGCCTCTGTAGGGAACCAGGACACTGGAGAATACAATTTCATTCTAGGAGACATGGAAGAAAAATAATAAACAACAAAAAATTGAGGCAGTTTATTGTAAATCTGCTGATGCATTTGGACATTAAAAGTTCACAGAAGAGACAGTAACCATGCACATAACATAGGAGCACATTAAACAGACAGTGTGGATGGGAAGAGGTGCCTGGTTCTCCTCTTACTCTGAACTCTACTTGTTTCTTTTCCATGGATGGAATTCTAGTCAGCATAAGTAAGAGAGGAAACATAATCATGCCCTGCATTCATAATGAAGCAATCAATTGTGAATCTGTGGCTGTTTCATGTATAATATGAGACAAGTTTATTTTCTCGGTAACATGAAAAAATTGTATTGATTCACTACACAAACAACAAACCATTTTCTGATTAACTACCTTATGTATTCTTTCATATGGTGCTTCTGCTAGGAAGTAACTTCAATCTTTTTCAAGTTAGCTAAAATTGCTCACCATCATCATCAAAACAGCACATATTCCATACTCGAAGCATTGTTCTGAGCTGAAACAAAAAAAAAAAAAAAGGAAAAGAAAAAGCACAACATATACTGAGATCCAAGACAGCATTTATTTTTCTTTCCATGTATTCGAAAGAAGATCCCCCCTAGCCAGGAAAAACTTGGCACTAGAAGTGAATATTCCTCTCTCATGTTGATTTAAAGGCTTTTGATAGCTCCCGAGGGAGCTGTTCCCGGCCAACTCCCCATCCCCGCGCCCCTGGATTGCCCTGGAAGGGTGAGCCATCACCCTCTGCGGCCGCGCAGCTGGCCCGGCGGCTGTCACAACAGGACAGTCACAGTTAAGCTGAGGGGATTTGTGAGGTGTGCAGCTGTATGCAGAAGATGTGAATGTAGATCAGGCCTTCTTGTTTATACAGAAATGGCCTTTACACTGAAACGGAATCAGAGGCATCTGCCAAAGTATCCCACAGAGTGCTAAGCATTAAGTCAGAACAATAACAGCAGCAAGCAACTTCCCATCATTCTTCCAGCATTCCTCAGTTTTTCATGAACTTTTTGTTTTGTTTTTTTTTGCAGCTAGTGGTGTGCTAGCTGTGTTGCTGATTATTATATTTCTGGACCAGATCAAATCTGATCAAGCAGAGACTGAGAAAGAAAAACCAGAGATACCATCTTTTTGGTCTACATTCCTAGCAACTTTCCAGCATCTTAAAGATAAAAGGCAGTGTCTTCTAATCCCTCTGACAATGTACAGTGGGTTTGAACAGGGATTTCTTTCTGGTGACTATACAAAGGTGTGGATGAGAACGGAAATCTATTTCTGTCTGACTTTTTTTTGTGTCTTTGCGTCTTACTATTGCATCTGAATCTATATTTACGTGTTAAATGAAGATGTTTTCAATGGTGATTTGTGGATTGCTAAATTACTGCTTACTTCTGCTTGAATGAACTCTGAGTGGCATCTTCAAAGAGTAGAGGCCAGCAGTAAATATGTCCCTTGGAACAGCCTCAAAAAGAGTGCAGTAGAGAGCTTAACTCACCAGTGGAGGCCACAGCAGAGAGCTACAGGTTCAAACTCTTCAGCTTGTTGTAAATAACAAACTGGGAGAAAAGCCAGAAGTCAGCAAAGCTTTTATATCTTCCTTCCTTCTGGTTTCCCTAGAGTTTGTATAAGTGCAAGTCAGCACACATATCATGTATTTTATTTTGACAACCTTTACGGTAAGAGAGCAAGTCCTCAACATGGCTGGCTGAAAGCCCTCACCAGTCACTAGTGCAATAGGTCCAAACCCTGATGGATTGAAATGATTAAAACCACCTCTGCTCCTCCAGTTTCTCTGCAAATCAAGACACACAGCAGGTGTGTTCTCCATGCATTTGTTGAAAAAAAACGTGAAGAAAGGGAGAAATCTTCCTGAGCTGCTGCTTTGATGCTTAAGGTTTCAAACCTTGCATCAAAGAAGATGGAAGAGTACACTTGCTGCTATGTTGTAACGGATTGAAAGAGGCACTCCATGATCACCTGCACTGGTCATATGCTCTTATAGACGAGGTCCTCTTCGTTTCTTGGGAGCTGCTCTGTAATGACCATAGTTTCAACTGTCAATTTTCACCTCTTGGGCTATGAAGGGAATGGCAAAAAATTTCTAGTGCTACTTCCAGGAGTTTTATTTATAGCATGCAGTGCTCTGATTTGTTCTGCTTGTTGTTGCTCTGTTTGCATGGCATCAGTCTGACTGGGACCTGGGTTAGGAGTATTGCTGCTGAAGACCAACTGTATCAATACACCAGGGACTTGTCAGCAAACTCTCCAGCTCTGCTCCTTTGATCTTGTCCATGCTATTTACCAAATACTCAGGCTAAGACCTTTGAACTTTAGGTGTGTATTTTCACGGAAGATAATGTAGCACCACTACCTCTTCTCTTCCAGGCATACGTGACCTGTGCACTAGGGATACAGTACGTTGGCTATGTGATGATCTGCTTTGCAGCTGTAAATTCCCTCTGCTCTCTGCTCTTCGGAAAGATCTCTCAGTTCACGGGTAGAAAACTTCTATTTGCATTAGGTATGTGAATGTTTCTTGAATGACTGATCACCTCATGTAATAGATCAGAACCAGTGCTCTACCCCTTGCACCCCATGCACAGGGGGGTAACTCGCTGTCAGCTATCAATTAATACCAAAGCCAGTCTGGAGGCAAACTTCACAAACTTCATTCATGAGAAGAGAGGCAGCACAGTTCACAATTAAGCACTGAATTGAAGTCTTTGCGTTACATCACTTTGCTGGTGATGTAAGTTCACCATGCTTTTGAGGGTATTATCTATGCAGAAAGTGCCCAATAGTCTCGATGCTTTATAGCTCTAATGCAACCAGTGATAATTAATGCAGAATTTGAGACTTGCACTATAACAGTGAAGGATTTCTCCACTGGGCTGAAAAATCCTCACCTTTATGGAGTGAAAGAAAATCACTGTTGATCTGAGTCTTGGGGAATGGTAAATTTGGAAATTTCAGCAGAATTTCAGGAAAATTTTTAAAGGTTGGCCTGGTGCCATTTCTACTACTTGTTCTAGTAGGGAGAAAAATAAAGTCATATGCCAGAGTGTCAGGCTAGAATAACTTAAGGACTTGTGTATGGGATGGTAATTTTCATTTTGCCTTGAGAAAAAATTTGCATATTTAAGAAAGACCAAAAACCACCAAACCCTCTAGATATCCTTAATTGTTTCCTCTGGCCCTGAATGGAAATCTCATTTAAGGACTAGGCAAGGAGAGCAGAAGGGTTTTTGCACTCCCTTCCCACATGCCTCACATGGTGAGTGCAAGTCTTTCAGCAGCCCCTTCTCCTACTCAGTGGCAGTTCGTGTCCTTTGGTCTAACAGCCATGCCAGCGCTGAGGGATCTCTCAGCTCAGGACACTGCTCAGAACTGTGAAATGAAGACTCTCAAAGGCCTGCACTGTCTTGTATTTCATGTGATATCAACTCAGTCAGCACAAATCTCAAAGAACCAGAAAGATTTTAAGACTGCCTTGTGCTCTAGTTGTGAGAAGAATAAAAAAGCATTATCTATCACTATCTGTCCTGTATATAATTGCATCTATATTTCTCTTCTTTCTTTCTAAATCAACAGCCACAGTTACAAACACCGCCTGTATAATAGCACTACTGCTGTGGAAACCTCATCCTAAGCAGCTCGCTGTGTTTTTTGTATTCCCTGCTCTTTGGGGCCTATCCGATGCTGTTTGGCAAACACAAACTAATGGTAAGTCCTGTTGGCAATGAAATGTATTCTCTTGAGATATAAGAATCTGCATGTTTGCATCTGTAAAACAATGCATGCATAAAAATGATAATGGCATTAAGACAGCATCTAAAAGAAATATGTTGAATCATGGGAAAGTAGAAGAAATAAGAGCACATTTGGAATAAGTAAGAAAAATACTCATAAAACCAATTTTTCCAAGATGAAGAGAGAAGAATACTGCAGCAGATGATAATGAGTATTCAAAATAAATATTCTGGAGGAGTATTTCAAAGAAAATTAGAAACTTAGAAGAATTATACATTTAGTCTGTCTTTTACAATAAAGGAGAGCGCTCTGGATAAAAAATCAGCTCAAAGATCAACAAAAGAAGAAGGAAATTAGCTGTTAGAAGTTACTAGAAAAAAATTGAAGGAGAAAACTACAGAAAGAAACATTATACGAGCAAGTAAATCCATACAGTTCTGATTCATTCAGTTTGAAAAATTATAATCCAATGTGATAAGGCATAAGAAGACAATAAAACGGAGCTGAATCATGGGAGACTTCCACTTGAAGGAAGCCTAACAAGCTAGAGGTCTTTAGCCTGGACAAGTGATAAGTACAGAAACCAGTTGGTAAGGTCATTAAGAATATGGAGAAGGTGATTAGAAATTCACGTTTCTCTTAAAAACAGAATTAGTGGCACCAGATGAAGACAGAAGCCTTTGTAGAAATCAAACCATTTTTCACCCAATGCATAATCAAAGTATAGAATTCATTGCCAAAAATATTTTTCAGTTGGAATTACATCACTTCAGGGGAAAATGTTCTTTGGGGCTATTAAAGGCTGGTGGTCCAGAAGAAATCTCCAGTTCAGAGTGTCCCTACGTCTTTGATTGCCAGAGTCGGAAAGACTTTTGGGGGGAAATATCACTGTATTCTTGCCTCATTTCTTACACTCTTAGCCCAGAAGCCTGTTACTGAAAGTATGCCATTGGACTTCTAATCTCATGCATTAGGTTTATTCTTACAGTCTTTTATATTCTGCTTTGTGACACAGTGCAATTAATTATTATGTACTGACAGTTCATATAATGAGCTGATACAAACTGACTTCTGTAAGGGATTGTTTAAACTTATCCCTTAATGAAAACTAAAGTTCTCTTACAGACCCTAAAGCCAGACTCTCAAGTGCTGGAGAGGGCAAGAAAGAGTTCTAGTCTGTGATGACTTGAAGTAAAGTCTGCTCATGACTGTCAGTTACAGTCTTTTTAAATCAATGCCATAGTCTGGGTCAGTAAGACAGTTAAATGATCTCCCTTCTGCTCCTGTATTTTGCCTCTTATTTCGTCAATATTGTTTTCCTCTATCTCAAATTCATATTTAGCAGATGCCATAGGAATATACATGTAGCAGAACTAGCTCCTCTGGGCACACATCAGGTTATGTGTCTCGGCCTCCCTCCCTTTGGTGCCTTTGCTTGTTTCAGGAGTTAAGATGATTTCACCCACTAGATAAACTGTCATGAGAGAGCCAAAGGGAAAACACAGCAGTCCATTGCCCAGCACTGACAGTGCTCTCCTTTCAAGCATGTGTAGAATTCCTGCCTCTACACACAAGGAAGCAAGCAGCCAGCAGCTCCAGCTCCAGCTCCAGCTCATATCCCCTAGAGGAGAGCTTGCACTTACATCAAGGGACACCCTCTCATCATCTCACATTGTAACCCAGAGCCTTGTGCCTTAGGGAAAAATTTTAAATCAGTGCATTTATTACTCAGGTTCATGAAAGGACAACATCAGTGAGGATTTGCTCTCTCTGAAGTAAAACCGTTCATTCATTTCCTGCTTCTTCAGCCACAATCTTTCTTACTGCTCACTAAGCTTCTTCTCAACACTCTTGAGAGCCATATCTTAGTCTTCCACTGGGCTAAAGGACCTGCCCTTTGTTCTGCTTCTGTCTTTTCCAGAAAGTCTTGCTTCAGACAATGGGCTTCTTTCAGAATCGCAGAAGGGGTTAGGGTTGGAAGGGACCCCTGGACATCAGCTGGTCCAAACCCATTACTCATGCAGGGCCACCCAGGCACAGCCACTTACTTAGGATCATGTCCAGACAGCTTTTGGTTATTTCCATGGAGAGAGACTCCACAATCTCTCTGGACAGTCTGTGCCAGTGCTCACCATCAAAGTAAAATGATTTTCCTATGTTCAGAGGAAACCTCTGGTATTTCAGTTTGTGCCCATCGCCTCTTGTCCATTTTTCTTGGACATCAGTGAAAAGAGCTGGACTCCATCATCTTTGTACCCTCTCTTCAAGGATTTACACACATTTGAGATGTCCTCAGTAAGGACATCTCCTCAGTAAGGTCCCTGCACACCTGATAAAGATGTACCTGAAGCCCTCATTAGGAAAAAAAGGGGTAGGTACAGAGGACCTAAGTATTAGAGAAGGTGTTTGGGAAGTGGTTGTAGTTTCCAAACCCCCACATGAGACATAGGCAGTTTCATGCTTATTTAATGGTGAGTGAGCTCTGGAGCTATGTGACAAGACATACGCTCTATTACTGCACTGTAACAGGTCATGTCCATTCCTAGATTCCTACAGGATACTAGTGAAAATTTCACCTGTGTTTTAGCTTGGAAAAAACCCCATATGTTCCTTTTCCTTGCATAATGTCTTTTTTTTTTTTTTTGTTAGTACCTTATTCAGCTGTTTCACAGCTCCCAGTTATAAAATTGTACAAAGTTTGCTTTGTCACATTGTCACAATGAAATGCTGAGTGATAACATGAAACCTTAACAGAGAGGTGCAGTGACATTAACTCACAATGCTGCATCCTAGAACAGGATCTTTTGTTTGACATATCCACTTGGGGCTAGATGTCTTCTCCCCTTCATCAGTTTTATACAGATATACATCACATGAGAAATTCCCATCATCAAAGGTCATAAGACCTCCAAAACAGCATTGCTGACTAGAGTCTGTGGTATTTCCCTTGGTAAGCTCCCGTGACTGCTGATAGGGCTTCAATAGATTAACCAGTGAATACATGCAATGGCATTGTGCCACATTCTTAAGGCATTCTGTGGTAATCAAAGATGGCTCACTTTGTGCTGCTGTGAATAGTTAATACTCGAGTACCCCCTAGAGGATACGTAGGCTTATGGTGGATGAATCACTTCACCTTATAAAGGCTTCCTAACATGTTTTCATTCATGTATGGACACTCTAATTTATTTCCAATAAAAGCTGCTTCATTTCAGAGCATGTAGTGCCCTTTCTTGTTTAACTTGAGCATAGATGCTGTTATTACCCATTGACAATTTCACTTCTGGTATAACAATTGTGTAGCACAGAGCTGTCAGGTAGATTACAGTAAAATCAAGTTCTTTACAGGCTGATGTGCATCTTCAGAAAGGATATGAATGAGTCTAAAGAGTTTATAAACCTGGGCTCAAATAATTTTCAGCAGTCCTGTCGTGTACACATGCCTACTACAACTGGGGGAAGGAGTAGGAAAACGAGCAGTGGTAAACAAGCAGGATAATTGCCATGGAAGTGAACTGTAAAAATGCAGACCTATCAGCCTCTCTACTCAGCCAGCCCAGCAGGTCCTGGTGAAGTTTCAGCCAGGCAATTTGCACCACACTGCACTTGACAGTGTTTGTGACGAGGACAAATATTTAGGTTTGGGGCAAAACCACCATTGTGCTCCTATGTAACTGCTAGCTAAGAGCACATGTGTATCCTGAAAATGAGGACTTCCCGGCCAGGTCAGCCCTTCCTATAGCTGAACTTTGGACTAGATCCTCACTCAATTCTCCCATTGTTTTGGTTGAAAAAGAAGGCTTCAAAATAGCAAGGGATGGACTTGTGATGGACTTATCCAGATTTTCCATCATGTGTAAATTGAAAGAGTTCAGTAAATGTCCCCTTGAAGTCATCAGGATTCAGTAGGTTTTTACATACCAATGAAGTCTCCCCCTACCTAACAAAACTGAAGGGATAGTTGAGTCTACCCAGACTTTAAGAGAACTTTGTACTCCTCTGTGCCTTTTGGCTAAATGTACATATTTCAAACAGATATGATGTTAGAGAAGTGGATGAGAAGAGTCAAGGTTCATGATATTCCTATCTTCCCTCCCTGCACACCATAGTTGAGTCAGAGGAAATGCCCCCTTCTTTATCACAACTGATGCTAGCTCAGCACCCAGAGGAAAGCAAGGTCTCCCCCCTTTCCTATCTGCTCCACTAGTCAGACCTGGAGACTGGGAATCCTACCCTGACTCCCACTTGTGGGTGTGCTACTGATCAAAGTCAGTGGGATCTTCCCAGTGAACATAACTGCATTAGAATGATCTGTTTAACTAAGTCTCTATGTCAAGCAAGTTTTCCAGCTGCTACCCAGGGGTTCTGTGTGCATCGAGGATATTCTATTTGCCAAACCATCCAGGAGCTGAAAACCTGGTTATCTCAGAGGTGCAAATCTTCCCTGCATACTAAATTCAAGCCCAATTGTAGCAGTTTTCTCAGCTTTCTGATTTAAGTGTTTTGGGTCAGTTTATTTCTCTCAACTTGGCACATATGAATAGAAGACATTATCACCACTGGCGACACTGTGTGAGCCTCACCTGGGGGCTCCCTGAGGCTGAGTTCTGGTGAAAACAAGGGCCATGCATTTTACACAAACAGTCTCTGCATGTTCTCAGGCAGGCGAAAGAAATAGTTTGAAGAAAAGTCAACAGTGCATGCAGGGTACAATCAAGTTCTTCCCAAAACTGGTGACGTATGGGAGCATCTTAGTCCCTGAGAACCATGTTGTCCCTAGTCAAAACTGCCTGTTCTGTGAAAGCCTGCAAGGACTTGGTATGATTTTCTCAATAGTTATACATGGGGACCCTACAATGTCAAAAACCAGTTCTGGACATCTCCTCTTCCTCCTTACTTACTTGTTCATCAGTGCAAGAACCTTCATTTTTGTGGCTTATATTTTGAAAAATAAACTTCCTGGCATCTCACTTCAATAGAGCCCATCCTTCCTTCCTCATGTTTTCATTCCCTTTTATCTGATATTCTCTATTTTGTCTGGTTGGCTCTATTATTTCACTTATAATAATTCACAGAGGCACAAAAAATTTTAAGACAAAGTTTGTATTTTCCTTTCTCTGACAGGTATGAGGGAGGGTCTGTCTTCCCCATTGCAATCTATTTATTCCCTTCGCAGAAAATACATGGTAGCAGGCTTAATCTTCACAAGCCATGTCCTTCCTTCCTTCCTTCCAGGACTCTATGGCATTTTATTTGAGAAACACAAGGAGGCTGCCTTTGCAAATTACCGTCTCTGGGAGTCACTTGGATTTGTCATCGCCTTTGGTTATAGCACCAAATTGCAAGTTTACATCAAACTGTACATTTTATTGTCTGTGCTTGTGTTGTCTATGGTGACATATGGAGCAGTTGAATGCCTTGAGGCTAAGAGCTCCCCTGGGACACCTACTGCTACAAAGAAGGAAAGTGGAGGACCCCTGACCCAAGAAACACACATGTAATCCAACAGGGGCAAAGTGATAGAGGCAAAGTAAACAAACTGGCCAGTTCCTATGTCTCCAAGGGCATTCCAATATGTATTACCTCCAGAAAGATGGTAATGGAACAGATTTCAAGGCCAATATAATACAAATGTCTTAAAAGTAAAAATCTCTTTTGACGTCTCAGCTTTATAAGGGAAGACTGTCTGACTTCACCCTTTCATGCAGATGACTAACTAAATGTTGTGTATTGTTTTAATTAATAAAGTCTTAATAAATGTAAACCAAACTCTTAAAGTCCTCATATTTTTATTTCTGTGGATAAGACCTAGTACCATAGCTTTACAATGAAACCACACTCATGTGGAATGAGAAGATAAGAGCAACTGGTGTTGCTCAGCTGATTGCAGACAACACACATCTTTTCTTTTAAAGATTTATGTTATTCTTATGCTGCATTCTTTAACACTTGCCGCAAATAACATCAACTTATAAACTGGCTATATCTACACATCATATCTTCACACCTCATACTCCACTGACCACTAAGTCCACCAGCTTGTCTCAGGTCAGCAGACAGCTGTGTTTCTGTCCATGTCATCCCTCTATCCCAGATCTCTTTCTCCTTTGGTTTTCCTGTCTCCAATTTTTCTGTCACCAGTTGCAGCAACTTCATCCTAAAAGAGGTGCCTTTCACATAACCAAATACTTCAGTTATTATGACCTTCCCCACCAGCTAAAAGCTGCAAACAAAGACTGTTTTCTAAATTATTACAGAAACAAAAAGAATGTCAGCATTTTAACTGGAGAACAGGGACCTTTTGTTAGAGGAATTCATGGGAATAAAAACAATGTTGCTTTATAAAACATTGGTATCATATATTTAGTTTCCCAGCCAAACTGAAAACATTAACCACATTCACTTTTTTATGATGCCTAATTGAGAAAAAAATCAACATATGTTTGTTTCGCTCAGCGTAAGGAAGAACAAACTGAAATTCTTAGTGAAACACATGGAAAAGAATGATATCTTGGATTTATTTTGATTAGAGTTTCCTTTTACAAAACAAATAAAATATGCTGTGAAAAGCTGAAAAGGAGAGTTACACAGCAGTAAAGAGAAAACAATGCAATTTTATCATTACACCAGTCGATATCAAACTGCATGGATGCTCATAGCATCATAATTAAATTGATAAACTGAAGTATGTGTATGATCAACATCAGCAATGCTCCTTGCTCTTTCTTTCATAGATACTCTGTAATTTGAATGGTGATTTGTTAATCGTCTGAGTCCCTGAAAACTAAAGAGAAGGTAGAGCAATTCTATAATATTGCTATGAAAACGTATTTGTTGTTACAGGAATTTGGGGGGCATAAGGAGATAATTGGGCATCTCAATCAATGGGCAGGTAAATGAGCTGAGCTCCTCAAGAGAAATGTTTCAGTGATTTCAAAAACTTCGCTTCCCTGGAAGTGTTCAAGGCCAGGTTGGATTGGGCTTTGAGCAATCTGCTCTAGTCAGCGCAGGGCAGCACTGAACTGTATGCTTGAGGCTCTTATGCCATGGTCCAGAATTGTAGTCACTTTCACAACTAAGTGGCAGAAAAACAAGGGAAATTGTGATCAGTACCATAAAATAAACACTTCAATGAGAAGTACTGTGGGCATTTATTTTAATGTTGCATACACAAAGAGCACATGACCACATCCCATTCAAGTCTCACTCAAGAGACATTACATTCAGGTAAGGTTATTCCAATCTAAGCCAGTCACTCAGCCAAAGTAATTTTCAGCCTTACAGATCCATCCAGTCCTTTTCACAAGTTAAATCTTGCTAACAGTTCTGACCTGCTACAGTGGTTGAGCTACAGTGCAGCCCTTTGCGGGGAAGAATTACTTCTTATCTAGGATGAGATTACCCTCCTCATCTTTGATTTGAACTCGTCCAGTGGAGTACTTGGTTTCCCGTCTGCCGTTGCAGTACACAGTTTTCACGGTGCCATCTGGGTACTCCCGCCTCTTGAACTGTGCAGTGTGAATCTCCTTCTGGCCATTACTGAATATCACTATTTTATCTCCATTCCTGAAAGAAATAGCAATGAATGCAGTGATGAGAAGGCACTGTCTTTGTTAACCTGTCTCACTGAGCTGTCTAATGTGACTCAAAGAAAGCAGAAAATAATGTCAGAATTAACACAGGATGGCATTAGAGATCTTATCTCACAAAAAGATTTCAATACATAGTATAATAGCTAAGGGAGATTTGCGTTTTACATGACTTCATGGAGGGATCTCAAGGCTTTTTGCAGGCAGAAAATCTATTTTACAACAGGAACCTTTCGAAGCCCAGAAGAGGCACAAATGAAAGATTCCTGTTTTTCTCATGTTGCATGGAGGAATAGAGAGACAATACATGAAATGCCTTGCCTGAGATTAGAAAGGGAGCCAAATGGGTAAGAATACAGCTTAGGAGCCCTCACCGTGAGTCCTTTAGCACCTACATTTTTAACACAGACAACTGGTGATCTCCCAGCAACTCTGGCCAGTGTAAAGTTACAAGGAACCAAATGAGGAATATTTCACAGTCACTTTGCCAGTGACAAATGATCATCTATCACTCAAGGTGGAAGTGAACAGTTTTCAGTGCTACATTGTAGCAAAACCTTTGCTATCTTAAAAATCCTTTCTCCTTTCATCTAGAAATTTCCTAGCTATGCCAAACCCAGCCACAGTTCTAAATGTCAGTATCATTGGGTGTGTGTCCAATGCCTGGTTCCTGTCATTTATACAAGACTTACTTTTCTACTTTTACTACTGTGCCATCTGGGAAAAAAGTTTCCTTCAGTCCGTCACTATAGAGGCACTTCACTGTGTGATCTGGGAACACAATTTCTTGTGTGCCATCAGGATAATGTTTTTCTGTGGAAAAGAAGATGTAAGAAGTCTATCTAGTATTCTTTCATGCTTCTGTACACACAGCTAGGTCAGGATTTTTTTGGATATCGCAGTGAGGATGGAAATTATATGCAGAGTACAGCTAAAGAAATTAAAGAATCACATAAACAGATAATCAAAATTAGAAGAGTTACATTTATATTCCATTACTATACTTGCTCTGTAGGAGGAAACTGAGCAGTGAAGTGATGGAATATACTGGAAGTGAAATGCAAAGACACTGTTAAATGGCAAGAAAATATTTAATCTCTTGGAGTCAGAACGCAGACCACACTTTCATAGTAGAAATAAATCTGCACATACCGTTCACGCTTATGAGCTCTTGCATACCTATCTGATTATTAGGGAACTGCAGCACCTTCAGACCATCTGGATAAGCAGTGTGGGTTGTCTGTGCATCTGCATAATAATAAATCTGGAAGGAGAGTGAAGTGGTAGCAGTATGTTCACAATATTTGCATAAGCAGATTCAACCATAACAATGTGCTTAAAAATAAGCCATCTTTAAAAAGTCATTTCAAGGTCGTTTTCTGCATCTGCCATCCATAAAAGTATCTGTGTTCACATTGCTGTTCCTTCCTCTCATTCACTCTCCTCCTCATGACTGTGTCTAGATGACACTATTTTCATCTCTGTGGCATACAGAGATAGAGTGCATACATGAAAGTCATCCTCCTATTTCTTTGCTTTGGATCTCATCCATGAACTATTAATTTAAAATAGCCCTACTGCTACCAAGGCCTCACTTATTTCCACTCTAGCTCACATACTTATTAACTACTTATATTTATATAATGCCAAGAGGAATTAGCTACTCTACAAATGAATAAAAACAAGTCCTTGCTTCAGACAGCTGCTTCTGCCCCTTGCCTTGTTCAGTCTCCTGCTTGGCCAACCACATATTTTTTTCCTTCTTTGACTGTTACCTTCGTGCCTTTCCACTTTTGTCCTTGTAGATGAAGAAGTTTCACTGCTCAGGGTTGTTAAACCAACACCCTTCCTTATCAACTTCTCTCAGAATTAATAGATCAAGATAAATGATAGGACCTTGTTGGAAAATCAATTAATCATTTTATTTTCCACAAAGAAAAAAAAAGTTACACACCACTCTCTGATCTGGCATGATCTTCTTTACATCTCCATTGGAAAAGCTAATTGTTGTTGTCCTTTTATCAACACTAATCTCTTTTCTAGTACCATTGCGGAAAGTGAGGATTCCACGTCCATCGGTAAGCACCTCTTCTACCTTCAAACACATAAAGCATCTAATTGAAGTCAAAGGAAATGAGCAGCATTGCACTGCCTTCCAATTAAACTGGAGTTTGAAGTAAGTAATTCTATGCCTTTATATTTCAGAAGTTATCGCTGCAGAACAGGCCTTATTTTTTTTTTTCATTTGTGTATAAAGGGAGCCAAAAGAAATTTTCTTTTCACAAGATGAACTTACTTGCATCACATATCCCAAATTCTCACCCTATTGCCTTGTTTTTCTGTTAAGGGAGGTAAGGTACGCAGCCCTGTGGCAATAGGGATGCCAGTCAGGTTTTTCCTTGACCAACTTCAGTGAATTATTGTCTGGACTCATTTCATATATGCTTGTGCATCTTCCACACAGGTGACTTGAGAGACCCTGCTTCTGGATTATGTGAGCCAAAACGATTTAATTGCTGTATTAACACAGAGTGCTGACAAGATAAGTTAACAATCGTTGTTTTCCAAATAATCCTGTATGGACATTCAGTACTACAGAATTAATTGTGGCTGCATGCAGAAAGCTGAAAAATTGCTCAAAACTTCTTAACAGCAGACAATAATGCCACCAGTGTGCTCTTCTACAGACAATACACTGGTCAGAGAAGGTTTCATACCCAGCACAGCCTCTGGTTAATCAGTTTCCCTGGTATTACTATGGCAGCTGGTTCTGTTCACCATATATCAAATCCTACAATATAATTCATTTGAAGTCCAAAAAAGAAGACAACCAGAAGATGCACTATAGCTTTGCCATTTAGTTCCAACAATCAGAATATCCACAAAAAGGGAATGCCTCCCAACCAAAAAAAAAAAACAAAAATCCTATTTTCTCTTACCTTTCCATCACAATACTCTATTTTTTCCTGCACCTCTTCCTCACTCTTTCTTCTTTCTTGATTCAACATTGACCTTCCAGATAATTTTGGAGGCTATGTTATGAAAACATCACAGTCAGTGTTATACAAACATATATGTTTTAAAAATATTTTCATTAATTTTAATCAACAGTGCAAACCCCATGTTTACTTTCACACATGCAGAGGAAAGATGCCCTTCTTTTAGGTATTGCCTTGTCTTTGCAATGAATTTTTATGTTTTAGTTGTAGCTAGAAATTTTGCACATTAACTCAAATTATCTTCAGTTTGCACAGCTAAAGGTAGCAAAAAGGAAGTCCAAAAATGAAGTGACAAGAGTGCATTCTGGCAAAATTACACGGTACAAAATGGAGAAAATAAACACAAGAACAGAGAGGAGAACTATCTCTGAATATTGGGTTACTGATTTACAAAGAAAGGTACCTATATAAGCTAGAGCCACTCTTCCAAAACAAATTACGTGGCCTTTAGCTCTTAGGTAATGCTATCTATGTAGGTAGGGGCTATTCTGGATGTTGCAATTCCGATTTACCATTGCCATGAGTGCTCTTTGCAGTGTGGCAGCATAAAGGAGCCTTAAGTTAATCGGCATCTGGCACATAGCATCCAGGGCAGCTACCAGATGATGTTAATTACTTTTGAAGATGTGGTGAAATTTTGAATAACAGGATCCAAAGGAATAGGGAATACTGCTCCCCACAGGGCAATGATATGCTTCAGTAAATGGCTATAAACACCGTGCGTGTATGTGAGATACATTCCTAATGCTCTGTCCACTGCATAGCCTAGAAAGTGGGAATGGAGTGTTTTCCTTTCTTGGTATGTTTTATTTCTGTTGGAAATGGAAAGAAGGCATTTGCTGATCATGGAAGAACCAGAATCATAAGTAGCTCAAACCTTTTTTTCAGCATCCAGAAAAGCACAACTGTCTGTAAATACTTTGTTGTTATCTGCAGTTATGCCACTTCTCCTGTGTGTGGTCACTAAAGCCACTTTATTCTGAGGTTTTAGCAGCTTTTCTGTCTTTTTAAGAGTTTATTCTTCCAGAGACAAAATTAAAACGGTAACTAACAACATAAATCTATTAATATTCAACAGTTGTGCAGGACCACATTGATAAAGAAATCTAATCTATTATTTGAAAGCCATTACAATATTGTTTTAAAGACTGTACTTATATCATGAGTAGATGAAAGAAAATAAAGCCAGGAGAGTATTTTTCTGAATGGAAGCTAGCATGCTGTATATGAAAACTAAGACCACAGACTAACTGAAATTCTATTTTATAGAGTTACATGGTGGAATACCTCTCTTTCTTCGTTGTTATTGCAGGGTACAAAGCTGCAAGTGTCATTGCTATGGTTATGTGAGAGGGACATGTCTTCTGAGCTATCTGAAACTGGCAAAGGCATGCCTGTAAGAAAAAGCAAAGTAAAAGGGGTCATTGAAAGCATATGCAAATTGCTGAATCACATTTTCATACCTATCTCAGGTTTTTTAAAGATGTCTCAGAGTCTGGTAACACATTGCTTCTTACACTGATAATATTTGCTAACATTTTTCCATCCTTCCAAAGGTGCTTTTTCCTGGACCAAAATGAAGTGCAGTCCACATCCATTCTCCCGCCTTTAAACTTCCAGGAAAACAAACTCAGTAAGTAAGCAGCTGAGAGCACAGTTTGCTCTCCCCTCTTGTAAAATACAAATTTGATAATTCTTCTAAGAATAATAGGAGTGTTTTAGTGATAACATCCTCTGCAAGTCAAGAGTTAAAGACCAGCGTCTCCAAGTCATTTGCAGACCATTTTAAGCAGGTAGAAAGTTTCCACATATCTTACCTTTTACACAGGAAGATGAGTTAGGCTCCTTGAAAAGACCAGTTACATGTGAGACAGCTCCAGGTGATTTTCTACTATCTGTTTTTCCTCCAGTAGGAGAGGGCTGATGTACAACCTGAAGAAAAATAGAGAGGGCCTGGCCTACAGTCATGCTTCACTGTAAGATGGGAGTTGTCACTGACATGGCCAGAGTGCACTTCCCCTTCCTAGAAGTTTAGCTGTCTGTGTTTGGGTATTGTGCATGGGTCTAACCTTAGTTCAGACTATTGTGGAGAAAGGAAGGTGGAAGAACTGGAAGAAGTGTCAGACAATACCATGCCCACCACCCTGCCCACTGCTTCCCATCTCTTGGTTTGGGAAGTCCATCTCATGGACTTCATTTGGTCCATGTTAGTTTGCATTGCAGTTGTCTGTACCTGGCCATGCACCTCATTGATCCAAATGCCAGCCCTGACCCACAGGATGAATTCCCTTCATGACCCCAGACCTGTCTCATCACTATAGGTTTTGACAATTGGGATTTTGGTCTAACTCACACTTCCATCCCCAGCCTGCCCTCCTTCCTGTCTGCGTCTGCGGGATGGGCACTGCCCTGTTGGATTCCATGAGCTCCTGATGGTCCAAACCCCTGGCCTTCCTGGGAGCCACTGGCCCATACAATGCCCCAATGCTTGGTGCATGTGATCAACTCTGAACTTTTTCTGAGGCAAGAGGGGCAGGTTTCAAAGCATTCACCCACACTCTGGCCTGCAGGTATCTGAATAGCTCAGAGAGACTGTATGAACAGTCTCTAAGATAATTTCTGACAAAAAAACCTTCAGCTCCAGGGAAAGAAGACCAAGCAGCAGCTGTATGGGGATCAGGTGTTGATATAGCTTCTGAACAATTCTATAAAAAGCAAATAAAGGCGGTTTAAATAGATCTTGCTATTGACTTACTTTTTCTGGTTCTAAAGGCGTCAGTTTTCCCTGATTAAGTGTTCTCCTGCTAGTTGGTGTGCTTCTATCAATGGAGCAGTTAGATGGTTTCTTTTCTTGATGTTCTTTTGTCACTGATCTCAAAGGATGAGCTCTTTGCACAGAACTATCTGTTGCCTAAAAAGTTTGAATATATTTTTATTAAGTTAATATAGACGGGTTCATATAGCAATACAACAGGTGCATCACTAAGCAGTTAAAACTTCAGGAAATTATTTATTTGTGTATGTGGGCATACCCACAGAGACACATGCAAACACACACAAACACACACACACATGTTTTATACATAACTCTGTCTTGGGGTCTTATTTTGCTTTGCACTATGGAATAATGGACAGGGTTAAAAGTTAAAGGAGAATAAGAATTACAGAGGAGAACCAGCTGCTGCTTCCTGGATGATGGTCACGATGCTCCACAAAGGTTCCCCAAATAGTGATAAACACATGGTATAGAGAATGCAATGGAGAGGGGAGTGATGTGAAGGCACTGTGACCTCCCTCCACAAACATCCTGCAGGAAGCGGAACATGGTGATACTTCAGCCATGACATATCTGTCTACCAAGGAAGACAGATGCCAAGGACAACTACCCAGTTGAGGACCTATGACTAGATTCACTCAAACTCCACCTAAACCTAAAGAAATAGTATAAAAGGAAGTTGGAAATGAGGAGAAATCTGAGAAAGATTTCCACTGAAACTGCTGGGATCAGCTGAGAAGTCAAACCTGTCTTCCCTCCCCCCCGTTCAGGGATGCCTGTTGGGTGAGTAACTATTCTATGTGTGCTGACTGTTGCTTTTAAGGACTAGAGCTCACTTTTGCTCCAGAATATATTGTTTTGTATTACAGTTTGTTCTTGTGCTTGCTGTATAGTATTATTAGATTGCTTTAAATACATTTTTGCAGATAGACCATATCACCGACGACCATGAACCTTATTAACTTGTCACAGTTTGTATTAATAAAGAGTGTTATTCCATAAACTATTAGTGTGAGTCCTTTATAAGATACTGACAGTTTGCTAGCAGCAGAATAACATGTGGGAAGACCTGCTGAGGGGTTTTCCCTTACACTGTTATATGGCAGTCTCCGAAAAAGGGCAATCAAATTACCCTGATCTTGTGAATCTGTTTGTTGAAAGGCTCCTGTGCAGGGTACCTGACAGACTGGGTGAAACATATGTGATTTCATTTTCCCTGGGGCACTAACAGACAAATAAATCTCTGTGGGCTGAGAAAATCTCCCGACTCTAGGAGTCAGGCATATCCCCTCCTTTTCATGCGATACATTTCTGTTCTTAAATACGTTATCACAGAGGCGTTACTATCACTCCTGACTGGCTTGGCCTTGGCCAGCAGCAGGAAGCCCGTCCTGGAGCCGGCTGGCATTGGCTCCACAGGACAGGAGAAGCTTCTGGCAGCTTCTAACAGAAACCATCCCTGTACCCTCCCCCTCCTCCCCCCCTTACCAAAACCCAGCCACAGAAACCCACTATATATGCACGCATATCTTCTCCAAATCCTAGAACCATAGAATTGTTTAGGTTGGAAAAGACTCTAAGATCATCAGTTCCAACCAATAACCCAGCACTGTCAGGTCTGCCACTAAACCGTGTCCCAAAGTACACACGTTTTTTGAACAGTGCCAAGGATGGTGATTCCACCACTTCCCTGTTCAGTCTGTTCCAATGCCTGACCACCCTTCTGTTGCTCAAGGTTATCTCATTCACTTTGATATGTTCCCATTCACTTTTATATGTTCCTATGCACAGTTTTTCAGTCCTGGACAGAAATAGTATGATAATTTGTTTCATATCTATCCAAAATTCAGAATTGTCCAGATTTACAGGATCTGTGAGGAAAAGCATCCACTTGCCATCAAAACAGCTCAAATACAAAGAAAATACAAGTGAGTCACCACATTCAAATCTATCTCTACGACACAGATTTTGGCCTTCTGTTTAATATTCCATTTACCTGAGCCTTAAATTCTGGCTTCAAGTAATTAACAGCCACCCTATTCAGTCTAAAGCCTTTTTGTGCCATCAGATTAGATAAAGAGCATGTGTCTCTGTCAAACATTTTAGAGTTCACTCAGGACATCTGGGCCCTATGCCTACCAGTCTAGTTCATGGTTGTGCTGGATTCCAGTTGGATTGGATCCAGTGCTGGCTAGATGGTGAAAGCTCAGATAACAGCGAGCCCAAAAGTCTGCTGTCCTCAACTTCCCCCTTCTCAAAACTGTTGCTGAAGCCATAATTTTATTGCACGTGGCTGTGTGCCACAGGAGGAAAACGAACTCACTGGATCTTAGGGAATCTCTATGTAGAATAAATGTTTCTGTTTTTAACTCACTTTGCAAAAATTCTTGAGATGTTCAGATGAAACAAACTCCTTCATGCTTTGAAAATTTCCAGAGTAAGCTACCAAAGATAGTTTTTTTACTTTACTGGCTACTGTAACTGAAGATGGTATATTGAATATTATTTGTTTAACTAGTAATTCTGTCCACCGTAGCACAGAAGAATGGAGAGATTCCAGCTGTAGACATCAGTGTAGAACACATGGAACAATTTTTTGCAGCTAAACCCTCTATTTTCTGACTCATGAACAACACATAACTGCTTAGAAATAGTCTTGAAGGCAGGTATCCTCTTTGAAGCTACTGTTTCACACATGACTGATTCTGATCTTTTAAGCATATTCAGTTTAAAGTTATTCTTACCATTGTCTCTTTTCATATCTGGCATCATATAGAATTCACTAGAGTAGCTGTCTAGTGACTTCCAAAACACATGCTATCATGCTCACTACAGTGGAATAGTTGCCTCCCCTCTCACCTGACATCTTTTACATTTTATTTCAGTTCCTAGACAGGCAGAGTGCAGGGTGTGCTGGCCAATCTAAGTTTTACTTTAGCCAGTGGAAATTTTCAGTAGGTAGGAGGAATTTCAGAGTGACTGTTCACTTGAATAAAGCACAGATTTCAACTAAATGTGAGCAAAATTAAGAAAGGAGCTTTGTGTAATAATCAAGGTGCTTATTATAGAAGCAAGAAATACAAAGCCAAGAGAAAGAAAAGCATGACGAGATATTTAAATATCTATATTCTAAACAATGACGTGTGAGAAATATGGAAAGCTGGCTGTGGAGGAGCAGTCATGAACATACCAGCCAGAAACAAGCATCTCATTTGACATACTGAGTTAACTTGTCATAACTTGTAAAAAGCTAAGTAATTTTCCCACTGACATTAACAGGGAGGCCACTAGTACATATTGGCAAGTAAAGCCTTGAATGTCAAAATACTAGATTTATGGTTTGCTGAGGCAAGGTACAAAGATTACTTGTAAAACAAGTCTGTAAAGTAGTAGGTGCAAAGAAGTCAGAGCATAGCTGAAAACAACAGGCAATTCAGTTTTCTCTAGAAAAGGAAAAAAAATGTTTTTCCTAATGCAAAATCAGAAGAAAAACTGCAAACAAAGTTATGTAGAATGAGAGCACAACCTGACTGCAAGAAAATGTGAACATACTTATACACCCTTCCATTTGCAGAAATTTGGATTCCAAAGAATATTCTCTTAAGTACATATTTGAAACTGTGGAAAAGTGACTGCCGGGAATAGGAATGCATACTTTGCTACTCACATCTCTAATTAAGTGTCTTTGCAAACATGTCTTCAGCCCCATGTGAGAGGTGCTGCGGCTTTTGCGATTATCTCTCCATGAACTTTCTTCCTGTTTGGATGAAGATGCTGTCCCTTGCAGAATAGCTTCTGCAACCTAGTGGAGAATTTGTTATAAATATATAATTTTAAGTTCAAGGTACAACTAGTAGAATAAAACAACATTCAAAGCCATCTGGCTTTCTGCTGTAAGAAAAATTATGATATTTAAACACAATTAATGAAATTCCACATGATGTTCTGTTAGGGACCAAAACTCTCCAGTATCAGAAAAAATCTTTGTAGATGCCATCCTAGCATCTTAATAGACAGCATCCTAATGTTATTCTCACACAACAAAAGTATTCAGTGGCTTGAGTAGAAGCCCTATATCACCAAATACCCAAAAGCAATAGAAATAAATCAGAAATCTGGCCTACAACACAAATCAATTAGCTTTTTCTTATCCTTGCTTTTATTGGAATTTTTATATATTTTCATTCTGTACCTGTGACTTATTTTTTTTCTGACCTTTGAAATCTATAAAAGGATGAGTCATATGAGCAGGTATGTTTGGGAAAATTAAAAATAAAGTGAAGTATCTCTTCAAATGACATTTTCAATGGATCTTAATAGTGTTAGGTGAAAAATCTCATTAACAAGTACATTAAAATCAAATAAAAAGAGAGCCCAAAACTTGTTCACTCCATAAAGCAAAGGACAGGTTAATTGGTGGTTCTAACATCTTTTGAAGATACATTACTAGAAATTAGATTTGAAAATTAGGGAAAAGCTTAGTAGTAAATAGCTCAATTTTATTTTCTTCTAGGTTCAGCCATTCTGTGGAAGAGTAGGATTCATCTCACCAGACTGTACCACCTAGAAGATAATTATTTGTTCTAGTTGCCTTGACACACATAGGATGAGTGATCCATCAAAGCATGTATTTGTCTCCCTTGAATACACAAGGAAATTAAATTACCCACTTAAACCAAATTTCTGTCTTTTGAATTCTAGTCTGAACCATTTAATTTCACCAAGACTTGCTGTCTGCTGTGTAAGAAGTGGGCAACTTTAACTTCCTTTAACTCTCTTACAAGAAGTTATTCAGTTATATAGTAAGGTAACAAGTAACCCTACAAGTATGCTAAACAAGGGGGATACTGAAAAAAAAAATTACAAGGAGTATATTTACAAAGCATATATTTTAACATGGCTTACTATAGAACTGACTTTCCCCCTTCAGGCTAAGCATGGGAGGAATGGAGGACCAGTATTCACACATGACAGGTCCAAAATAAAACTACTCCTGAATTTTTCTTTTTCAGACAGTATTAAGCAGATAATATCTTCCAGTACCGGGGTATCTGATTTTCTGTCCAAAAAATTCGCAGCTTTTGAGGTTTTTTCTGCTTTCCATCTCTGATGTTCTGAAATTCTGAGCTCATCTCGAAGCATCATGTTCTGCCTGGTCAGCAGCTCAACCTGGTCTCTCAGCTTGCTGTAGGCAGCATGCCAGCAGGACTCACTTCTCTTGAACTCCTCCTGCAGTCCGGCAATCTGCTGTTTTAGTACCTATCAGTAAAAAAAAAATGTGTTCCATCTCATTGCCTGCTCTGAACTAGGCATGCCCACCTTACACATCCAGAAAGAAACATGGAGTCTTTTGTTCTGCTTAAAGGTGTACACTATAAAGATCTGCAATAAAAAGAAGAATATATTTGAAATTATTTCATAAAAGCCAATAAACAAACAAACCCCCCCAAAATAGTAAAAAATCCCACTGCCCTCTGAACTCCTATATTGTTACAAAGTGAGCTGAGAAAAGTCTGTGCTGTGTGAAAAAAAAACAGGAAATACAAACTAATCATGCAAACAATCATCATTAAATGTAAATGTCTTTCAAAAAAGGATAGAATACAAGATATATTTTAATAACAAAAATGTCAGTTCAGATCTTCATGTGGTGACAAAGTATAGTTAAAATGCTTCTTACAAACAGCAGAGGATTGCAAAGACAATTTTCAAGAGAGTTGAAAATGAAAGTAATGAAATTTGGAGAGGACTTTTCCATATAAATCCATCTCCATCAATTTTCCCTCGTCCTTTCTTCCCTTGCCCATGCTGATGCAAACACTGAGTCCTCTTCCTTAAGGACACTCATGCTGGATATTGTAAATGGAATATTGGCGGAGGCAAGATAGAAATTTGCAGTTTGCCCTGCAGTCAACCAATTTTCATATGCAATCCTTTCCTGCTTCCCTTGCACTTGTGTGTCTGCCCATTTACTTCCTAGTCACCATTCTTTCTTTGTTGTGAGCTCCCTGCTCTGAATTTGGCACATCATCAGCCATTTCCAAGAAGCAGCAGACTCAGAACTTGAGAATCACACAGATAAGTGACTCAGAAAGTGTTTTGGGTTTGTTTTGTGGAAAATTAAATTTTTGAACCTACACTCATTATGTTATCAGATCAGCACAAAAGATTAAAACAATTCTATCAGACTTCATCCCTAGGGCTAGACCTAGTCAGGAAACACAGTTATTCCCTGGCAGAAATGCTACCATTTTTTTTTAAATCCCGAGTGGAAAGAAAGCTGATATTTTAAAATATTTTGCGGAGAGGACATTCAAAATATTTTTATTCAAAATACTAAAATAACCTCACTGAAACCTTTCCTGTTGTAAATGTTACTTCCAGAGAAATGTGGAACATAAGCAGAGAAAACATTAACTATGTGTATAGTACAAAAATAAGTATTTCAAAAATGTACAAATGAAAAATAAAGAAGGTACAGAAAGTTTGAACAAAGTACTATCTTGGCAGTTTTAATCGTTCACAGAATCACAGAATATGCCGAATTGAAAGAGGCCCACAAAGATCATCGAGTCCAACCCTTAGCCCTGAACAGGACCATCCCTAAGAGTCACACTATGTGCCTGAGAGTGTTCTGAAACATTTCTGGTTAAGAAAATAATTGAAGTTGTCAGTTTGCTGTCAAATATATCAGTTTGGTTTAGACATCCTTTTGCAGCAGAACATTGTTCCAGACATTTCTGAGCATTACCACTGCCTACTGTTCTCTCCTATAAAAATATAGCTTTTAGCTGCCCCAACTCCTTTATTTGTTTCACATAGCTCACCATTTTTTTCTCTCTTTATCAGTGACTCTCCTAGAAAATTGCCCCTTAAGTCATATTATGTCTAGCTGGTTTTAATAGGGAGAATGGCCACAGATAATTGGAGATGACTTTATCACTGGGAAGGCTGAAACAGAGGATTCAAACAGATAGAATCCCCTAAAGGAACTTAGAAGAAACTGTAATAAATGATTCAGGGATGTTATTAGGCAGGTTAGACTGTTAGACATAGAGCTAGATATCACAAAAATACCTCAAAGTCAAAGATCAGGATAGTTTAAGGAAAAAAATTAACACTCACCTCAGGGATGAGAATAGAGAATGATGGCCATTAACTCTGTTGCACTTGGCACAATTGGTCCTAATATCAACAAGATGCAAAGCCCACTATGGTAGGAGTTGGAAATCTTTCAAGAGTCAGCTCAGCTGGGCAAATCAGTACAAGGAAGTATAAGGAACATGCAAACCTCCCAGCCTTTCTTAAGAAATGGAAGGCACAACCTATTTTTTTTCTTATATAAAGAATAAGGGATGTACATTTAAAATAAAAACCAAAAAAAGTCCTATTAACATCAAAAATCCTCACTGTACACACAACTGTCCTCAAGACGTGGCATGAATAATTTGCCATGTGGGGCAAATGGAAGGATTCAGTTACAACCATAAGATGTCTGAATGCAAGGATACTAATTGATATAAATTGCATATTTATTTTACAGAAGACAGCTTACTTGTATTTCTTCTGATTTCACATTTTCTTCAGTGACTCTAGCTGTTCTTCTGAACTTGCTCTGGGCAATTTTTCCTTTCTGCAGTGAGTGAGTTTGATCTCTATTGTGTTCCAAGGTGTGAGTCAGCTCCTGGCTCCTGACAGTCTTGGGCTGGTCTATCCGTGTTCTGTTCAGAAGGTAAACAAAGAGTATGAAGCTGGCATACAAGACTGTAATGAAGGACGTTATTAGACGTACCTTCTTCGGGCATGATTTTTGGAGGGCTTGGGCATGTCCCTTATATGCTGGTACTGCTGGAAGTGGTAAGAAGTTATCAGCACTTGTCAAAGGTACTTCCTCACTGGGAACACTCATGCATGCATTCAGCTATAAAATTTATTCTATTTAGCAGCTGGAAACAATCCTAATTGAAATTTTTGACAACGTAATGACCATGAACTTAGAGGCTTTTAAATACATTTTCTATTCAGACAGATATTAAGGAAGACCTGCAGAAGGCACAACTTGTTCCCTGTCATTGCATGTGTGAAGCACTGCATCATGCAAGGCTGGGGACTAAGCTGTATTTCCAGCAGCCCAGTCATTACTACAAATCAGATTAGCCATGGACCTGAATGAAAGGGGATAAGGTACTTCACTTTCCACAGGTAAATACACTCCAAGAGTTAAATGTGGGAGTTCAGCACACAGAAGAGATTTTGCCTTTGAACTTACTGTCTCAAGGCATGAGTGATCTGGAAGTACACTTAAAAGCTCAACAAGAGGGGACAGTACAAATCTTTACATATCCTCAAACAGAGTTTATATGACTGATCTAACTGCTTAGTTCATTTTTAATATGAGGTCACTTGGTCTGTTCAGCCTGGAGAAGAGGAGACTGAGCGGAGACTTCATTGCAGCCTACAACTTCATCATGAGGGGAAGAGGAGGGGCAGACACTGATCTCTTCTCTGTAGTGACCAGTGACAGGACCCAAGGGAATGACCTGAAGTTGTGTCAGATGAGGTTTAGATTGGATATTAGGAAAAGGTTCTTCACCCAGAGGGCGGTTGGGCACTGGAACAGGCTCCCCAGTGAAATGATCACAGCACCAAGCCCGACAGAGGTCAAGAAGAATTTGGATAATATTCTCAGGCACAAGGTGTGACTCTCAGGGATGTTCCTGTGCAGGGCTAAGAGTTGGACTTAATGATTCTCGTGGGTCCCTTCCAACTCAGCATATTCTGTGATTCTGTAACTCATTTGTTATCTTCCTGCTAACAAATAAAGTGAGCTCCCAGCTCACTTCATGACCTACAGCCACCATCTGTCCATCACTATTACTTGAAAAGCAACGCAAATTACAGGAGGCAGCCATGACCTCATGTTTCCCTCTCATTAATGCAGTTTAACACCTCAGGAGCAAAATACAAAAGTTCTCAAAGATACTAAGAGAAAAAACAACTCCCCATATCCTACTGCTCTTTATAATGCATTACCTAATTTTTTTTGTTGTTTTCTATTCTAAATAAGCCTGACTGATATTCTAGTTAAAGGCATGCTAAAGAAAGCCTCAGCAATAGTCAATAGAAGTATTAATTCCCCTCAAATTAATCCAATTAAAATAGCAAATAGAGCCCCTGTGTGATTATGTCCAGCCTGCCACTGTTCCATATCCAGACTAGTAACTCTGAAATACAATGTACCAGAAGAAAAGCAAGATACGTGTGTAACATTTTCCTCTGAAGACTGAATAGTGCAGTTTTAAGTCAAGGCTAGAAAACAGATCCTGACCTGAGGTAATGTAATAACCAATAACACCAGGAGCACTCAAAATACTTCTTTGGAGGTTCTGACAAACAGTTCATACCCCAGCTATAAATTGTAAATAGGAGATAGGTCCAGAACACAGAGAGAAAATACATTAAAAAAGGCTAAACACTTTATGCAAACTCAAATTCTTGCTTTCATCCCAGGCACACCTCTGCATGAGGCACATCACAGCAAGTTGTCTGTGAGGCAGAAACACACATTAAGCAAAAGCCTTTTTTTCCAAGAAAAAGTTTTTCAGTCAAAAGCAGGTGGGAAAAAATAAACCAATCACGTTGGTTACTGTTGTTGGTCCAGAAAGCATCCCGATTCCATTCTACAAGAAAATTGTGCATTAAAAATGGCAAATAAGCTGTCCTTGTTGAAGGAACAAAAAATAACCATCACTGAATAGTCTGGCTGATGCCAAACGCCATCAGCAGCTATTTCAGTGCTGCAGGGGTGGACCCCACGGGCTGATGCCTTGAGTGCTGTCCAGACTCCAATAGACACCAGATACACACAACATGCTATATCCCAACTGTTTTTACTCTCTTCCTCATGTTATTTCTGCCTGAAAAGGTCTGAAAACAAAGTACTTGGAAACAAAAGAACGGATAGTTTGGGCAGGTTCAGGCATGTCATGCTGCTCTCAAAAAGATTTTCATTGCTTCCAGTGAGCACAAGTTGTCAACGCAGCACAAGTCAACTGCTATCAATGTTGCAGTCATCTTGTGTTCCTAATAGGGAACTGATTCCTGATAGGGTTACTGATTTAAAAATACAAAGCAGATTTTGGGATTGCATAAATCACCACAGGGCCAACATAGCCAGGGAGGATAAGCTGCCTTTTGCAATTAGTTTTCTCTCTTAAATTAAAAAAAAAGAAAGAAAGAAAAAAGAAAAGATGTACACGTTGTACTAGGCTGACTAGGCTTGGATAAACATTTGTGTGGAAATGCTAGGGGCTACTATGGCTAATGACATGCATAAATCCATGGAAAGCTCTTTTAAAAACCTGCATTAATATGAGAAAATCAAAGTCATTTCACCTGTAAGGCAGCACTGTCAGCAGGCAAAGAATGCAGTGCTGGCAGAGTCTGGCACTGCAGTAATTCTGCACCAGTACATCACTCCAGAGTCAAAATTTACACTGGTAAAAGTAAAAGTAGCACTTAGTTTCATTAACAGTTCTATGAAATGCTAAATCTCGCAAATATTCACATCCAGAACACCTATCACAGTCAGCCAGATGTCATCTTCCAGTAGGTTTGCAAGGTCACAAGCAAGAAGGATCTTTAACGAAACCATTTTTTTTTTTAAGACGTTGAAAGTATTTTGCTAAAGACAGATATAGGAGGAAATGATACATACTGATAAATGTAATTCTATTTCCTTTTGCACTTATCCCATGGTCTCTGAAATTAGGAGGAATGGACAAGAAGATGTGAAAAATAATTTCTTACTTTGCATTATATATTAAAAAATCCAAATCAATAAATTATGTTAATTTCATACGAGTTAAGAACTAGGCTTGAAATGTAAAGAGGAAAAGAATCTTTTCTGTGTTTACAGTAGATGGTATCTAGTAATTTCTAACAGATTTCATCACATTAAAAATATGTATTTGATTTGATTGTAAGCAAGCTCAATTTTTATTAGAGGAATTGGCATTGCAAACCTCATAGTTTAAAAATTATTTATCACTGGGATTATGTGGCAAGAACTTATTTTTCTTCTCTGAAGAAGTAAACAAATACCAAACAAACTACAAACTAAAACCTTTTCAGCATTCAAAAATTATCTTGAGTTCTTACTGATTTCACTGTAACCTGAAGATATTCATCAGCTTATGAAAAGCATTTGGAGTTATTCGGCTTTAAGACCCAAACTGCACCAGTGATTTCAGAGCTGGCCTCCTTCAGTTAGGTGCTTTACTATGAATCTAGACAGCTAAATAAGTGTTTCAGTTATGAAACAATACAGATGCCCTTGAAAAGAAGACAACTGATAAGCAAGAATTTAGCAGCTTGATTTTAAGGACTGTAAAAGAAATATTTGTCTCACTGCACACACAAATCAACTGCTAGTGTATAGAGATTTACCTGTGAAAATGCATTGTTTTCTCATCATTTTCATTCACCACAGTCAGTGAAGGGGTTCCACTGTTATTACCAGTCTCTAATCCTCTGCTAAGGATGTTCTGGGTTTCTTCTGTAAAGAAATCTATGTTAGTACACAAAACTTTGTGAATATTTATGAACCCTCTCTGTGTATTTAAAACCACAGACTGCATAAGTGCAGTAAGTTTTATTGCTTAATCTATCAAAAAGAATTAATGTATCTTTGCTTAATTATGCAAGTATTCCATTCCCAGCATATCTCTTAGTAGTGCAACTCAAGCCCTACAAATCAAGAAAGTGAAACAAATTTGGGATATATTAGTGTTAGTAGCTGAATTCCTTTTCAGGAATGTGAATGCCAATGATAGTTCAACTTTAGTTTGAATGTAACCTTCAAAGAGGCCTCAGGAACCCTCTTTTGACATCAGTCTGACACGGAGTAGAGTGTGCTTACTAAATTGTGACAGAGCAATTGAGAACCATGAGAAGTGAATATTTCTGCCCTGGCGATTACTCAGGACAGGACAACTGATTTTGACTGATCCTACACAAAGAGACAGCTAATGGGTTTGGGATGAGTAGTCAATGTGGGGGAAGTCCTTCAGTGGAAACTAAGAGAGAAGTCAAGAAACTGTTTAATAAAAGGACTAAATCCTGCTTAAGCATGTTGCAATTTCATTGCCAGAAGTAAGATCACTGGGCCAAAAAGCGAGAAATATTGGTTGACCAAAGAACTAGGGCCACATTCAGGGCAAACTGAGTGAAGAAGTTCTTAGGAAATCATAATTTGCCACCAATGCGAGGCTCTCCATATCTTAGGAGCAAAACTGCAAATTTGAGAAATTATTTTGCCCACTTTTTTAAAAATCATGTATTGTTTTCTCTGAGGAAATTAAATAAAGAATGTGAACATCTCAGTGTCAAGGAGTCAGTCATACCTAAGCGCCACAGAGAATTCTAGCAATGACTTCAAGGACTCACCGAACCTTTCACCCATCTCATGAGATCAAAAGTCTTTATCTGAAAGTGCACCTTAAACAACAGACTTAGGAAAAATTACTAGTGATGATGAAGAGCTAAGCAAAGCAAGGGGCTTGCAGATTTATCTCCTCCCTTTTCTCTTTTTTTTTTTTCCAGTTTAAATCTGAGAAATACTAACAAAGGAGGGTATATATCAAGGGAGTACAGGCAGAATGAGTCATAAATCCAAGAGAAATTTTCTTCCCCAGTGAAAAATAAATGTAAATAAAAACTTGGGTAGCTTTTACCTAATGTGTCCGTAAACAGTTTTTTCTGTAGTTCCTCCACTTCAGGGATTTCCTTAATCTTGAAAATAGGAATCTCATGAGCCACTCTCGAGGATGGTAGATGTAGGCTTTTAACACCACTGTCCCTATTCTCATTCTTTGATTCAGGCTTGTGCTCTCTTCTTTTCAGTCTTGTAAGATGAAATGGGGACTCCCGAAGAGAAGAGCGAGCCTTGCTCCCTTTCAGACAGACAGTCCCAGTACTAGAATCACTGCTGCTTGTGCTGCAGGAGAGATTTTGCTGTCCTGAGATTGCTTGAAGACCTTGTTTTCTTGGTGGTGATCTGCTGTACATTTTAGCAGACATTTTTTCTGTTCCACTGGACTCATCACTAGCATAGTGACCATCAGAGAGATCCAAATGTCTGTCAGTGTGATCTACTCTCTGAGTCACATGCTGGGAGGGATGCTGAACATGGTGAGATTTGGGATTATTGTCACTGTTGCAAGATGAGCAGTTTGACTCACAGGACAAAGACGCAACTTGCCACGTCGAGGCAACTGTTCCTTTCCTTTGCCACTTTTGCTGCAAAGCTGAGGATGACCCTCCCTTCTCCGCAGCCTCAGGTGAGTGACATGTAATTTTTATTATCTTGTCATTGACCATCTTAAACCCAGTATGGATTTGTCTTTCACTTTCTGAGTTCTGGTTCCCCAAAACAAGGTCCTGTGGGCATACCTGAACCCACTTCTGACCCCATGTGAATGCAGGGCCTCCACCGCACTCTGCCTCCTTGATGCAATCTGTTTCTAAATCCTGGAGTGGATAATGCCTTTGCAGGAATTCCAAGGGGGTTTTTGCTCCATCTATGAGGTGACCCTTCACAGGCTGATCCACCCTACCTAGGTCCTTTGTCAGGGTACTCTCCAAAGGTCTTCCATCAGTTCTGCCTGCTTGTCCTAGAGAATCCATATGATGAGTTTCTCTTTCCTCACCCACTTGTAGGTTCATTCCTGTCATTGTTTCAGGACATGGTTGCAGGATTTCAGGCCATCTTCTCTGGGATGAGTCAACAGGATTTTCCTTTGAGTCTTCGTCTGCCCCAAAGACTTCTTTTTCTTCTGCATTTCGCTCAACTACTTTTGCTTCACAGTCAGTCTTTATCTCCCACTCAGCTAAAGCACGGTCTGCTTTTTTTTCATGTGTATCCCTCCGTATGGAGTTACTGACCTGCAGATTTAACTGAGGGCATTCCCCCAGCTGCAGTATACCTGTGTTCACTTGGCCAGACTGGAAGAAATTATCCCAGTGATTCAACCCAGCTCTTCTGGAATGCTTGCTGTCTTCTTTTACAGTCTTCTCTTTAATTTTTTTGAACCTTGCCATGACTTCTTTTCGTTTCAGAGAAACCTTTAGAGATGTTATTTTTGCCTTGCTCTGGAAAAAAAAAAATTAAATCCTGAGAATCACAGTCTGAGAATCACTCTCCAGAAAGGAAGATATTCACCATAATTGAAAAAGATGAGATATCAGAAGTCTTAAAGACACTGGCTATGGGTAACTGAGTACATAAGAAATAGCCTTGAAACTATGGGGAAGGCATGAGAACTTTTAGAAGCAGTCACTATGTGATGCCTCCATTCATTCAGTAGTAGAGTAAAAGGGTTAAGATGGTGTTAAATGGCTACATGATAGAAGATGGTAAAAGTTCGGCCTTTCTTCATTTTCAAAGGAAGTTCAAGTGACACAGAAATATATAAATGCATCAGTTTGAGATGTTTTTGCCAGGGAGACATAAAGAAAATTCGAGTGATGTACATTCTTGAGATGTGCATCTTCCAACTCACCGAGCCTAACAAAACGCTGAGTCTGACACCTAGAGGTGTCAGGAATAAGCTCATCTCAAACCGCACGCACAGCGAAAAGCAGAACGGTGTTACTGAATTTGTCCCTGGTACAAAAACTGTATTTGGAAATGCACTCATTGTCACATTAGTAGCCCATGAGAGACCATTTATTATGGAAAAAAATAGCAGAATCAACTTTGATGTCTAATTTAGCTAAGTATCTTGAGACTCAGGCATGAACTATGACCCAGAAAATATGTGGAAAGAATCCAGTGGGAAACAGTAGGGGAATAGGATTGTGACAGGGTAATACAGGGTTTTTTTACTTTGGGGAAAAGTCTTCCAATATCATGTGAAAGAATAGTGGAAAATGTGTTACCACACCAAAACAGAACCCACACAATACCTAAGTCCATGAGAATTTGTCAAAACCCAAGTGAATGAACCAACGGCAACAATACCTGTTGCTCCTTGTGCTGTTTCTCTATGAGATGATTGTCTGCTTTAAGTTGCTCTTCAACAAATTTTTCAGAAGTCTTCTGTCTAATGCCGATTGCTGGTGTGACTGGCCTAGGCAAGTAACAAGAAGGTACTTATTTGTAAGGTTCTCCTATTAGTTTTCTTCTGATAATTCTTCTGCAGCTGATGTGGAGTTTAGAACTGTAAATGCTCTCTTCAATTTTATTAAACTGTGAAGAATGTTAGTAAAATCTCACTACTGTGTGAATCTAAGTCTCACTTTAAAACATCCTGTCTAGCCTAAGCATTAATTATACTTTTAGCAAGCTACATTTTTTGGTCTGGTATCAGTCTTTCCTTAAAAATAGACAATAGTTAAAAACAAAAATATTTCAGTCATTTCTCCAGACTAGAGCTAATGACAGTCAGAAAGAACTCACTATCTTTCTATAGAGTGGTTTGAATTAGATGGTGAAGGGTGATAGAGTAGAAAAAATAATATCTGTAACATTGTAGAGGGCCAAAATGAAGGCTGACTCAAAATGAAACATAATACAGCATATATGAACGTGTGAAATTGGAAATGGGCTTGAGCCTGAGTTTAGTCACTTACTAACAATTTCTGCTGAATATTAAAAAATTCTGTGTTTTCTGCTGGTTATGCAGCACATCACTGTTCTTTCTATACCCCACCTCTACCTAACACCACTGTACCATGGATAATCTTTTCATTTGTCAGTCTGTCTCTGTCTGTTATCATGCACCATAGACCAAAACTGTTGCTGAAGATGACTCAACATTAGACAATACTCATTTCAGGGAAGTTTGCTTCAAACCAACTATAGTCTGTTACCACAGTAAAAATGTCAAGAAGAACTGGAGTACATTCAGCTGGAGTAAATTCTGTACTTTAGTTTCATCCAGCTCATACCAACGACACAATGTGAACCAAAGCACAACAAGTAGGGGTGGCTGGGAGATAGACTTCCGAAGCTCATTGCTGATCCAAAAAGGTATATGTGGACAGGCCCATTTGTCCAAATGTGCTTACTGTCCTTCCACCTCTTCCCAGTCTTCTGATCTGGAGGTCCTTGTCTTCCTTCTCTGTCCAATTCCCACACTCATGACAATTACTCTCCATCTGTGCTTTCCTAGAAGTTGTCCACTTCTGTTTTATACTTGATCAAGCTTCAGTGTGCCAAAGACCTGCTGCTCCTATCTGCATCAGTCAAGGAAAGGTAACAACTCTACAAGCATTTCTTCCATCACCAATGCCAACCTACCCCTTTTTGCCTCATTGTGAGCACCCCCTCAGTGTCCTAGTACAGTTCCTTTTGCAATGCAGTGATGTACCAGATCAGAAAACTGATCCAAGTTAAATGTTACATTTCTCCTCTGTACAGATAATTTTAGCAAGGATTACTTTGCTGACTCGTTAACTATACAGGCATATAAAAAATGGTCTCAGCACAGCTGAAGAGGCAGAGGAAGGACAAGAATGAATGAGCTACCAACACATAATGATGGCTACCGCAGAAGTAATGGCACATCAGAGGATGTTATCCCTCCCTTTGCCTTACTTCTATCCTTTGAAGATCATACTTACAAAACTAGTTCATTTAAGTTGGCTAGACCAACATTCTATTACATAGAAGTAGATCAACTGACAGGCCTTAGACCTGTCCAGTTTCTGCCCATGCGTATCTGCCACTCTCAAGCAGAGGAAAGAACCATCATGTTGCAAATATAACACATACATTACATATACAATCAAGGAAAATATGTTTTTGTAGCTTGATGGACTGACTAAGATCATTTCTCACCTGTCTTCTATGCTTCCAGTCTTTATCTTCCCCTCTATGCCAAAGAGAGATGGGGAAATCTCCTCCTTTAGTTGTTCTCTTTGTTCTTCTTTGGCAGCAGAAAAAGCTTCAGAGAAACCTTCTTTTAACTGACTGCTATCTAAGCAGCAGAAAAAAGGTCAGTGTAAGCAAAGTCTTTACAAAATGAATAAATGAAAAATGAATATCATAAAATAATTAGAAATATTTGTATTTTCAGGAACATAGGCAAGGTTTTAATTTTTGAAAATATTTTACAGAATACAATTGAATTATGTAGGTGGAAGGATGTAATCTGTGAAAAAAAGAGGCTTCTCATCCTCAAGTCTAGTGCTGGAAACATGGAAAGGACAAATAGTATGTTTTGTGCTCCTTATCTCTAGAGATTTGTAATGCATGCTTAATGTGTTCACCACAGAATGTGGCAGTGTAGGCACTGCTAGACTGTACTGAATTATTTATGTATCTATAATTATGTGACTTGCAAACCAGTTCATTGAACAGTTTGACAGTCAGTATTTGTACACGAGACTTTCTAATCAGGCAGATTTGTGCATCTTCCTATTGAAGCTTATTGGGTATGTTCACCACAAGCAGCCGGTTTCCACTTCAATTAATTTTTTTTCTGAGTGTCACCTAGTGTTGAGTTTCTCCTTCAGGTCAAGCTAGGACTGACAACTGGAGCAGAAAGCCTTTATTTGCTCATTCATACTATGAACTGTTGCTGTAGGCAGGAACTATATAGCTCACTTAATCATATAAATGCAACCAGTGCTACTGAAGTCCTTTGCAGCATGCTGAAAGGACTTTCTGGTCCAACAGCAGGAATACAAAAGTTTTATATTCATCCCTCAGACTTTCTCAGTTATACACCAAACATCTCCAGTCTAATGGCAGACAAGCAGTGCACTTTCTGCAACTTGCTTGCCTGTCTTGCACCAGAATATGGCAGAGGGGTCAGAAGTGACACAGTAGGTTGACAGCAGCAAGGGATGCAGAACCCACATGTTCCTTCCCACAGTCTTAGGTATGGGGTTGTGCTGTCTCCAGAATGCTTTAATAAGGAGAGATGCCTAAGCTCTGTAATTTTCAACTTGTGCTTCCCCGTGCAAGGCAAGAACAATGTATCCAAGCAGCTGTTTAATTCACCTTTCTTTTCTTTTCTGTTCTCTTCTTGAGCATCTTGTCTGGAAAGGTTTTTTGTGGTACTCTCTGTAGACTGAAGCAGAGGCTCAGTGCTTATACCTTTAAATAAGAATGTAAAGTGTTATACAAACTATTGATATGCTTATGCTTGTGTTTCCAGCAATAAAAACCCACACAGCTGGATAATTGTCAGCTCAGCCTAGTCCTCAAGCACATATTCAACTGAAGAATATCTCAAAGACAACTGCGCTGACCAGCTTCCAGTGGGAAGTTACCCTGATGTACTAAGGCCTCTGCACCTTCAAGCCTTAGTTTTACACACGAGGCAGGTCAAAGTCAGCATTGCTTTAAAAAAAGGCAGTCATACCTCCCACTGTCCTAATATATTCCTGTTGTCCAGTCTTTTTCAATTTGTTTATCAACAACCTGGAGGAAGGGATAGAATGCACTCTAAGCAAAAATACTGCTGATACAAATCTGAGGAGGAGTGACTGATACACCTGAAGGCCGTGCTACCATTCAGAGGACCTTAATAGGCTGGAGAGTTGGGCATATAGAAACCCAATTGAGTTCAACAAAGGCAAGTGTAGGATATTGCACCTGGGGAGGAATAACCCCAAAATCAGTTGAGGTTGGGGGTTGACCACCTAGAGAGCAGCTCTGAAGGGACCTGGGAGTATTGGTGGATGACAAACTGACCATGAGCTGGCAGTGTGCCCTTGGGGACAGGAGTACCAATGGAATCCTGAGGTACATCAGGAAGTCTGGCCAGCAGGTTGATGGAGATGATCCTCCCCTTCTTTTCAGCCCTTGTGAGGCCACATCTGCAGTATTGTGTTCAGTTCTGGTTTTCACAGTTTAAGAAAGACAAGGAGCTACTGGAGAGGGTCCAGCAGAAGGCCACAAAGATGATTAGGGGTCTGAAGCATCTCTCTTATGAGGAGAGATTGCAGGAGATGGGCCTGTTTAATTTAGAGAAGACTGAGAGGAGATCTCACTAATACATACAAATATCTGAAAGGTGAGTATCAAGAGGATGGTGCCAGACTCTTTTCAGTGGTGCCAAGCAACAGGACAGGGAGTAAGGGACATAAACACAAGAAGTTCCACCTCAACATGTCTTTACACTGAGGGTGGCAGAGCACTGGAACAGGCTGCCAAGGGAGGTCATGGAGACTCCCTCTCTGGAGACATTCAAAACCCACCTGGACACATTTCTGTGTAACCTGCCCTAGGTGACCCTACCTTGGCAGGTGAGCTGAACTAGATGATCTACAGAGGTCCCTTCCAACCCTAACTATTCTGTGGTTCTGTGATTCTGTGATTCATCCACCCGTAGACCACCCCTTCACTCCCCTCATTTGTACTGGCAGAAGCATTTCTGAAGCTCTGTGCAATTCACTGGGCAATTGATCCACATTCAGTTTAACCCAGCAATAAAATAATAGTTTCAGGCACAAGAAGGAGACAAGACTGTATCCGTGAGAGTACTTGTCCTGAGCTGTCTTGGAAAATATGAAATTAAAATTTCAGTTGTACTATGGGACTGTCTCACAGCATCACAGTCAGGTGTTGTTATAGAAGTTCAAATGAATTCATGATACCTGTCTAATTTACATTCTCTTCCCTTTTAGGCTGTTTTATTCTGACTTCTTTTTGTTCCTCTTCCCCCATTTTGAAATCAGTTTTTGATTTCTTGAAAATTGTTTTTATTCTTTCTAACCCTTTGGTATCTTCCCACAGAAGACAACACTGACAAAGAGAAGATGCCAAGTAGAAACTTAACATTGTTTTAACTCTGAACATTCTCACACCTTTGGAAGCTATATCCACATCCTACTTCTTATGTGTCTCCCCCTGAATACAACATATTCCCTACTTCATATAACTTAGCTTTTCCAATGTAATTCCATTTATATCCACAAGGTCCAATTTCATTCAGTGTGAGAGACAGGATGACTGTGATTCAAAAACTAAAAAAAAAGTCAAGTTTAAAATGCTTTAAAAGCTTTTATAACAAGCCACAATAAAAACAAAGCACCTTCCCCAAACTACAATAAAACCAGTAACAATCACTAGTAAGGGCAAAAATTCAGAGGAGTTGCACAATAGACTTAGGTTTAGATTTCCAGCACTTTTTACCCACCTGAATCTGAAAGCTGCACATGTTCTCCTGAGATTTCTGAACTGCTCTCATTTGGCATGAATACCGGGGATCTGCTTTGCCAAGCAGAGTGCATTGCCAAGAGAGAGGTCTGTAAGAATTCCGGGCTCTCAGCTTGGCAAGAATTTCCTGATGGGAGCTGGACAGGAATGAAAGTAGCTGGAAAGCATGGAAGGGGTGGCATCGTGGCTACTAGGTGAGAAAGTGTCCCAGGAGAAACAGATAAACCTAAAAATAGTTGCCAGAGAAGAAAAATTAGAGGAGCTTAAGACAAATATTTTGCATTGAACTAAAAATCTCTTGCTAAACTGTTATTGCACAAAACCCACTTTGCTTTCATGTTCACCGGTGGTTTGCATGTTCAGGATGAAACAACCAAATTCTGTTTATGTTATTTTATTTAAATTGTAAAATAAATTTTACAGTTTGCTGCAACCACCAGTTGTAACCAAAGTTATCATATACTACAGGGATGGTGAATTAAATAGAATATACAAAGTACTCCCGAGCATGTAAAAAAACCAGCATTTCCCCTAGGACTCCTTACGTCCATTAGGAGGTAAAAGTTAGGTACTGCAAAGTATCTCTGAGCCACATCATAATGCAAAAGAGGGGAAAGTTTTCCTTTTAGCTCTGGATGGCTTGTTACGCATTATGTTAGAAGACTATGTGGAAAAGACACAAGCAGTTCTGCACAGGGACCAAAGTCCAGGTTCACTACTTCTGGGAAAGAAACTCCTTTATAAGGTTACAAAATTACATTCGCTTCTTATTTTCTTTCTTCACACCAAGATTCCTCTCTGTCCTGTGACCTGACTTCAGTAAGTAGAAAGAGAATGGCTGAGACTGAAAATGCCTCACCCCTAGTTAAGGCATTTTTTGGAAAAAGGCTGATCCGTGAGTTTGAATCTTGTCTGGCACAGACTCAGGAAGATCCCAACTCGCTACTTCTGGGCAGACGCTTCACCCATGCAGCTAGCAGGTGGGCAGAGCCACTTCTGCCTGTGTTCCATGTGAGAATAAAATGACAATCTGTAGTTCAATGAAGTTTTGATTTTACTGTTGATCACTGTATTAGTTTAAATGCATGGCAATATTAAAGCAACTACCTTTACTATAATAAGACAAATCATAGCCTAACTAGTTCTTCATATTTTACTTCTTTAAAGCTTAATTGGACCAAATCATGCAGTGTCTTTTGCTACTCTCAATCTACACTGCCTCTAGTAACAAATAAGAGCTTCCAGTGCAGATTTTGGTCAGCTTTTCATTCAGGTCAGCATTTTGTCTATGGCTTTATACATTAGCTAAATGTAGTTGGATATGCAAATACACCCAAATAGCATCCAATAAACATATTTCTTACTGTATGAGCTTGGTCTTGAATTCATGGTACTAACTGTACTTACTTTCTTCAGAAATGTGTCAAGTGATTTACAGAACTGGGGCAGGGGGAAGAGAGGTTTGCACGATGAACCATATCAGACTCAAGGCACTTTTCCTTCTCACACTTCAGTTCTTCCCGAGAACCCAAAAAAAGTGGTGCAGCCTAATGGTTCTGCTCCTGGTGAACTGGTGGAAGTAATAATAAACGCCTTGCTAATCGTGGTATTTGGGCAGGGCTGATGCTTTCGAGAAAGCACGCAGGATCACCCTTGAGGAGAAAAGACAATGCAGAAAGAATCGTGCCTTACGGAATACACCATCTAAGGAGTCCTTCTGCTGTGCCTTTTGCAATCGGACATGCCTATCTCGTATTGGCCTTTTTAGCCACCAGTGTGCTTGCAACAAGCGTGGGTAGAGCCCTTCCCAAATCTTCGTTCGCGAAGCCCAGCCATGAATGAGCAGCATAATTTCTCTGTGGATGTTCTGCTTTGATTAGAAAACTTGGAAACCACAGACTGTGTACTTGTTCCACCTGGTCACCACGGACAGCTTGATGAGCATTTGCCTGTCATTTCAACCAGACTCTTCTCTGAGGCAAAAAGAACAGGATAATGAATATTTCATTTATGCAGCCACAGCCTCTGTTCTCTCTCTTTCTCAGGCTGTCTCCCTAGTATACAGCAGTTGCTCTTGGCAGCTATTTCACAGTGGCATAGCTCCATCAGGAAAATCAGTACAACAACAGCCAGGCCTGTTGGTATCACTGCTGGTGTGGCTTAGCTTCTGGCTGTAGGGTGGATGGTTGAGATCCTGCTTATCCCCCCCAAACAAAACCCCTGATTGTCACGCATCATCGAGTTTGAAAACAAGACCTTCAAACAGATCTGACACTGTGTTGTTTCTCAAGTGTCTTATTCCCTTCAGTCTCATATTGCTTTGCACTGCTGGCATCATCAGGAAGCTCAGAAAAGACCCCACAACACAGACAACCTAAGTTGCAGAAAGCCAGGTTTTTAGTGGTCACTGCATGACCAGTGTTTGGCCCTTGTTTCCTACCTGGTGCATCTACCCCAGTGTACATCTACTGCTTCCATGCACGCTCTGCAGCTCTGACAGCCGTACAGCTTTTCAGGCTGCTGTTAACATGCTCAGCACCAGCACCTGCTGCACCCCAATGGTGTAATGTTGGATTCCAAAATTTGGATATGAGAAAAAGAAAACTGTTAGGTTTAAACAAAAACCTTGGGCTAACAGAGACTGGGGAAAAACCTCCATCTAGAGTCCAGACAAGGACCCATTGATGTCACGGGTTTGGAAAGTCCTGTCCAAGTCCAGAGAAACAATGCCCTGATTTCATCAAGCCAGTGCAGAAGATGTATTGTGTTTTATCTCTGCCTTTGTGTTCCCTGGATCCTGTGCATTCTACAAACCAGAATAATACCTCTTTCCCCCATGTAATCCCCCTAAGATAAGATGGGGTTTTCCCTATAATATAATTGTTAAGACTCCAAATTTGTTAACCTGGGTTTTTCCCTTATGTCATCCCCTGAAAACCCCTGTTTGTAATAATTGTAATAGTTACAACCCCCTGTTGAATATATAGATCCTAAACCCTTTAAATATGAACTTGTGAATCCAATAAAGGATTCCGGTTTTCTGCCTCCACTGGGATTGTTGTAATTATTGACTCACTACAAATGGATCTAGTTGTCCATTGTTTATCCAATCGAACATTTTGTCATTCCTATAGAAGGTTCTCTGAACCCATGAGGCTGAGAGAGAATGAAGAAAAGCCCCTTTATTTTGTTAGCTAACAACAGCTATTATATTTATTTGTGAGGTAGATTAAACTTGCTAAAATTTCATTTTCTTTTACAGAAGCAATAATTTAAGGTCATATTTCCCTAAAGCTTCTAACAAGTGCCAACTGCAAGAGTGTCTGGGATAGTGGGTGAGGGGAAAGCAAGAGGCCATAAATTCTTAGTGGTTTTGTTATTACTACTTTGCCTAAAGTAATGCCTATTGCTTTAAGTGAACCTTTGTTAAAGTAGATGTTCCTTATATGGCAACTGAAATAAATAAAACTCTTCCAAATTGGTCAAGCTACATGTGCTATGAGGTGTTTTATAATGTGCATGGAGGAACAGCAAAAACATAGTTGTCTGAGAGGACTTAGTCATACTATGTATGGTAAAAAATCTTTGAAAAAAACATAGTTTTTAAATTCTAAAAAGCTGTTTGTAAGACCTTTTCAGGCTACACTGAACTCTAGCAGGCAAGGTGCCATCACCTAGTTCTCCTAACTCTCCTCTGAGGTCTTAGCATAATGGGATTCTTGCACAGCTCCTCAACTGAGCAAAGAAGCTTGAAATTAGGCTGAGAAACCAATGCCAGATCAATGCACAGATGGAGGCTGGGCATGCCTTAGGCTGCTTAGGCTCTTAGAACGCAGATTAGGTGAAGCTGCCTCCACAGAAAGTTATCTGAGAAGCAGCAGCAATCCAAGAATCATCTGGCCTTCCTATGCCATTGTGGATGCTCCCTGCTTGATGTTATGCACAAGCAGCCCTGCTAAAGCCAGGACAATGCTGTCACAAGTCTACGTGATTTGCCTAAATTTTTCTTTCACTTTGGGGTTGCACACTGAGAAGAATGTGCCACTACTGTAGACATGGTGGGAAGGAGTGAGGGTTCCTCTTTTCCTGCTTGCTGAGTAGATGGTGTTTTCTAGCAATGCCACGGGTCAAATGAAACTGTTCAATGAGTTGTATCATGCTGTTAGGAACAGGCTGCACTATTAAAGGTAAGAGTCGATTAACAGAAGCATGGTGTGTTGACTTTTTCCTCTTCTTTTACCCATGAGAAGCTGGAACTTTCATTTATAGGTACAGAAGAAAAATGATTTTTCAGCTTTCCTGTACTTTTACCACAATACTGTAATTTTATGTATTACCATTCAAGATTATACTTCAATAGAAGTCTATACAGGAGGTCTGCTATTAAACCTAAAGGTTCTCCTGAAATTTTAATATAAAAAAGTGGGAAGGTGTTTTCTGGAGTTTACAGCTTGTATGCAGTGTGTGTAAAGGAGCAAATGTCTTAGCCCACCTTCCAGAGGAGGAGCCCCCAAACATTTAAAACAACTCTTAAGCCTTCTCTTTCTTTAAAGAACTACTGCTTGCTGGAGTGCAAGCATCAGCAGGTTCAGATACCAGTGTCAGGAGGGATGCCCCTAGTACCTGGGTTGTAAAGTGCAATGATTTTCTGCTGTTCAGCCACCAGCCTTTGCAACTGCTCCATCTGCTGCTTCATCAGCTGGTCCTGCTGCCCTGGAGTCTGAAAATATCATGAGGATATAGTATCAAACTACACAGCTGAATAGTTTTTAATCAGAAAGAATCACCATATCTGGATTTTGGGGTTAGGTATTTCTTAAAGTCTGTGTTGCTTCTAGTAGACATTTGTATTTAAAATTCTTTCGCCATTTTAGAGCTCAGAATTAATTTGTACACTGACACTGTGCAGGCAGCATGTGCCTTGCCAGGTTTTGCTACTCAGTCTCATATCAGACGGCATTTTTTTCTGGTCTATGTGCTGGGATTTCCTTCTCACAGAAGCTAAAGAACAAAAGGGAGGGAAGTGTCCACCTGTGTTTCACACTAAGAAGGTTTTAGAACAGCATCAGAGCAGATGACCCTCTCAGGTCAAGCTTCACTGTAAAACTTAAAAATGTGTCAATGTTCAACATTTCATTGTTGAACTATAGGATAAATGAAAATTGCCAGTATCACTGATGAAAAGGAGCTTTTGAAAATCAATATCCACAGAACAGAGATGCAATTAGGAGGAAATATAAGCGTGGTCTGAAATTAGCATCAAAAGGATGGAAGAATAACTGTCTTAGACTAAATTCCTCAGTCCTTTTGCAGGCCCCTTGCCTCCCCATAGGCAAACATCTAATCAAGTTGCCTTCACTTTCTGAGTTTCCTAGTTTACATCTGTTTGACTCCTTCTTTCTGTTATCTGTTCCTGTCCACTGAGAAGAACTACCAGAGATCAGTAGTGGAAGTGATAGGTCTTTTTTTTTCTATTTATTTATTGTGAGCTACCAGATCTGTCTGAGAACTAAAATTTACAGCATAAAGACACACTCATGTTGTTGTTGTGCCAGGATCTTTCCAGCAGTCTACCTGTAAGCAGCATTTTCACTCTACTGTCTCTCTGTCCGGTATTACTTGAGAAGCACCATGTAACAAAGCAAAGCCCAAGGTTACTTTTTCTTTACCAGAATCTTTAAGAACAGTTCAAGTAATTCACATAGTCAAATGTCAAAAGGCATCAAAGAACAAAGAATGCCTAAGACACAGTATCAGATTTTATGACCAGCTGTTGACAGTTTACAATATCACAGGATACAATCTGGTCATTAAACAAAATGACATGGTTTACATCATCCAAGAAAAGAAGCAACAGACTCCTGGGATTCACAAAAAGATATCTTTAACTGCAGCTTTACTTACATGATTATTTTTTCAACAACCAAGGAATAATATAGACATCCAGTGGAGAAAGGATTGAGAACTTCCAGCATATATACGTGTTAAATTCAACAGTGTTGGAAACATAAGTGTTTCTTTAAAATATACAACTAAGGCACTGTATTGTTTACTATCTTATAAGAAGCATATTGAGCATTCAGTGGAAGAGATATTGTGGAGTTACTTCTGTCCATCACTTTATCAAAGCTAAGAAGAGGAAAAAGTCAGAAATGAAAAAAAAAAGTGTAAAAAAAGAACATGGGGCATGAGAAGAGGATGGATAGAAAGACATACAAAACAAGAAAGTGAACGTGCCCCACAACCATTACAGATATGAGAACGTGGAGCCAGAATGTGCAATCCTTTCTACTAGAAGGAGAGATAGAAATAACTACAAAAGAAGATGAATAAGAGCAAAATTGATCAACTGTCTCTTGTGAAAAGCACTTTATTGCATGGATGCATTAGAGCAACAGCATCAGACACATGATTAGGATACACTTCCCAGTACTTGCCAGTAAAGCTTCCTATCTAAACACAGACACAAAAGCTACTGATTCTTTCTTTCTGGACAGGATGTGCCATTATCAGAAATACAAAATATGCAGTTATAAATTCAGCGATTATTTAAAGCAAACTAACCTGTTCCATGGTTTTGTATGTGGGAGCACAATGGTTCATTCCAGGCTCTGAAGCAGGGAGCAGAGGAGGAGTGAACATTTCTGAAGTGTCATTTGCATCATGAATTCCAGCCTGGATTACACTGGAATTCAACTTCTGAGGAAAAAAACCAGAGTTGGTTGAATAATATAGTTGCCTTGTATGCTGAAAAGCTTGATTGTGGCCCAAGTTATCTGTTGAGACGTTACTGTTGTCCATCGTACCACTGGCTTCAGTGTATGAAAGTGGACAGTTCTTGCTGGAGGACTCACTCATACCATCAATCCACTCCAGGTATAAAGAAAGTATGACCTTCTCAACTATACTGGAAGATGGTACTGATCACTGATAATCTTCTGTGACATATGGTCTTCCTCCTTTAAAGTGTCTGCTTCCATGCCCTCCATTCCAAAATCCCTGTTAGGGATGTGTGATAAAAACTACCATGCACAAATGTATCATGCTGACATAGGAAATCCTGCAGTTTATTTTCTTTCTTTTTTTCCTTGTCAACCAATAGATTCTTTTTTTAGCCCAGGTTGAATGTAGAGTATCTTCAGACTTCAGAAACTGTAAAACATATCTATATATTTTTATGTATTACTATATATGTAAAATAATATACAAATACACATAAATATGCATATAAAATAGTGTTAGGATACATGCAATACAACCTCCCTATAAAATCACAATATTTTTGATAGCTAAAAGGGCTTAGATGTACTGCCTGCTCTCTCACAACTAAAATCAGACAAACAGAAACAGAATACAATAAGAACCCAAACCCATTCACCACTAGAAGCATTTGTCAATGTGTTTGTCTTTCAACTAAATCTTCAGCCTTTAAATTCAGACAAAGTGCTTCATGATCAAAGATGACTGCAGAAAGCAGGAAATGAAGATAACAGAAGGAAAAAGGAAAAAACAAATGGTATGTGGAAAAAACTCCAAACAAAGAGATCACTAAAAAACCACCTGATGTTTAAGTAGTTCAAAAGAATGTTTATTTCAAAAAGATAAAATAACACTGCTACAGCTTGCATGGTTCTCCCTGAGACTGGCATGGCTGAGACAGCTGCAAAAATACAAAGTCTGCTTCACCTCTTTAGGTTTTTTGCTCCAGCTCTTCCAGGGCAAGGACCAGACATTCGTTACTTACCTTAAAAAAAAGAGGAGAGGTCATATATTTCAGCAGCTGAAGCTGGTGAGCACCTCCATCTTGTCTTCTAATGAGTAGTTTATTTGCACTCTTTGAGAAATGTGAAGTCTCCAAAACTTCGTTCCCTCACAAGAAAATTATTTAATACCTTCTTCCTACCCTAACAGAAGTGGTTTGCATAAGAGGTTTACACACCCTACCTGCTTTGTTACCTGCTTTGACAGATCCATCATGTGTAGCTAGGAAACATTACATTGTTCACAGTCTTGTAGTCCCTTTAAAGTGACCTACAGTTCCTCTGGAAACACTTTGTAAATCTCCAGATCTAAAACAACAGACTGTCTGGGCAGATACTCATATGCTAAAATAAGAATCCTACAGAATGGATCTTCAATAAGACTGAAAAAAAAAAAAAAAGGAAGTAGGTGTAGTGAAGACAACAGAATGGACAGGGAGAGGTCAGAAAGGATGGGCTAAATAATTCCATTTAAAGAAGTAAAGCCCATGACCCTATATTGCAATTCCCTCTGAAGCCTAAGAAGGAACACCAAATTCCTGATTGTCCCCATTCTTCTGCTATCTACAGCAGTATTGGTTGTTTCCTAGTATTCACCAGGATATGACAATTTGTTTCTATAGAGGTCAAACTCAACTGGAGCTGAAAGCTTCAACCAGAAAGTTATTTTTCTGAGTATAAGGCTGTATGCAAGTTGTTTGTTTGTTTGTTTGCTTGTTTGGGATTTCTTTACCTTTTTTTAAACATAGGAAACAACACTTATCCACAAAAAATCACTGGGTACAAAGTTCAAAAGCTAAGCTGTTGTCAGCTGCCAGTGTAAAGGCTATTCTCAGTAGTAAGAGGCAAAACAAAGGCTCTTGATGGCCTGTCCCACTGACATCAGATTTTGTACTTGGTGCATGGAGACTCCAAGTCCTGGTCATGCTTTCTCCAGAACACAAATGAAGGAAATATAATCTCAAGAGTAGGAATGGTGGGATCTGGAAACAGGTAACATTTGCCAAGAGTTTCTCTAAACAGATACTTTGCTTTAGTCACCAAAGGTAAGGCATTATGAGGAACTGGACTTTGTGAGGAAACCTCCTTGACATCAGCAAGGAAAAGATATTCCAACCTTGGAACTAATAAGGAGGTCTCTGATTAGCAAACATGACAGCGTCAGCTTTTATCCCATCAAAAATAGAAAGGAATTATTATAAATGTCCATCATAATTTATCTTCTTCATCAGTTTAATATATTGTAAATTCAGGAAAGTGGAGGTTGTATTTTAATGCATGAGGTTTCACAAGTGAGAAATTGTTTATAAAAGTTTTCACAGGCTAGGCTGGTAACTGACTTTAGTTTGGATAAGAAACTGAACTCTAAAACTTTTTCTATCATATATCTTTTCAGTGTTTGCTTTGTTATTGCTGCTGATTGCTAGGGAATTACTGAGTAAACAGAAGCTCTCACCCACAGCCCTAATCCCTGCAGTTCTTCCTGGTCTGCACTTCTCAATTAAAACCACATGAAGCCACTCCTGCTCCTGGCAACACAGTAGTTCCTCAGTAAACACAGCTAAATAAGTCAAAACTTCTCCCTGTGAGGCAGAAGTACCTTTGCACCAACACCCTGGCAGCATTGCAGGAGCAAACAAGGAAAAGCAGTACAGGCTGACGATTGTCTTGTGAAATGTTTGTGAGGAGTCTCTGTTTTAGTAGAATTTTTCTATTTAAAAACTATCATAAAGAATAAAATGTTTTATCTCAGGTCTTGCCTCATATTTTATCTCAGGTCTAATAAATATTAGACAAAATAAATAAATAAAATACTTCACACTTTCACAGAATTTCCACCTGTGTAATTTTAAAACACTTGACATGTTAACTGCTTGCATAAAGTCAGTATTTCTATGCATGCCTGACCTGACCTTTTAAAATTGCTAAATCCTCACAAATTCCCCTGAAAAAAGTAGAAATCTAACTGAAAGGTCTGACAGTTTTAATCAGGTCCCCAAAAATAGCATTGGGAAGTTAACCACATGCACAAGGGCCTGCAGCCCTCAACCGAAGCCTCACAGAAAAACTAACAGCCCTAAAAAAAGAGCTGCCAGTGACAGGGACACCCAGGGGAATCCCCTTGCCATAGCACTATCTGAAAGACTTTTGGGACAAGAATTTTCCTAAACCCTGGAGCAGTTGTCCAAGTTTCTCCCTATTGGAGATAGCAATGAGAAGTTATTATTTGCAAATTACCCTTTTGCTTTTTAAAATCTTATTATTAGAAGTGAAGCAGCAGCCATAAACTTAAAACATATAGATAAACAGAACAAGGAGACATAAATCAGTGATGATAATTTTCTTTTAAGTAGCACAGAATATAAAATATTCAACAGGCACTGAAGTGCTGGATTTATCCTGCACTCACTGCATTCTCCAAAATCTGGTGAATGTTTTCTTATTCTATATCTGCACTGCTCTAATACCTAACTATCCCAGGCACTGATCTTGGTCCTTCTCTGTTGAAAATCATAGAACCACATAACAAAATGACACTTTATTTAATAATCTGCTTATTAAATCTGCATACAAATAAGTATGTAGCTCTTCATGGGTTATACTGGGCTTCTGTAAACACAAACATACATTGACCCATTGGAACAAGTCCAGAGAAGGACCAGGAAGATGATCAGAGGGCTGGAGCACCTCTGATATGAACACAGGCTAGGACAGTTGGGGCTGTTCAGCCTGGGGAAGAAAAGGTTCTAGGAGGACCTTAGAGGAGCCTTCTGGTACCTAAAGGGAGCCTGCATGAAAGATGGAGAGGGATTTTCACAAGAGTGTGTAGTGATAGGACAAGGGGGAATGGCCTTAACCTAAAAGACAGTAAGTTTAAAGTAGATATTAGGAAGAAATTATTTACTGTAAAGTTTGGTGAGGCACTGGGGCAAGTTGCCCAGAGAAGCTGTAGATGACCCATCCTGGAAGTGTTCAAGGCCAGGCTGGATGGGGATTTGAGTAAGCTGGTCTAGTGGGTGGCATCCATGCCCAGGTCTGGAACTTTAAGGTCCCTTCCAACCCAACCCATTCAGTGATTCTATACAATATAAAACCCAACAATAACATAAAAAGAATGAAGTCTGGCATTAGTTTGCATTAACTTCTGTATGCTGTGGGACACGTCTAAACTGACACAATGAAAAACACCATACACAAACACAAGAATTCCATTAAATTTTTTTAAATAATACTGAATAGTTTCCAAAAATCCTTAGCTAGCCAATTGCTTTTATAGAGGAAATCAGGGCTATCAGTAATATCAGAGCCATATCTAATGCTTCACACCTTAGAGTGATTCAAGAGAAAAGCTAAACAAAACAGAGTTCCAGATAGTTCCTACAATTAATTAATTTAAGATTTCATTATAATCTTCAAGTCTTTTGTCATAAGCGATGTGCTTAATCCCTGGCAATAAAGTATACACGGAATTTTCTGGGTGGAACTAGGATTAATTTACCTTTTGGCAGCAAAAACAGCAACTCCCTAAGACAAACCAAGTAGGCGTTGTTAACTCACTATAATTTAACCCCCAAAGAGAATAGTAATTAAAAGCAACTTGAGAATGGATTTCAAAATTTCTCTCCTGTTATTCATTTCTATAAACTAATCCCTAAACAAGAGAGGAATTCACCAAATAGCTCCCAACAAGTGTGCCTGAATTGGATCTGAGATGCTTTGTCCCTTTTATTATATGTTGTTGTGTCTTAGAAAGAAGAAAAAATTACAGGTAGAGTGAGAAAGGGTTGGAGATTAATTCTCTAGAGACATTGCTATCTGCTGTGAAGAAAAAAAATTATTTCTGCTAACTGGACAGTACTCCTCCATCTGATCGAGAAAGTTTAAGTAACTGGTAATGTGCACTGATATAAATGGGTACAGATTCTCTGTTACACGAAGTCAACTCAAGCCCACAATGAAAAAAGATCTGACTTGGGGAAATGGTAAAACATAGAACTACGTTGCACTCTAATATGATTCCCCCAAGATTATTCCTTCAGACACTTCGTACGTGTTTTAACCACTAGAGGGAAATCTTGTACCAGTTCGAATGCGCAGAGACTAAAATCGAAGCACATAAATGATTTTCAAAAATGTAACAATGAAAACAATTTTACACTTTAAAGTACTGCATGCTCTCTGAAGTAATCTCCAGGGATTCTTAGGAAAGTAGCAACGTCTCACAACGTTATGATATTAAATGTAAAATTTCTAAAATTTTTAATCAGTGAAGAGTGGCACTTTTGTATATCCTACTGGCTACTAAACTCAGACTGACGAAAAGCCCAAACAGTTTCCGAATACACCCAAGCCTCCATACTTGTGTCAAGAAGTCAGTAACAAAGATTTGCAGACAGTTTTTAAATTGGAACTAGGTGATACCATATAATTGACTCAGTCTGTTTATCCCATGACATCCACTTTTTCATCTGAAACTACCAGCCCACCTTGAGTGAAGTTCCCAAGAAGAGCACTTTGCCAGTGGAGCTACACTGGCTATAACAGACTGTGACAACAATATCGTGGATACAACTTACACCAACAAAACTGACTTTCTGCCACTTATCACTGACCTTTACTTCCTTTGCAAGACACATTTCCATGAGCAACATTATTTTGAGAGCTGGACCTTTGGCCCCTAATTAATTAAAGATAATTTAGAATCTCGTTCTAACTTCTTTTTGTCCGCAATTCTTCTGCATAAGCTTCCCCACCCAGAGAATATGCATCTGATAGTGACTGTCCATATCTGGGAGAACAAAACTCTCTACAGAACCCTGTAAATATGAGTGTGTTTCAGTTGATGTCAGATCCTATGACAACTGATATTCTCATTTTGCGTTTTTCCCATGAGATTTTTCTGATGCCTGGTGCTATGGAATATTAAGGGATATTATGGGATGTTTTTTGTAAGACTAAACTAAGCAATTAAAAGCATGTCTATTAAAAGTAATCTATAGAGATTTAAGATACAGAACGTCAATGTAGGATAATCTGAGCATGAATTCAAATTCAAATGAACAAACATTTTAGATAGTATTTGACACAGAAATCAAGTGAGTGGAATTAGCTATCATTCAGGTTTTATGTCTAATATTTTGCAACTTTAGCAACAGTTTTATGCAAGTTAACATGTATCTGCAGATTTGTATCATTAGAACAAAACAACAATTTGTACCTTTACATAAATAAATACAAAGAACAGAAAAAGTGAAAAGGAATTAAATCCCCTAGCCTGAGATATAAAGCCATTTTAAAACCACGATTTCTATGGCTTTCTTCAGTAACATATTTTAAATTTAAATTACAAATCAACAGATATTTATAGAAAACTTGAGAGAGAAAACTTGAAAATTGTTGAGAGCACAACAGCAGTTAGAAATAATTTGTAATGAATCCCTCTTCGTGCAGTCGAAGACAGAGATTAATGAAAACAAAGTAGAAAATGTTTCCTGCATTGGTAATTCTTTTTTAAAACCCTGTTTTTATGAAAATCCCAGAGTACACACAAGAGACACTGTTTATGCCAAATTAACTACAATGTAAAAGGTACACCAGGTCCTTCAATATCTGTTTTGACTATTTCTATCCCTGCTGATACTGTTCTTTATTACTAGCAGTTGCTTTTGAAGTTTAAAACCAACATACATAACCACTGATCTGAAAATTACATAAACTGGGAAACGCCTCTGAAAACAGTACAATTTTTACCACTGTTGTTATGAGCTGAATCTGTTTTGAATCTGAATCAGAAAAATAAATACAAAGGTGTTTATATTTTTCTATTATAATTTTATGAGACAGATGGTTAAAATACATCATAATTTACCTGAGATGCATTAATAAGACTCTTTTAAGTTTAATAAATGGATCTCTCTTAGAAATCAAACCATCAACTATAAGTACTCAGCATTCATGTGTTCTACCCAACAGTACATTTTCTGTATCTTAGTATTTCTTTTTCACTTCCATTCTGTATTTCTGTAATTGAATACAGAACATAGAGATCATTTTTATACAAACATATTTAATACTAGCAAAAAATAATAACAAATCACATGGAATAGAAGCAAAGCTTGATCTGATACCTACAAGAAATTAACAGGTTTGAATCTGAATAGCAAAAAGCTAAGTGAAGAAAATCTGTGACAGCAAGTAGAATTCCATTTGTAACTGCTTTAATGGCTCCATATTTCTGTAAAAGTTTTTCAGAAATGGGACCATAAACCACAATAAAACCATAGCTGAATGATCCAATGTAGGATAAGAAAGAAACAAACAAACAAACAGAAATCAACAAAGTCAAACAAAAAAAATTTCTCGTAATTGGATAGCTTTTTTACTTTATAATTCCCAACCATGAGATAGGACTAAGCACAGATTCCTCACAAATAATACTACTGTGTGTTTTACTGAAGCATCATGGTTGTCCGTGGTTGGCATAAATCAAGTTCATATATTTCTTATTTTGAAGAAAAATTTTTACTTCAGTGTTCAGCAAGTATTTCTTACAGAAAAAGGAAGAAGATAAGTGTCCTCTACTTCCCTTAATCCTCAGTGAATTACAAATTTATAAATTAATTCCAGTTAGTAGAGATTAAATACATATCAATACATTAATTTGTATTAACTAAAATAAATGTCTAGGAACGACAAAGCCATACTAAAAAGAAATAAGAGCTTCAGAAAGTTTTGATAGAAGAATATTAGTTTGACTGGTTTAGCTCAGCCTAATACATATAGACCAAATTGATAAGAGAGTAATTTAATATATATTTCTAACAAAAAGACAATGAAAATAAATGAAAGGTGAGGATTTTGTTAGAAATATGAATGGTGCATGAGGATATACAACTGGGTTACAAGATACCATCAATCCAAAGAAAACTGACTATGGATATCAGCTAGAAAATTGTACAGGCAGTGGGTTTTTTGGTTTGTAGGGAAAGGAATCCTGACTCTGTGGATAAAAATTTTCACCATCAAAATAACTTTTTAACTACTAGATTTTGTTTTCTTGAGTAAATAAAACCTAGACACTTTTCAACTCAGGTTAGATAATGGAGTTCATTCAATCAAAAATGAAGAATTTTTTTTTAAGGAACTCATCCTAAAAGGACCTGAACTATGCTTGAAGCAGATTGGAGAACAACACTTTGCGTAGTGGTCACATCATTACCGCCAGGTCTTGAGTTGTTCACCCACACTAGAGATGTCATTTAATTCCCTCTTCAGCCTGAAGGACCTTCAACTTTCATCGTCCAGAGGAGAAATAAGATCTATTGGTGTCGGACAATTTAAGGGTGAAATATTCTCTCTTCTTTTTTTTTTTTCCAGCTGTACTTTGGATAGACTGTTTCAAAGAGGGTATGAGCTCTTAAGTCAGAAGTGATGGTAGTGGCTTGATGCCTTCTACCACAGGAGGTGGTTGGAGGGAATACCCTGATTACTACTTGGCAGCAACATAAAAAAGCAGATTCTGAACCACTTTCAGTGGTTTTGTGCAATAATTTCCTTGGCACTTATTATAGTATCTGAAAAATAATCAGAAATATCAAAACATTTTTGATGCTTCATGAGACAAACTGTTTTGACATTTTGAAACTGTTATCATTTTCACTTAATCTAAAATTTTCCCAATTGTGTCCAAATTCTTAAAGCTTCAAGTACCATTTTTTGCTTCAGTCACAAGAAAATTTCCCCAAAGTTTCCACAATTGCAAATAACAAGATTGCCCTACAAAGATTCAAAGCAGAGTTATATCTGCTATGTACTTAATCATTATTAATAACCTTCCATAACAAAAATGTTCCTCTCTAGACTGTTTCTTTCAGTCACCACTCACAATCTCCAACTGTTACCTACCTTTACCTATAATTTTCATTTTCTTTCCTTTGCCTTTCCTTGCTACTCACAAGGCCCAAATGACTTTGATCTTGTCTGTCCACTGTGACTCTCTTGTAGGCTCACCAGCTTATAGGGATCATGCTTCTAAGAAAATTAATATACAAATAGACAGAACATGAAATTTAAATACCATGGGAAGAAAGTTGCCATTTTTATGGGGAGATGAATAATAATTTAGATCCATTTTTAAGATTTTCATATGGCAAGTTTCACAGAATATTCTGGGTTGGAAAGGACCCACAAGGATCATCAAGTCCAACTCTTAAGTGAAGATTATATATGTCAGAAAACAGATTTAGCTTTAGACTATCTGCACTGAGATGTTGTGCCTTTATTTAACAGCTTGCACTGATGACCTACCTCCTTCTGAACTGCTAGAATGGGAAGTGTAAAGCAGGGCCACCCACCATGGACCCACCAAAAGCAGCATGGAACCCACTAACAAGCAGACCTTGTATGTGCAGGCAGTACCACAATGCAGCCCCAGTCCGCAGGTGGAGGAAGATATGAATCAACTTCTCAAAACTTATCAGCCACATCTTCTGTGTGTAAGACATGACGCAACACTGTATGTATCCTTCTCTCTTTAAATATGATGGGAAATGAGAACCTCTGTGAAATCAAGTCTTTTCTTTCCAAAAATCCCAGATGGGACACACTCAACAAAAAAGAAAATCTTGCAATGTGCTTGTTATGCACAGTTACCACAACATGAAAATCATAATAAAATGCAGCATGCATAGCAATTTTACAATAGCAACATTACTCCACAAGCAGTAAAAGGAACACAAACTTCCCAAGCTCCCAGGTTCCTCTAAATCTGTGCTCTTTTCATGCCCTGAACTACCAACATCAGCCCCTAGCTCGCATGTTGGTTCTGCTGACCTGGCCACCAAAAGAATGACAATATCTGAGGGCCCACCAGCCACATCTGCTGGCCAGTCTGCCACTACGGCCACCTGCTGCTGGACATCGAGCAGTGGGACTCTTGTCCTCCACTGCAGAGAAAGGTTCTGGCAGCCAAGGGGGCTATAAGGGTGGTTGCTCTGAGAAGCTTCCCCCATGTCTTGACACAGCCAATGCCAACCGGCTCCTCCAAGATTGTATCCACTGTTGGCCAAGGCCAAGCCAATCAGTGGTGGTAGCAAAGCCTCTGGGATAACATAGTTAAGAAGGATAACAAAGTTAAGTAGGAAAAAAAGTTATTGTGCAGAAGTAATTGCAGACAGAGAAAACAGGAATGAGAATATGTGAGAATCAACTCTGCAGACACCAAGGTCAGCAAAGTAGGAAGGGGAGGAGATATCTGAGGCAGTGGAACCAAGATTTCCTTGCAGCATGAAGACCATGGCGAGGCAGGCTTTCCCCTTGCACCCCACAGAGGTCCACAGTGGAGCAGAGACCCACTCTGCTCTGCAGTCCCTGGAGAAGTCCCAGATCAGAGCAGGTGGATGTTCAAAAGAAGGTTGTGACTCCATAGGAAGCCAGCAATGGAGCAGGCTCCTGGCAGGACCCAGGGAGTGCAGAGGCCATGCTGGAGAAGGTTTCCTGGTTGGACTTGTGACCATGTGGGAGACCCACACTAGAGCAGCCTTTTCTTGAAGGACTACAACCCATAGAAAGGGACCCATGCTGGAGCAGGTCATGAGGAACTGCAGCCTGTGGGAAGAACTCGTGTTGAAGAAGTTCATGGAGGATTGTCTCCTGTGGGAGGGATTCCACGCTGGAGTAGGGGAGTAATTCCTCTCCCTGAGGGGAAAGCAGTGGTAGAAAGAACATGTGATGAACTGACTGTAACCCTCATTCCCTGTCTCCCTGCGCTGCTGCAGGGGAGGAGGTAAAGAACTGGGAACAGTTAAGCCTGGGAAGGAGGAAGGGTTGGGAATAAGATGTTTTTAAGATTTGTTCTACTTTTCATTATCCTGCTCTGAAATTGACTGGTAATAAATTCAACTAATTTGCCCAAGTTCCATGATAGTAATCTGTGAGTGATCTCTCCCTGCACTTATCTGAACTCATGAGCCTTTAATTATATTTTCTCTTCCCTGTCCAGTTGAGGAGGGGAATGATAAAGCAGTGAGTACTTGGCAGTTATCCATGTTAAACCACCACAGGAGTCCACACTGTCCTTTACCCCTGTTTTTCCCAGAGACAGAGTGGTCAGTCATAGCAATCAAGATTTCAGCTGCACCTCGAACAGGACTTTTGTCAAGGCCTTGACACCAGCACAATTCGTAGCCCAAAAGCTGTTTTAGTCACGTACGTGTACCACATTTTTCTTCCCTCAGCAGCACTTCTCTCCCCCAAATATCGGAGAGAGGCTAGGTACATTTTCTACCTTTCAGTGTAATTTCCAGTGAGCACTTCCCCCCCCACAATCCAGCATCCAGGAGGTTGCGCCTGTTCCCACCTGAGGCAGATGTTCCACCATCACTTTCAATTCACGTGGGTCCCTCACAGTTACCAGGGGCTGGTGACCTGTGAGGCAGTCAGGTCAGAGACCCCTCTCTCTGGGGAAGGCCCTGGTCTGTGGGACCCAGCTTTCCTCTCTTCCCCCTCACCCCTGAAGGAGGATGATCTTTCAGCCAGGAAACAAACACTTCACAAAGGTTATGGCACGCTTGCCCTGCCCTCTCCCATGTTCTGTCAGCAAGCCTCCTCTGGTGGGACCGGGACAATGACAGGTCAGCGACTGCCTCTTGGCTGCTGCCTTGCCCTTTAACCTCACTGGAGCAGTGCTTGGGTTGGTCAGTGGATAAAGGCCAACGCAGGCATGGAAGTAGGACTGCAGGAGGTGGGGAATATGCTTTTGAGCCTTGAAAGGTTTTGCCCAAGATCTGCCATAGCTCCTTCAGCCCTGGACTTCCTGCTCTAAGGTACAATCCTTCAGGCAGTCTCAGATGGACAGATGCTGCACCATTCAGATATGAGAGGTTTTGCACTAAATAAGAGAATGTTTCACGGCAATACATGTAGAAAGAAACTCTTAAATCTGAGGCAATTTTTCCCTTTTCAGTTACATATTTTATTTGTTGAATTCCCTTCCAGAAAATCATAATTTCTGTGTACACAAAATACATGCACATGTAATTACATAATTTTCTATTATACTTTTGCCTACATTGCTATTTGGTAATGACAAATTTATGCAATTTTTATCATATCTGGCACTGATATTTAAAAACCTCACACTGCAGTGGAAAGAAGGATGGCTTGCAGCAGCCAAAGCAGTACTAGCTTTGTGTGCCACATCAGTGTGTTTCCTCAATGGATCTTGATCCTCTTCTGTCCTCTAATCCTGACCCCGTGTCGTTCACCTTCTGCTCCTATCTACCTCACTATCCCACCATGACTGCTACAGTGTGGTGAAGCTCACTCAATGAGCAGAAGATCAACTAAGATCCACTTAGGATTTGCTGAAAAGTCATGTCTGGATAAAAATAATTGCATTCATTATATTCATAAATATTCCTATATTCATAGTGAGTCATATGCATATATATGCATATTTGAGCTAGTAAATCTATTCCCAAGGAAACTTTGCGAACAGTAGCTAAATACAAAGAAATTAATCATATTTTGTTCCAACAAAAAGTGTTGGAATAGTTGCAGTTCCAGACAGTTTGCCACATTAGAAAGAGACAACTTTTCACAAAGAGGCATTCACCAGATTATCAGCTTTGTTAGATTGTAGCACCTGAATCCTGTGCCAAACAAAGAGAAGAAACTCTTAAGCAAAACTCCATTCTCTGTTCAGAAGATATATCAGGAGATGTCAGAAAACCTTTCTGATGGTATTTTGGTATTCTCTTTAAATAATAATTTTCTTTTTTTTCCTAATATTCTCTTTAGAAGATGTGTCACTGTTGGCTTTGAACAGCCTCAGCCTTAATATAGGCAAGTCCTGATGAGCAGGTGGAGTATAGAACTGGCCAAATATTTACAAGAACAAACACTTAAGCCCAGCTCTGTCAGCAGCCTTGAGCCTCTTTCTTAATTTCTCTGTTTGTTTTCCTTGCTCTGCTTTGCTCAAAATGGGTTAGTATTGTCACAAATGACTTGTCTGCAATATAAGCGCAGTGGAGACTTACACTTAAATAGGATTTACAGGTAGAAGTAATTAACAGATATAAATGTAAGAATGAGCCTGAACATAACCTTATTCATTTACTTATTACTCTGGGGACATTTCAGTGTTGCAGGACAGATGAGGTGCAATTTTCCCTTACAAAATGAGGAGGCTTCCTCTGTAAACTTCACTTACCCTAAAATTCTGAGAGAATGTACTTCAGAAGAGCATTAAGAGAAGTGAATAAGATTTCAGTTTTACACAGGACAGTGTTATTCTTTTATCTTAATTGGTTTCCTGAAAGGAGTTGTAGATCATGGAAGGTCCCATATAAGCACAGAGAAGCTCAAATGACTTGCTGTCACATGCACAGTGACACTGGTTTGGCTTACTCAGTGAGAAGAGTCCTTCAGTAATAATGTTGTTCAAAGTCTGTTATATAGTAAAAGAAGATCCAGAGTCAGTCAGAATTTCACTAGTCTGTCTTGAATGATAAGTATCAGAGCTTGTCTTTGAACTACGTTTATTGTATTTCTTGTACCTCTTGCACCATAGGTCCTTCATTAGCTTCACAAAATAACTTCTGAACTTCACTCCAATAAATGCGTAGAGCACAGGGTTCACACAACAGTGTAAAAATGCTATGACTTCAGTGGTGTATTTTGCATAAGCCAATATGTTGTCATTTTCACAAGATTTGTCTATCTTCCCCATGTTTACAGCTGTCACAAGAAGAATAATGTTATAAGGTACCTGGCAAACTAGAAAAACAGCTACAATTAATATGATCACACGGATTGCTTTGTTTCTTTTGGAATTCTGAGCTTGTTGCAAGGATTTGACAATGAAGGTGTAGCAAAAAAACATGAATATGAAAGGTATAAAAAATCCAAATCCAACTTGTAACCACAACAGCAATGATTTCAGCATTTTGCTTTCAGACTTTTTGTCAAATCTGTGATCACAAATCTCTTTGGTTTCATTGATAGAGAAAGTGTAACTTTCACTGTAAATAAAAGAGGAACTAGAGACTAAAATTGATGATACCCACACAGCCAAACAAATGAGTTTACTATATGCGAGTGTTCTTGCCCTGAGTTTAAACGACTTTGTAGCCTGTACGATAGCAATGTACCGGTCCACGCTGATAAAGGCCAAAAGCAGCATGCCACAGCTGAAGTTGATTGCATAGATACCTCGAGCAATTTTGCAAATGAAATCACCAAAAATCCATTCATTAGCAGCATAATTCACTGCCCACAGTGGAAGAGTGAGAACAAACAGTATGTCTGCTATGGCCATGTTGAAGAGGTACACATCCGTCATGGACTTGGTTCTTTCATATAAAGCAAAGGTCATCACCACGAAGATGTTACCAACGAGGCCAATGATACAAATCAATGAATATGCAACTGGCAGAAATGCTTTTGTGAAGTTCCTGACTCCCAGCTTAGAACAAGGTTGCATGATTAGAGAACGATAGTCTGAATAGTCTGGATAATTGGGATAATCTGTGGTATCAAGGCCTGTCTGTAAAAAAGGAGATCAACAGTTATTAGATGAAGATATTAATCTTTAATTCTTATATAGTAGAAACACGATAGATGACCAACCACACACCACAATTACAAATGCATTTAATGCTGCAGAGGAGACTTGTAAGAACTGTCTAGGACATTTCATAAACTCATACTTAAAATATGAATGTGGAAGTAATCTTTTTGGTTGTCCCAAAGGTCTCCATATTTAAATATATTATGCAGAAAGGACTAGTCTGCTGTCACAAAACTCACAGAAGACTCCAGAGTGTAAAAGTCTGAAGTTGAAGTAGGGGTCTAGTCTTCCTTTACCATCAAGGAAGTGGAATAGACCTTTCTAGCATGTTATTCATATCACACTAATGTAGCTTGACTAAATCAGGCCCAAAAATGAGTACTTTTCTCTACTCAGCTAGAAAGGCAATCCAGGATAACTAGCCTGAGACAGAGTTACCTGCACTACAAACACCAAACCTGTAGTTACATTAAAAGTGTGCAAACCCAATAAACAGTGGTCTTTGACAGTGAACTCTGCTACCAGAACCCTCTTCAGCTTATCACTCCTGAAACATCCTGAAATTAGGATGTTTGGATCTGCAGTCTCAAAGAACTGGGACTTCCAGATTCATTGCTTTATTGATGTACTAATACAGTTTATCAATTAAGTGCTTACAAAATTCATTTTGGCAGTACACTTCACAGAAAAATATGTTGAGAAGAACTTCAAAATACTTTCCCAAGGATTTCTGAAAACAAAATGAAATAGACTGGATTGGTAAACCAGCACAAGAAATGTGAACAAGTAAAAAAACACAATTGAAAATAAAACATTTAATCTAAACAGAATCTCATCACTTCAACTATATCAACAATTCACAAGAGCATCTCGGCAAATAACACATCTCTGCAGCAGAATGTACAATTTTAGAAAATAGATTGTTTGTATCAGTACCATTAAGAGCACAATCTTATACATTGAATGTTTATTCATAGGGTAATGAATGATGTATGAAAATATGTGACTCTTACTTCACATTGAATTTGCACCACAAAAAATCAGAGTAAATTAAATTTTACATTCAGAAATTCTGTGTGACAATGGCAATCAGTGTATTGAGGGAAATATGGAACAAATAAACAGCGCTACCTTAGTATGCTTCATAACAGTAATATAAGACAGACTCTTTTTTTTCCACTCTGGCATTTTATCAGTGCATCTCAGCACTTTTAATATCACATTACTTTCTCTTTTTTATTACACTAGTGAGGTAAATGAAGAGTGCCAGAATGATATCTTCCTATAGTGTAGAAGATAGTACACAATGGACGAACAGACTGAGCACTAGTGTTTTGTCTGTGTTTGGTGCACAGATTTAGAGTGCAGTGTTCAGTGTGCAGTGTTGTATACTGCACTCTATGAAAGTAATTTGTTTTCTCTGTTATCACTGTGATGCCTAACTATTTTACAAATGTTAATTAATTTACACAACACCTTGTGGTGAGGAGGTATTACTACATTTATTTACAAGAAAAGAACCTGAGCACTGAGTCATTAGAATATAAGTATCTACTTGAGATGTTCAGTTTGAGACACCTACTGCTCTCAGCATCACTTTTAAGAGTGCTTAGAATTACAAAGGCCTTCAGTTGTGTTAAGAATTAAATTCATTGACTGGTTGCATGCAAGCTCAAACTTCTGCAAATCAGATCAGACTCTAAAGTCACACAAAAATAAGACGGGGAACATGTCATTGGTGGCCACATGTGCAAAGGTGGGCTTAAATGACTTGTTCGACCTCATGCAGGAACCCATGGGCAGGAGATTTAATTCCTCAGCATTCCCCTGCATGAGTTCAGTCCTTCTGTTTTTTGCATCAGCTGCTCCGTGAGAACTGCACCTATCAGCAATGAAGTAGTTTCAAGGACTGGATGACATGAGGTCCCATGCTAAGGTTGTAAATGGCAGTTTTATCTAGAGTTTGTCTGCTTTTTGCTAAGCTGTGCTACTAATTAGTAAGAGCACATGGGTCAACTTTAAGTCTAGACAAGTAAAACTTTCCTGGTTGGGAATTACCTAATTTTGAAAGAGAGAGAGAGACAGATAATCTGTGAAAATGGGACAGATGAAGTCCAGATATAACTGGGAAGTTGCAGGAGGGAAAGGACAGAACACTCCCCAAAAGCATAATGAGAATGACTCATGTGGGGATGCTGGCTTACAACAGAGGGTTGCAGATATACTACATGTACTACACAATGTTGGTAAGGCATCACAGCTTCTCTGAATTTCCTGCCCTTTAGACAAATCTTTAACCACCTCTCCAGCTTCCTCTGCTGGCTTTTGGAAACTGATTTTTAGAAGCTGCAGGAATATGACAGCCTGAAAGTACTTGAACACCTTCTGAAACAAATTTTAGACAACTTAAGGTGTCTCTCAGACTTACAGAGATGTAAAAGGCAAGCAGGTTAAGTTGTGCAGTTCACCTGGGGCTGTGGTCCTCTAGCCCATCTCTGCACGACTCTAGTCACCATCTGCTGCTTTACACTCTCTGATCTCATCCAGCCAGACAGTGGCCTTGCACTTGGTTGCAACTGCAGTAACTTTTCAGTTAGACAGCACTAAAGGGGTACCTGTCTAGGTTATCATTTTAGAAACTGTTATTTTATTGTTGCAAGAAAAACACCATTCTAGGTATCTACCATTCATATCTTTTTGAGACTTACGTGGTTAAAATATACAAAGAGAGCCTGACAGCATATCTTCTCTGTAAAAGTCACTTTTCATTCCACTTAGACAAAGTCACTCCCAAACATTAAGGATAAGGTATAGAAGGAAGATTACTGGTTGAAGGCATTTAGAAGAAAGTGAGCACAGGTGTTTTATGCAGCCTACAAGGAGGGCTAAGAAGGGAGATCTCTTCAGATTAAAACCAAGAAAAGGCTGTTTAGTTCTCAGAAGAGCTCAGCAGAGAGCCTACAGGGAACAGCAGCTATTCATTACAGGAGAGCTGTATAGTCTCCCTGGCTCTACAGGAATTCACAAAGGCACCACCAGCCACACATTTATTCAGAAAATTACTTCCACTGTCCAGCAAAAGATTCCTGAGGATGGTTGGTATGAGGGTAGTAGCAAAGGACTCAAACTGAAATCAGAATTGCAGAGATCAGATTCAGACTTGATTTAAATCTATTGAGCTGACTTCCTTTTTAGAATTTGAAATGGCATCCGCTGAAGTTATTAAGAAGATGCACTGGCTACTGAGAAAGTTGAATCAGAATTCTTATAAACACAATTTTCTTTTCGACTTAAATCTTTCTAACACTCAGTAAACATCTTTATAATTTATAATCTGCACATTTATGTCTTTATTTAGCCTTAATGTCTTAGGTAAATATAAAAAAATAGATTTCCATGTATGTACAGTGTTGTGTGTGTTCTAACATCACTTATGTACTACATATGGGCAAATGTCTATGCATGTGCCCTCAAAAACACTTATGTTCTTAATATTAAATATATAAGCCTTGCGTTTTTTAGCTTACTTTTTTTCCACTTTATCCACATTGTCACATTTCTTTTTATTTTGAAAGCAGTATGTGAGTACTCAAAGGTAAGACTAAACCACAGTCTTAAGAATTATTTAAAATATTATTTGAATTATACAAGCAAAATACAGCGAATAAAGACAGACAGAACAAAAAAGAAATTTTTCTATGAGGAAAAAAATTCAGTCAACAAATACTTTTAAGAATAGTCCACCTTTGTAAGTACAATCCTACTTACATGTTCACTTTACTGCATTCATCACACATATGTGCATTACATATTACCTATTTTATTTTAGTACTTACCAGAAAAAAAATTGTCTGTAGGTCAGGTGAAAGAGGATATATGATTCTGTTACATTCTATTGTGGCTGCCCCAGGCACATTTACCGTCAGCCTCAACACTTTAATTTGAAAAACAAGAAATAACAGCATTAGTTAAAGGTACAGAGTTAAACTGAAATAATCATCACTCCCTTCTGACAAGCAATAAGAATAACCTGCTTTTTTATGTAAAAGAAAATGTTTCCATGCTGAAAACGTGCAAACTGGAGGCAAATATTTTATTAATTTTTTAATTAGGCTACCTATGTAATGATATTATTTTTAAAATAATCAAGCTAGAATTAGAATCATAAAAAGTAGGGTGTTAATTGCCACTGTGCTCAGAACACATCCTGAATAATGACCTGTTTTTGTAAAGGGTGGACTAATTGTTATGCAGATAAGTAGTTTCAACATTAATCATTTAAATCAACAAGATCGCTTAGAGTAAAACTGTGAAACTGAGAAAAGTAATAATTACCAAATTGATTCATAGCTGTTTTAGAAGAAAAAATAATAATCTGTTATATATCAAGGTGCACATAATCCAAATTTTTGGCCTGAACTGCTAACGCAAAATGTAAATGCCCAGGTGAAGTAAAATGTAATCGTATTTGCCTGTTTGGCACAAACATTTGCTGTTTGTGTGCATGTTGCTCAGGTCTGCTGTCAAAGTTAATTGTAACTACACAGGAAAATATTTCATTTTATGAATCCTGAATTTTAAAACCTATAAATAGTTCTTTTCCAGACCTGGGTTTCTGATGGCGACTTAGATGTTTGCATTGTGAGGAGAGGAAGAAAAGAAAAAAAAATAGCAAAAAAATGCCTTCAAACTCCTTATTTATTTTAGAAATTGTGTTTGTAATCCTATTAGAGACATAAATACAGACAACCTTGTAAGATTGTAAGATATGATTAAATTAATAGAATACTGGACCTAAAGAAATGCAGGTTGATAGATGTTCTGCTCACTCATCTTCTTTTCAAAATTGAGCATATCACAATAGCAGTGGCTCCCTAGAAGCTTAAGTATGGTGCTGCTTTCCACTGACCATACCCAGTGAATGAACCTTAAGGACCCTTCAAGTGCTTCTTTCTCATAACTTTGTGAGTGAACAGATGGATCTATGTCTTGCAAAGCAAACTTCATTACACAAAGACAAACCTAAGCCATGGTAGTCATGTAACCAGCAAATGAGTAATAGAAGTAGAAAAATCTCTTTCTATTCCAAAAACATATGTCACTTCAAATCATCAAGTCTATGATGACTTTAATCCATATTCAAACAAGCACTTTTGCTAGTAACAGCTTGTAACATCTCTCTCAGACAACAACCTACTTTTGGAATACCATCAGATTAGTCTGCAAAGCAGCAGAATATTATCAACAATATTTCATGGAATGGGAGTCATCAAAATATAAATCAGAACTTTAATAGCTAATTAAAAGATAAATCAGAGTTTTAGTTTATCCATTACAAAAACTATTGCTCATCTCGTTCCATATTCAGGTGTTTTCTAATTTAAATGTATCTTGTGCTTTTACTCTGCAATATATTCAATATCCATCATGAATAACAGTCTTTCAGAAGACGAAAAATTCACCATTTGGTGAGTGCCAAAATTAATACAAGGTAACTAGTCACACTTACGTTCTCAACACATTTTCTTTTAATCCAGTTACGAAGTCCAGCCAGCCTTCTTTACAGATGCTTTGTGCTTCACCTTCAACTGTGGCAAGTGGAAGGAGTTTTTTCTCTTTAACACAACTATTTGATAATCCGCATGTTATGCAAATGAAGCCCTCACATGTAGCTAGGTTTTGTTCATATGTTAGAGCTCAGAAAGGAAACCTAGTCTCATTTAGCTAATATGGTTATTGTGGTTTCTCAAGTCTCACCACATGTTAGTTTTCTGCCACCACTAATTAAGGAAAGAAAATATTTAAAGATAAGGAAAACAAAACCACTGTCTGAGTTATTCCAGAATCCACATGTTTCTTCTGGAATAACTCAGTAGGTCGCCTTTTTTGAGTCTAAAACAAAGGCAGCATGCTCCCTACATACTGTTCCATCCTGCTTTCATGTTCCTTTGGTTAAATTTAGATCAGTCTAATCTGACTCAAAAATCTGGCCTCAGCTGAGGTTCTGATCTCTTCATCGCTACTTTGGACTATACAATGTAAACTATGTATTTACATTCAAGCTGTTTGCGTTACCTACTTAATTTTTTTAACATGACCATCCTACATTGTCAATATATATTTTTTCATTAATTCTATGAAACTTGCCTTCTTTTTGTTTGCATCTGGCTTTTCACTCCCTGTCAAACATGTCAAAACCCTGTCTGGTTTTGGTAGTTCTGTATTTAGTTTTTTGTTCTCCCTATTTCTTCCCCTTTCTTTGTTCAGCTTTTCTAGATTTGTCTTATTACCATCTCCTGTTGTCTTCATATTTTTTTTCCAGCATACATTTTGTAGCATCACTCCCTTGCTTCCTCTTTGATCTTTTTGGTTCCCATTTTCAACCTCCCTTCCACCTGATTCCATTATCCTCTTGTGTGCAGCCCTTCTCATAATATACATTATGAGGTGTCAGTGACTGATATCCATTCCACATTGACTAGCATCCACCAAAGTTGCACTTACTCAATCACCTCTGTCAAACATTTTAGAGAAGACAGAGCCCTCCTAAAGACCTTCTATAGAGGCTTTTTTCCACAGGAGCAGACAGAGCTCAGGAGGTTAAATGGGTAGTGGTTGTAAAGAGAGCACTTGGGAAGGAGAGAGCCTGCATAATCAGTGCTTAGGTCTCACCTCTAGCCCAAGATATGATTGCATTTGTAAGACATCAAAATCCATCAGTTTTCTTCCGCCAACGCACTTGCTATTTAATTTGAAAATGAAGGGAAAGTAAAAAAAATGGATGGGAAACAGTTTGCTGGTCATGGTCAAGATTCAGAGGTGATTTCTTGTCAGAATAAACATGGAATTTTTGAAGAAGGAGCACGGTCATACTCAGAGCACTCCTCTGCTTCACTGCAGAATCACTTAAAAACAGCCTAGCTTGTAGCTGGCCTGACTTCCAGAAAGAAGCAAAAAGTGCAGTAAGTGTATCCTTCCACTGATAATCACTGAATTCAGAATAACTGGTTAAAGATATTTTATTCTCTTGGAGAAAATGTTGATAAACCAAAGTTTCAAACAAAAAATTGTCATATTTTTGATGGAAATTGTTATAGTAAAAATACCAGTTTATAAAATGCACCAAAATGCACAGCTGAGTTATTATATGGTTGTTTATGTTTTATTCTCTTTTGCAATCTGAGCTTATCAATCAGATTAGGTTTCCCAGCTTTGGACAGAGAAAGTAGACAGTGAGTAAAGTCATTCCATGGTCTAAGGACTCACAGGAGCTTACACAAGAAAAGGACTGGAATTCACAAGAAACAACAACTCCCATGAGACATAAGACCAGGTTTTTCCAATTAACACATTTCAATTTTTCATTAAAATGTTTCTGGGATAGCTAAAGGCATTCTGAAGGAAAAATCTGTTTTATTGAAATCATGGGTTTTTACTTTAAGAAACAACTTTTATCTGATCATGCTGCATCTGGTCTGTTTCCTACAGATAACCCTTCGGCTGCTTATGTTAAAGAGGTTTAAGAACCATTTCCAGTGAAAGTATATCCCAAGGTTATGCCAGAAGCAATGAACCTCTATAGTGATTAACGGAATGATACAAACCCTGTACTGCCAAGGGCCAATTGAATGAATATGCCAGGTTGTAATCTCGCTTATCTACTTTCTCTGCCCACAAGAAATTGTTTTATAGAGCAGAAAATGCATGTTTGTTCCTGAGAACCCAAGAATGAATGCATAACACAAGTCACAGTCCCTTATTTTGCACTACCTGAGCAATGATTTGCATACAACTGTACATCACCCAGACATTTTCTTTTCTCCAAGAAGATTGCTCTCATTGTAAGTGTCCTTTCTGATGGGAAAAGTGGTTTCATTCCTGTGTATTCCCAGCCCAGTGAAGATCTATATTTCAGAAGTACCTAGGACAATATTCCTTGATCCCATCTAGGTCAATGAATCCATGAAACCAAGTCCATGTTACTGGAAGATTTACACAATTTGGCAAAATGAGACCAAGCTTAACACAGCAGCTACACTGAAAATCTTAAAATCAGACTCTTGCTAAAGTGGATCAAAATTTTTTTTCAAATTAAGTATACCAGAACAAAGAAGACAAAATATTGCAAAATATTTCCAAATAACTATTGCTTTCTGAAGTCAATGGTCTACTGCGAGAAAGTTCTGCTAAATTGTCTGCCAGTGTATGACTTATTTACATTAGGCTGTAGAGGACAAGTGAATTTCCATTTCAGAAATGCTGCAAACACAAGGCAAAGATACAAGCAGAATTAAGTATGCAATTGCTGAAATAATTTCTATGGTTTTGATCCTGTAGTCAGACCATACCCATTGCGGTAATATTTTTTTCTTGCTTACTCAATCACTCACTCTGTTTCATGTCTCATTGAAATAACTACCAAAGTAGTTTCTCAAAGCCTGTCATCAGTCTGTACTCCCAAGCATTTACATTTTAACCTGAGAACGTTGAATTCATTGAACTCATTTCTTTTAAAGTTGTACTTTCTTTATATGACTATTTTTACAAGAGACCTACACCATGGAATGTCCCAGTCCCATCTCTCTTGCAGTAAGCTTCATGGCCTAAGAGTTAAAAGACAGTTTAAAAGGTACTTGCATAGCTAATGATGCAATTGGTTGCTTAGTAGGGAAATGTTAGGGCATCTGGGATCCTGGCTCCCACCTAAAACCACAAATGATGAAATGGGAGAATGAAATTTGAACTTTTGTCTGCATAGTATGCAGTTGCTACCTTGGCTGGATACAGATCAGAGATGGCCAGAGAGTGCTTTTCAGCACATGGACTGTGATTTTACAAGTTGTAAAGATGAACAGGAGGTGTTGTCTGACCACTTCAATGAGACAATGATTTGTCTCATTTTACTTCTATACCATAGTGTAGGCTGTAACCGCTAACCACACCAATGACCTGAGGCTACCCAGAGAAAAACTGCCACAGGAGATTGTTCTACAAGGAGGAAAATCTGCTTCCACGTCTTCTGCACAGCAGAAATCACTGTTCCTAAAGTTACCACGGAGATGCCACTTGTGCATGCTGGTGTAGGAAGGAAGTTGTGTCCTAATCACAGATCCTCTCTCTGGTCGGATGTTGATTAGTGAGATAATCAAGCACATGTTTAAAACATTTTGGTTTTAATAAGCTTTAAATGTTCTGGGCACTTAATTCATATTGCAGAAGAGTTGTACCTTGGTTCCTTAAGAGAGTTGAAAATACCCATGCATTTCTGTGTGGATTAGGAGGGAAAGGAAGCGCACACTGGGGTGTTGTACCAAGCAGATGACAGGGAGAGTGATGGCTGACACGGAACCTTTTGCTGTACACAGCTAACATATCTCTCTGAATTCATAGTGCAGCAGATAGTTAACTTTTCACTTCCCTTCTAAAAGTGGGCAGCTGCTGTTATCGTTTGATCTCTAGGTCTTTATGCATGCAGTCACTTGCTGGTGGTTTGTGCTTTGAAAAAATTGATTTTTCCGCTGTGATTTTAGAGGTGGTAAAAAAAAAAGTAAAAAAAAAAAAGTAGCAGGAAGCACATTACTGATCATTTCCTCACGGGAGCAGCAAGTTGGCAATTGCTGTTGATTAATTCTGTGCTGCTCAGAGAATGCAAGCATGTCCTTACATCTCACTTCTGAGAGATGATGGTTTTGTTTCCATAAATATAATCTAGCCCACACTAAGAGAGGAACTTGCTAATGCTGTGGGGCAGATATGTCCGAGAACCAAGCAGCACAGCTAAATCTACTGAAATGATAGTATAGGGCAAGAGCCTGACTAGTGCAGAACAGTAGATGATTAGCCCAAGCAGGTATAAATCTCCTGCCAGGCAGCACCAATAGCACAAAGGGACTGATCAGTTCAATCAGTTCAACAGATCATTTCTGGCATTGATTTGAACTTTACAGCTGTGTGGTGGGTTGACCCTGGCTGGTTAACAAGTGCCCACCAAAGCCACTCTATCATTCCCCTCCTCAACTGGAAAGAAAATATAAGGAAAGGCTCATGAGTTGAGATACAGACAAGGAGATACACCAATTACTACTGAATTTATTACCAATCAAAATCAGAGTAGGGTAATGATAAGTAAAACATATCTTACAAACACCTCCCCCACCCCTCCCTTCTTCCAGAGCTTAACTTTATTCCCAGTTCTCTATCTCCTCTCCCTTAGTGGTGCAGGGAAAAGCAATCATGGTCAGTTCATCACAGATTGTTTCCGCCGCTGCTTCCTTCTCAGGGAGAGGACTCCTGTGGTCTATCTATGAAATTCTCCAGCATAAATCCTTCCCATGGGCTGCAATTCTTCATGAATTGCTTCAAAGGGGGTTCCTTCCACACGGTGCAGTCCCTCAGGAACTGGTTGCTCCAGCGTGGGTCCCACATGGGGTCACAAGTCCTGCCAGCAAACGTGCTACAGAGTGAGATCCTCTCTCCACAGGGCCACACGTCCTGCAAGGAGTGTGCTCAAGTGCAGGTTTCCCACAGTGTCACAGCCTCCTTCAGGTATCCAACTGCTCTGTTGTGGGGTCCTCCAGGGGCAGCAGATGGATCTCTGCTCCACCATGGGCCTCCATGGGCTGCAGGGGCACATCCTGCCTCACTATGGTCTGCACCACAGGCTGCAGGGGAATCTCTGCTCCAGCACCTGGAGTACCTTCTCCCCCTCCTTCTTCCATGACCTGGGTGTCTGCAGAGCTGTTTCTCTCATATGTTCTTATTCCTATCTTCTTTGTCTGCAGTTGCTCTTGTGAAGGTTTCTTTCTCCACTTCTTAGTTGTGTTATCCCAGAGGCTTTACCACAATCACTGCTAGGCTTGGCCTTGACCAGTGGTGTGTCTGTGTTGGAGCCATCTGGCATTGGTTCTGGTGGATACAGAGGAAGCTGTAGCACCCCCACTACCAAAACCTTGCCACACAAACCCAGTACAACCTGGAAAAGCAGAAATTTTGTTACGGCTCTTAGCCTTGTCGAGGAAACTTCTCCATCTGCAGCAAGCCAAGACTTTTTAACAGATCTCGCAGTGTTTCTTCCTTACCCAGTGCAAAGCTATGCCAGATAGTTCAGGTGGCAGACTCAGTGCAGCCCCCATAGTATCCATTTATCTTTCTGTAAGTTATTTTGATGTCTGTGGCACCTTACTCATCTCTTCATAGTATTGTCCCTGCTCATTGCAGGGGAATTGGACTAGATGACCTTTAAAGGCCCCTTTCAACTCAAACTGTTCCATGATTATATGATTATATGATTGTGTTGTGCAGCATAAACATGTTCTTTACTGATGGGGAAAGCATGTGTGCCTGGGAGGACTCACTGGATAAAGCTGGCAACTTTTAGGGGTCAGGCAAAAGCCAGCAAGAAGAGCCCAGACCTTGGTCCTAAATACAGTTAGATCTAGTTTAACTCCCCTGCCTATGCTTGTGGAACAAGGGTTCTTTTTGGTGAGAATTGTAACTCCCATCCGCAACCAAGAGGGAAGGTCTCACCCGTACGGTTGAGGTTTGTCCACACTAACCCAGAGTGACATGTGAACTCTGGAAAGGATCCCCCTAAGCCTCATATTGACCTGGTTCTAGAGGTAAGATGATGCCTTCCTGGCAGGACATGATGTGTCGTGTGTGCCAGTTGTGCCTGGGTCACCCTGCTATAACTGGCACATGGAACAACCTGTCCTTCAGGAATGCCCTTCAGCCTTTCCAACAGAAGGAAAATTCTATTATATTGACATCAAGACTGGCATTCACTGCCAAGCCAGGTCTCTGAGAATATCTTCATCACCCAGCTCTACAATGGCACGTGTTCCTCATGTCCAAGTTCACACAGCAACCTACTGTCAGCCCAGGTGTGTCCAGGGAGTTGTTTTACTTTTTCAATTTTGATATTACAGGTGTTACATGATGCCAACTTTACCTACTGCCTTTTGTGAGGATGGAGGGAAAATTCGCTTCCCTGTCATCAGGGTTTCAGCTTTCATGGCTCCAAAAGAGAAAGATGTCATGCCACTTCACACAGCAAATGCAGGCAGCAGGACCAGAGGTGTTCTCCTTCAGATGCTGCCAGACCTGTCTAACCAGCATGATCCACACCACTTCTGGCTTTAGGCTGGTTTGTACCCTTGTCAGAGAATCCTTGCTCTTTATACTTCAGTGGGGCTAAAACAGGCAAGCAGCTTCCACTAGTACAGAATTTTTGCTGCACCTTTTCCAGGGATTTTCCATGCCTCAGTTGTGCTAGAGAAAGGGATGGACTCCTACCAGCTGAGCTTGGCCAGAAGGTTCCTGGACATCCTGAAGTGATAATGTGTGGTCTCTTAAAAAATTTAATCCAAAAAAATACAACAAAAGAGCTTGCACTGTGATGCCTTACTTAATAGTATTACTGAAGAGTAACCATGAAAAGAGCTACACTGTAATTACTAGATTTGTGTCCTCTGTTGCTCAGATGCTATTGCCTGATAACTGTGAGCTACACCTCAGAATTCTGAAGTTCCCCTGGCTCTACAGAAGTGGAACCAATGGCAGCATTAATGACTCAAAAAACAAATACTTGTTACAATATGGTATTGCAATAGTAATTTATTTCCTTGCGGGTTTCTTATCATCTGAACTGCCTGCGAAGTCTCAGTACTCAGGTAGACACTTCTCAGTGCAAGGAGCTGGTAAGTAAGGGAAAGGTTGAACTTGAAAACCTCTCCTTCTGCTCATATGTGCCACCCTATGAGGGTGAGAGTGAGGCCATGCCAGCAGGCAGAGAGAAACCCTCAAGCACACCACATAGATCTTGCCTGGTTAAGCGAAGTGGAAGGTGAATGTGAGGCTGGTCCAGCCTGAGACGAAAGGTGTGTGGAAAAAGCCAGTATTTTTTCAGTTCTCCCTGAAGGCCTTTTTATGACTTTGAAGTAACTTTTCTTAACGCTAATTTTCCTTTTCCATCACAGCTAAGTAAAACGAAGACTGTAAAGGCAAGACAGAACATTAAACTGAAAGATTTTTAGAAGCAACAGGAGACTTGTGGTTAAAAGTTATTTTGAGCTCCTGCTGAGGAAGATGCCCCCTCACTGAAGGCAGCATGAGGTTTTATTCTTAAAATCTCCCCTCTGATTATACGTTAATTAAAAAGCTGCTGTTTGAATAAAAAAGAACCGTTGCTAGAGTTCAGTTTGCTATAAGCTGTGTACTAAGGGTGCTTTGTTTTGGAGAGGGCTAAGGGATAAGTTTTGATGAAGTTGAAATCTTAATATTCTAATCATTGGAAAATATGAGAATCAGACTTGTTTCTCTTAATAGTCATAAATGCAGAGATTTCTCACTGCCTACAACTTTATCTTGTTATATCTGAGGTGGCAACATCCTACTTTAAACGTCTTTCATCTTCTCTTTCTGCACTCCTGCAAGGCCCAGGGTGGTTTTCAGTCTGTGTTAGAGTACCTTAGCACCCAACTCACATTACGGCTTTGAAGCTCTTTTTGACAGCACTTTCTTCCTGGGACAGTTGCCAACCTGCTCTCTCAAGAAGCAACTCTTTTGTCCCTATACCATTCAAATGCTTTGAAATTCAGACTAGAGTCTGAAGCACCATCCCCACACCAGGACATTTAAGCATGCCTCAGGGTGCCCAGTTCTGCCTCACAACCCCTCCTGAAGGACTTCCCAGTCTGCCTGGTTCCAGCATCTCTTCCCACTACAGAATAGCTTTAATGTACCACCACAAGTGCAGATCTGCATTGTTGAACTACAGTGTTTGTAAGGGGAAAACCACATCTGCTTGATTTGAAGGCAATTCAAGGGGTTTCTTCCAGGTCTCTGCAAAGACAAGTAGATATATTAGTGAGGCTTGCTGTCTTTCTCCCCTCTAATTTTGCTCTAAAGGCTCAGGTCAACACCAGTATGGATTTTGTTTCCTTCTGAGCAATGACACCGCCATCACCTCAGACCCATCCCAGACTGAAACAGTGGGTCACCTGCAAACCATCTCATTTTCAGCAGAGAGTTGTTGAGTTGTAATGACAGGTCATTGTCTCGGGTCAGCGAGGAAGAAAGTGACTGGACCAGCATGGGAGGGAATCCACACAGACACTGACAGTGCTTGGGGATGTAATGAATTTCATGAGCTGTAGGCTGACAAACTGTCAAATTGCAGCACGTCCATCCACTCACATTTTACAGCTGAGGATGTGACACAGTGAAACACTAAGCAGCTTGGCCAGTCACCTGTGAAGCCTGTGGCAGACCTGTGAACATACCTTGGGAGATGCAGGTTAGTGTCACAAGGGCTAGATGGCCCCTTCTTGGAACATGATCAGACAAAAGTAATTTCTCCTGGTGCTGTGAGCAGGGTGGCTGGTGGGAGCACAACTGTGTCAGTCAGGTTCACGGTGTCACTGCAGAACACAAGTGCCTCTGGGAGCTAAGAAAGAGACGGGATGAGCAGAGGCAATTCAGGGATATTGAGGGTATAGGGGCAACAGAGGGAGAAAGATTCAGTTGGAGGCACAAGGGAATAAAGGAAAGCCAGAAAGGAAACGGAAGAGGAAACAAATCATATACAAAGTGAAGGAGCTTGAAACAATCAGTCAAGGAATTTTTTAAGAAACCCTCTTGTGGCTACCTATGCTGTGCTTAGAGTGTCTGAGTTCCCAGTTTGACAGGCCTCAGGAGTAAAGAATGAGGAGGGCTTCTCTGAGATAAGAGGTTTTTACCTTTTCACAAACCATCAAACTAATGGGAAGGAAGAATAGCCAACCTCCTGCTAACACCACTGTACAAATCTGGGGAGCGAGAACAGCTCTGCACGACACAGTCTGAGCATGCCTCACTATACTCCACCAGGACTTCAGTACTGATCCCACACTGCCTCACCACTGACAGTTCAGACTCCAAATGTGCAGCAGAGGATCCTCCACTATCCTTCATCCCCCTCCTTTCTATGCCTAACTGAGACTAGATACAAATCTGTGCTTATGTAGTTTTATCTACATGTGCAGTTTTCTGCAGGTAGAGGTTAAGACAAGGGCTTAAGAGGCATCAGTGTCCCTTCACTTACTCGCTTCAGTAGGTTTAACATCACAATATCAAATGCCACTCCCCGGTGCAACCTGATGCACAGAGAAGGCACTGCCTTTTCCTAGACAGAAAGCTCAGTAGGGAGCATCCTCTTAGCACCTTGCACTCGTGGGCAATACCTTGAATGGCAAAATTTCTGCTTTTCCCAAAGCACTGGCAAATTCTATACCACATGAGATTTTTCTGCATTGCCACATTTTTGAGCTGGAGCCTTAAATTCTATGAAAGATCATATTTATTAAAATAAAGATCACAGTTCACTAATGATTATTCCAAATATCTGTGTGCCCCAGGCTGGTAGCAAAAAACAGATTACTGTGGCTTTAGATTAAACCCTCATTTTAAGAACAAAAGCCAGGGGAGGGAAGGGGCAGCTGTACTCAGAAAAGGAGTCTGTCTTTAGTTATGTGTCAGCTTCTCACAGCTCAGCGTTTGAACTCCTGCACTATTGGAACCAAGGAGGGAGAAAATAAGCTCAAATCAATTATTTTTCCTTGATCTGAATGAACTCTTTTATATGTTTTGCCTGTTGAAAGTTTATTTCAATTCCCTTCTCCAACCCCTCAAGGCAGTACAGAGAGGATGAAGTAACAATAAAATGATTCATTAGAATTTGGCTCTACTGTACAGAAAAAAAAAAAAGCAGTCAACCTGAGCAAAAGTGCAGTAGGAACAAGTAAATGTATACATGTTATTTATTGTAAAAGACCATGCAACTGGACAGTGCTTAGTTTGCTTCCCCTGACCAACAGATCCTTGGTGATCAGTAAGAGCATTGGTATACAACAACATGAGTTTGAATTAAAAAAAAAAAAAAAGAAGAATGTATCTTAAGTCCATAAGAGCAAACTACATGGGGAGATGAGCAAACAAAAAGAAGCTGTTCTGCAAGATTTCCTGTTCCGTGATGCATGGGTAATTGACCTATATTTGTGACCCCATTTTTCTTTCAGGTTTGTAGCTGTACTGCAGAGACTCTATCCTTTGATTGAAAGTCCGAAGGAGTGCGAATGGCCAATGCTGGGTACAAACTGAGCCTTGAATGAGGTACATGACCTTAAGCCTGAACCAGACCTTGAATGAGGTACATGACCTTAAGCCTGAACCAGACCTTCTTTGCTCTTCAGCAAAGAAGACAGAGAAAGACAAACAGCCTGCTCCCTCAGGCACCTCTTTGTGAACCGCACTCAAACCTGAGCTGCCCAGCACAGCCAGAGCCCAGGGCAGGGTGGGACGGGCTGTTGCTGGCTGTGGTGGTGAACAAGCTGGGGCACAGCAAGAGGACCTTTGTGGTTCTACTCCCACCATTAACAAGGGAGAGGGGAGTGACTGACAATTATGAAGCTGCCTTTAAAAATCATGTGTTTCACAGGCTCTTTACATGGTTTGTACTGAAATAAGCTGCACCTGCTTTGTGCACTGCTAGAGCTGTAGGGTTACAAGGTACTTCTGTTGCACAAAGAACAGTGGGCCAGAGCTGTGAGATCATATAGTCTATATGAGCCGCTACAGGCACGCATTTCTTAATCTTTTCCCAACAAACAGATTTTCTAGCATATTCCCTACAACACCAGGCCACAGCCAAAATTAAAGTCCACCTTCTAAACTTTTCTTTACAAATGGGATTATGACTTCCTTCTTCAAAACCAAAGTGTTCCTCAATCTCTAACATAATGCTGTTATTTCTTCAGATATTTTTTTAACTCAAATTAATCCTTGCATCTGCTTCTCCCTGCTCTAAACTGCCCAAGCTGGTATCTGCTTCACTATCAAGAACACAGCCACATGCTCCAGGGAAGGAAGCACAGCTTCAGTCATCCTTTTGTCAATGCAAAGGGAGTTTCCTGCACCAAGACACCATTCTGGTGCTGGCTGCCAGCACTCTTATTGTTTCAGTCAGTTTTACATAACTTGCTCTCTGCTACCACCCATTGCCTTCTCAGCTTCACTGTTCTTTGAGCTACTCTCAATTCATGCATACATGCTTGATTTAATTTTCTTTGTACAAACTGGATTAGCTTGGGTTCTTTCAAAGTGGTACTTGGCACTGCAGAAGCCGTTTCTTGCTATGAAGGTGCATGTGATACTTTTACAGGGGAACTGTGCGAATGACCTGATTTTACTACCTTGTATCTGTTGTGGTTTCCACACAGCATTGAGCAATTGAAACGAAACACCCAAAGCTGTTAAGAAATTGAAAAACAACTTACGGCTTCTTTTTAAACTTAGATAGACCCAAGTGTAAGGATTAGCTGCAGTTACTCACACAGGGCACTATTCAACCACTTTTTAAGTCCACATTTTCCAAGAGATTTCTTCAAAGATATAAGGTTTAAAACCTTACAGTACAGTAAATGTTAAATTACCATATTTGCAAATGCTGGCCCTTCTCTGTGGGACAGTTTGCATGTACGTAAACATCTACATCCATAAACTGCAGCAAAACTGTTTCTACATGCAAACAAGGTAGTTTGCATGCACAGAGGCAGCCAGATGGAGTCTGTCTATCCCCATAATAACTAATCTCCCATATAAAGGTCTGTTTTGATAGAATCATCAAATAATTTGATTGAAAGGGTTCTCTGGAGGTCCAGCCTCCTGCTCAAAGCAGATCTAACTTCAAAGCTCAATCAGGTGGGTCTGGGTCTGTCCATTTGAGTTTTTAAAATTTCCAGTGATGGAGAATTCACAATCTCTCCGAGTCCTGATCTAAGTCCTGGACCATTTTCATGGTGATTTTTTGGAGATTTTATTTCATGTATGCAGGTGGAATTTCTCTCAATGCAATTTGACTGTTCTTTCACTGGGCACCTCTAGGAAGAGTCCAGGTGTCTTCCATATGGCCCATCACGGGCATGGAAGTCCACAGCTTAACCACCCACCTTTACCTCCTCTTCTACAGGGAGAATAGTCCCAGCATTTCACAGATGACATGCTCCAGCCCCATCACCATCCTCCAGCCCCTCCACTGGACTCTATTTTGTTGGCATCTCTTGTACTGGGGGAGCCCAAGCTAAACACAATACTCCAGGAGGGGAACCAACCACTTCCCTCAGTCTACACACTGACTCATGATTCCAGGTTTTCACAGCTGCCCCCAGGCCCTTTTCTGCAAAGCTTCTTTTTATCCAGCCTATCTGCCCTCAATTTGGTTACATAGATGCTTTGAGAGACTTTGGCTAAAGCCAAAGAAAGTTACATCCACTGTTGTCCTCAGAGCCATGATAGAAGGTGATCACATTGGTCAGCCACAATCTGCCCTTCCTATGCTGGTTGTTCTGATTACCTTAATTTATCTCACATCATTAGAAATGGCTGCCATGAGGACTTGCATCAAATTTCCCAAGGACTGAGGTGAGACTGGCTGGCCTGTAGCATGCTGGACCCTCTTTTCTCACTTTTTTAAAAGCTAGACATAATATCAGGAATGTCCCTTGATCACCATGACCTTTCAAATAAGCCCGACAGCAGACCTTGCAGAAACAGAGGTGAAGAAGAAACAGTACCTCAAGTCTTTCTTTCTTTACCTGCATTACTGGGTCACCTACTCTGTTCAGCAGCAGACTCATGTATTATTTTTTCATGTTTCTTTACTGTTGCCGCACTTGTGCAAATCCTTCCTGCTGCCTTCACACCCATTGCTAGCTTCAGTTACAGCCAAGCTTCAATGTCCCCTGTACCATTCCTGTATTCCTGTGCAGTTCCACAGTAATCCCTTTACCCCATCCTCATTTCAACCTTCCATACAATTTTTTGAATATGAGCTCAGCCAGGAGTTCCTCAGCCAGCCATACGGTTCTGCTATGCTTATGCATTGCTTTGCACAGTGGAAGGAATTCTTTTGAAATGCAACCAGCTCTGTTAATAAAAAAGAGTATTTCTAACCAGACCTAGCTGGTACAGAACTACACAGAGCAATCGTAGATGCCCCTCTAAGACACTTGCTTCTCAGCTCACAGAAATGTTCCCATCTTTTATGACAGGGCTCTGGTTGTTAATTCTAACAGACATCTGAGGTGGGGTACTCAACTACATTAGGTCCTTCAGGGAGAAGCCTAATGTGAAATACTAAACACTATGGTTTGAATTGTACAGTGAAACAAGCATTCAAGAGAGCTTAACTTGTCAGTTATATTTAAATACCTCTAACAAGCATTTTTCATGACAACCCTCAAACCCCACAGAGTTTCCTGAATTCATCTAAATGTTAAGATTTTTGGTTCAAGAAGTCTCAAAGACACAATTTAGCCAGCATAATAGCTTTATTTTACAATTTGAATTATTATACACAATTCAATAAAAGCTCACAGGAGGAACAGCACGGAGACTTACCACTTTTTGGTATTTCCTTTAATTAGAGCCAAAGTGCAAGGCTTGCCATTAACTCCCAACGTAAGAGAACACACTCCTCTGCTAACAAAAGTCATGTTAACACTTAAAATATGTAATTAGTTTTTGAAAAGGCCACATCTTCAAATGTAATTAGAAATAATTTAATAAACTTTTTGCTTCTTTTGGTATGATAAATTGCCACATATCTTACAGCTAACAGGTAATGGAACATCGTGTTTTCTAAGACACTTAAAAAAACCAAACAACACTGCCTCTGCTTTATTCCACACACTTTAAAAATAAATGCCAGAAAACAATTGTTCCCAGGTGTTCATGTGGAATTTTATTTCCTTCAGATATGCTGTTGCTCCTAAAAAAAGAAAGAAAAAAGAAAAGGAAAAAAAAAAAAGGAAAAAGTAAAGAAAAAATACCAACCCAAACTTTTCATATATAGTATCTTGAGGCACAGGTTCCCCTATCCATAAAGGAATTTTTTACACAGGCTGTATCATATAACATTGTTGCTATTTGAAGTCTATGGCACATGGACTTTGTCGGTGAAAAAAATTCTCCTGTGTTCAGCTACTACAATATGGCACAAAGTTAAAAGTTAACAGCATGACCAAATATTCTGATGCTTTTTTGCTGGCTATTTTGGGGTGCACATAAATAAAAGGCACACTTTTTCTCTCCTCTCAAATCATTTATGTAATGTACAAGCCTAAGTTCCCAGCACTGCTCCAGGCCTGCTGGCCCAGTGCAAAAAAAGATTTAAGTCAGCTTCCAGTTATAGTAGCAGCTTTCTATGCTTAACCAATGGCTTTAGCTTAGCAAGCTACTTCCACTGTGGTGATCACTGATGACAGGCCAACAGTATTCCTGAAAAAAAAATTACAAAGTCTAAAAAAAGGAAAAAAAGTTAAAATTAAATTATTTATATTCACTTACATGTCTAGTTTCCAAATGTGTTCACAATGTTCAGAAAGTGCACATTTTGAAGTCTTGTTTCAGTATTACAAATGTCCATGACCTATATATTATAGCAGCGCCATGTACAGTATTGTTAAAGAACTGTCAACGTTTCCATTACTGACCCTGTTTTGCAAGAGTATATAGTGAAAATATAAGAATTTGCTCTTAGCTAGAACTTAGTGTCTGTAACATTTTCGGTATGGTATTTTTAAATATTTGCATTTAATTCTGTACAGCAGTCAGAATCTGAAAAACAGAGGGTTAAGTGGTTTCACTTTTTGGCGCTCATTTTTACTTAACAAGGATTTTCAAGAATGAAAGTAAGCTTACAGAACATGAAGAGCCCTCAATAATAAAAGCTCCACAAAGCATTACCACACTGTTAAAAACTTAAGAAAACCCATTAAAAACTTAAGAAAACCCAATAAGATTTAGTTAATGATTTGTGAATAAAATTACTTTTCGTGATTTAACAACAGATAACATTGATGAAATTATCATACATAAAAACAGCTTAGGTCTTAACATCAATGGTCTGACAAACATTTAAACAAGAATATTCTGAGTTAAGTCTAGTGCTAAATTTAGCTCCTAAATATGGCTAAATTTAGATTTAAGAGTTTAGATACTCTCAATTTGATATGCCTTTACAAAAGTTAAAGTCCAACTTTCAGAAGAGTCTGTAAAAGAGCAGTTTCAAGTAAGTTCGGAGTAATTAGGTATTGTGGCTAGAGTTACCATAAATATGTACTACATGCTGACTTGATAAAATTGTGTTAAAAGATGTGTAAGTTGAACCAGTACCTTTGAAGGTTCTTGCTTTGGTTATCTTTAAAAAAAAAACAAAAAACAAAAAACAGACTGTTAAAATAACAGTGCAAGTTCACTATAAAGCCACATGCCTCTTTCTTGATGTTCTCCTATCAACTGGTTTTTATTATGCCCACTGCCAGCAATGGACATTCGGCTTGGAAAATCCACCTCCTGCTGTAAAAGGTTTGGCTGAACCAAATGAAGAAAGTAATTCTGATATCAGACTCAAATGGGAACACACTATTTCATTTAGTTCTTGTAAAGAATATTTAAATGCCTTCTCCACCTACAGTCTTTTGAAACACAAGGCACAAGAGTAGGGAGTGGACATTCCAGCAAAAAGTGATTGTCTGAAATTAATAGTCCACAGCAGTCTTCTAGTCCAGCACAATGAAAGATATTTTGTTGTCCAATTCTATGCCACGTCTTCCAGATAATCTGCAACGTCACTTAACTGAGAAATGGTAAGGTCTTGTGTGATGCTTTCGAGCTAGAAAACAAATAAAATTGCAAACTCAGAAACCACAAAAACAGTATTATGTCATGCAGTCCTTCATATAGCAACCTATCCTTTCGGCCTCAAGCTCTTTCAGCGAGATTTCATAATCCTTTAGGAGATGCTCAGACAGATCTTGAGATAATGGGTTTAAGACTTTTGTATGCTGGGTACTAAACCAGCTTCAAATACATTTTATATGCCTAGAAAAAGACAGTGAATTGTGCTACTGAACAACTGTTGTGGGGTTGTGTTTTCCTTTAATCATTATATTATCTAACTTGGCAGGGAGACTAGGTGTAAAAATACAGAATGCAACAAATAATACAACCTTAGCATGTTACCTAGTAATGTAGGATTATAAAAATAATGCAGGCACATTATTTTTAACCTTCTGTGAAGTAAAGTCAAGATAAGATAAGAAGACTATCAAGAACAAAAATTTTGAAATAATCATACTTTATCACTGGCATTTGACTCTTCTGTTCCCACAGAAATTTCATCTATTTCTTCTCCGATACTGATATCACTTTTTTCTGAGCGGTGACTAGTACTAAAGAGAAAGAAAACCAAAATCATAGAAATAAGACTTCCTTTTCAAACACCCAGGTATGACATTCACTTTATACCTGACATTTGATTGGGATTTCATTTCCTAGCAAGTTAAATATGTAGTTACTTAAAACCCCATAACAACTAATGGCTTTCTACCTTGATGAAACCATGATAAATACTGAGAAGTACTTAGGCCTCTGTCATGCAGTTTACAACACCAATGCCTTCACATCATAAGGATGAGGTTGCTAAGTATTTATTACTGAGCACCCACAATGCTTTACTTTCCAGTTATATATTTCAGCATATAACAAAATCATTGACTAATAGCATTAATTAAAGTGTTAAAACACTGTTAAGTGCATGGTTCAGGAAAAAAATCTCAAATCCCTTTCCCAAAAAATGAACAAAATATTGCCTTAAAGTTAGCACTAGGTTTCTAAGGAACTCATTATCCCTATACAAAAAGTGACCTGTTCGTTGGTTTTTGAACTCGTAATTAAACCTATTAAAATAGCAAATTGAAGTTTAAAGGAATGCCGAAATACTGACAGACTCCAGCAATAGTGACTGCCTGAAATATTATGAAATAATTCAAATATGCTAGTGGGTATGCCGATAATGCTACTGAGGTATCATCCTTCTCTTACCTGTTGAAGTCATCAGCATATTCATCATCATCTCCGTTTCCTAAATAAGTTTTAAAAGCTATTAATCAAACAAGTTTTCTTTTTGGGAAATGCAAAAAAAAGAATCTATTCCTGCACCAAAATACATGGTTTGACGACCAGCAAAAGTGGGAGTAGATTAAATTACTTGTGCAGATTAGAAAGATATTTGTCCTTAATTAATCTCAATACTGTTAACACAAACTGTTTCAAAACTGAACATACATTTTCAGGATGCTGACTACATTGCTGAATACAAAACTTAAATACTTGGCAGCTCTATTTTGAAAGAATGTTGACTGTTCTTCTGTCACATCTTCTTCATATTGCACCTAAAGCTAACAAGGCAACTTTCAAAGATGTGGAGGGCAAATAAATATGCAGCTGAAAACCAGTAATACTTATCAGGCTATCTTTTACCACAAATATATACCCAATCTTTTTGTAGAAACCTAGACAACAAAATTCATCACTTGATATTAGCAAATGTTTGCACAGAATGAATCAAATTTTTTTCCATGTGTAGAACACTAATCCACAAGACACCAGTTATCCCTTTTCTGTATCCTTTAGATCACGTCTTGCTCTTAACTCCAGTCAGCTTCACAATGGTGCCAAACAGAATGTCAGAAGTAAAAGCTGAAGATTTTAGTTCAATGTGTATTTCAGTTTCTCAGATTGCTCTAAGAAGCTGGGCCAGAATTTACAATTAAAAATATCAGAGCTTCCTAACATCAGTTACTTACCTAATTCTAGTGATCCCAATTTTGCATTCACCAACCGCAGGTCTTTCAAAACAGAGTTTTTATTCAAATCTGTAAACAAAAGCATTTATATCAGAAATCTGACTTGCGACTCTTCAATAAGATCCCACTTAAACATACCAATCAACCATTTATAACAACTGTTTTTTTATAACAACCTTATATACTTTTATAGTATAGTATGGCAATATTATATTAAATTTTCAGGTCTGAACTCATAACATTTAAAAACACGAGTAGTAAACAGGGATAATTTCCCAGTACTCAGGATCAGGTTTTACAACATGAAAGCAAATACCCCTAAAGCACTGGTGCAAATAATGTAAGATAACAATACGAAGGAGTAAGTCAATTTTGCTTAAAAACAGAGCAGTAGAATTACATACTCATAAAAACTGCTTTATGTACACACAATAAAAGGAATGTAGATAAGTATTTCATGCTCCAAAACATAAAATGTCCCAATGTTAGCATAATATATCAAAACCAATATGCAATCAGTCAGTGAAGGAAGCACTACTTTAAAGCACATTACAACCAGAAGGGGGCCACATACTCTATCACATTTCCATCTGAATGTGTAGCTCACTCATTACAGGAAATATCTTCTACAATCATCAAAAGAAAAAAACACATGAAAACTTACTATCAGACTCCTTTATCAAAGGTGCACCAGTCAGGGAGCTTAACCCACTTTTTAGAGGCGGTGCATCAGAAAGGGATGCTAGACCTCCTGCTTTACTGGCTTCAGTTTTCCTAAAACAAACCAAATAAATAAGTACTCCACAGAGCTGTAAAATGTGCGCAGTTCATTTCTTTTCTATTATTAAATTTTCATAAAATAGAAAAGCAATATTACAGCAAAAAAGAGCAAGGGGACAGGACTATTCATTCTGCTATCTTAAAAACAGCAGGCAGTTTACTGACACAAGTGTCAAGCACAACATCCACTAAGAAAGTCACTTTCTCACCCATGCAAAGACTTCCTCCTGTCTTCTCCCACAGACAGAGCTCCTGCACCTTCATCAGCATCACTATTTTTATCAAGGGACCTTTCATTATCCCCACATGTAAATGCAGCCAAAAGAAGAAAGATTCAGGTATAAATCAGAACTTTAGTTTGTTTTACAACTAAAAGATATTATGTCTGATGAAGATATTAATTCTAAGAGCAGTCTCACTTACAGGAAGATAGATCTCATTATCACATGTTTAAGTTCACTTGGTTACTACCTAGTTCAAATCCTACTTGCAAGCAAAGGATGAAGAAACACAAATTAAAAGAGACCAAGACTTTCACATTTAGTATTGCCAGAACATTGCTGCTGTGATTCCATTCCTATAATAATGGACAACATTTGAATCACTCATTGTATCTAGATCACCAAAACATCACGTGTAACATCACACGTTAAAATGCTTCAAAATTTTGAACAACAGGTCAGAGATCTAGAGCCAATGAGTACTTGGATCATCTCTCATATTCTCCTTAGTAACTGCTTGCTCCCTTCCTCTCCAGTGCACTCATCTTAGAGGAACGGGTAAGGCTCCCATGAGGAAATTACCTTGTTGCAAACCAAGCGATGCCTCTCCTACTTATTTACCCCTTGGGACTCAGGCACACCAGCACAAGGTGCCACAGAGAAATTTCGCCTGAAGAGTATGTTCTTTTTTCTCCTCTAGAGGAGTTGTCAGGAGGGTAGAAGTGAAAGATTCAGGAGAGACAGCTCAGTTACAATCAGATTCTAGCTCATTTGCTATTAACATATTCAGCAGACCTTATTATGGGACCTTACTAGAGTACATACATCATAATAACATCATGCATTACAAATTACTACCTGGTGGACTGTGACTCTACTATAGACACACAAAATTCAGAAATTGTTCTTCCTGTAGGGAATTTCCCTACTAGGAAAAAAAGATGCTTACTTTAAAAAATAATTTAAGAGTCTCTTTCTTGGATGGTCTTTTAAAAGAAATACAGTTTACCTAGTTTCAATGTGAATTTTCTTTCTTGTCATATGAAAATTCAAACAATAAGAAATGAGTAAATATTATTATGCAGGAGTTTTTCCAGACTTTTCTAATTTTCCCAATTTATCATTTAAACTGCCTGCTATGATGCTTACTTTGGTTAAAGGCTAGTTAAATGAGCCCTTGAGTAAGGAGGAGTAAATGCAATCAGATACAGTTGTAATCTTGATATTAACAATAAGAAAAAGAGAAAATAAATACCAACAATATTTTCCAGAGAAAAATCACTGCTCTTTGAGGAAAAAAAATTTGCTTTGACTAAAGCTGTATTACAAATAATTTTTCTCAAAGAATCCATTTACTAGAAAGAGACCTAGTCTACCTGGCATGATTGCTTTGTGCTGTACCAGAAGGATCCCATTCTAAGATTAAGCATCTACTGAAGTAATAATACAAAAAAGCTTATGCTGGTCTGCCCACTATCAACATAGTTGGAGGGGAAAGCCAACATGAGGGGAGCTACTTCCAAACTGACTTACAAATGATTCTGTAATGTCTTCTTAATCTCTGCTAAGAGGGAGCAATTCTCTGATTATTTGAGCACAGCAAAAAGAACACCATGAAAAAATCCTGCATCATTACTCAAAAGTGATACCTAAACTAGGCTTCAAGATAACTCAACATGATAACACAAAGATAGGTTTTTCAGTTTTATAACAAAGTTGTTGTATAGCTCCTGTTTCAAATGATATTTTTCAGTCATCAGACTCCACAGATGAACAACAAAAAATGGGCTTCAGGTGCATCTGCAAAATTGGCATACGCAGAAGAAACAACACTTCACTGAAAATTTTACTGCACACAACAGGTGTTGTAACGTAAGAAGAAACCCTCAGCTGTGAGAAACTCTTATTATTATTACAGTTTATGGAGCCAGTTTATACTGATTTTTGTCCTCCTTACAAAGCCATACAGATATTTAAAGCACTATCCCTGTCACTGTCCACTTCTTTTAGTACAGATCACCACTGCAGCTCTGTTGCAAGAAGAAACACTGATGCCTGTGCTTCATACCTGTTCATTCCACCAAAGATATAGGCTGGGAACATTCTATAGCCTCACTGATGCACCTTGAAGTGATACAGGTTTTTCCACTCAAGGTACATCCCAAGAGATCCCAGAGGACACTCTTTGTGCATTTCAAAGAATAGTCAGAGAAATGCACATTTCAGAAAAAAATGTTACAGAATAGATCTAAACACTTCCACTTACATGTGCAAATAATCAAATAACAACTAGCTCTCAAAGGTTTGCGAATATCCTGAGGACAAAACAAGCCTGGTATTATGTAGAACATTCATGTTACCTACCAGCCATAAGTTCTTTCTGGTTTGGGTATAGGATCATCAAAGAAAGAGTCTCCTTCTTCATCATCTTCATCCACAACTGCATCACTTTTTTCTTTGGTATTCAAGTCTTTGTTTTCTAATTGAGGATCTAGTTTTGCTTCATTAGGCAGAAAATGAATGCTTCTTTTGCTTGCTTCCCCTGATGAGACACTGGTATCACTCTGAGTGTTTTCAGCAGCCTTGAAAGATAAAGAATGAAAGGAATAAGTATTTATGTCTGGTAATACTCTAAGTGGGAATATAAACAGAGAACATATAACTACCATCACTTTCTAAAATGTTAGCTCAAATTCCTGAGAAGTACTAATAAATTTATTAGTATCATCAAGAATCACACGGGAGAAAAAAATTGTTTTATCACTTTAGAAAGTGTTTAATGTTGCTGCCATAGAAAACTTCTGCTCCATCCTGTGCACTGCTATGCTATCTAGATCACTCCTACTATAAAAGCAAACAATTTTAAAAGATCTTGCTTATCAAATAAAGAAATCTACAGACACAGTACTTTCCTACCTAGCAAGGAATACTGCTATTTTATCTTCTCCTAGACTTATTAAAATTAAACCAGTAAAAAGATTTATTACATTAACTTCTTTTTTACACACTAATAACAGTACAGTTTTGAAACAAAACCAACAGTATTGTTTAATGCAGATACACAACAGGTATGTAGGTTGTGATGTCCCAAGTGTTTCTTTATCAGTCATCAACTTTCATTCAGAAGACTGAAGTAAAATTTTCAAATTATAGGCCATGAGAGTTAAAATTACCTTGGTAGGTCTTTTCCATACCAAGGCTATTTTATCTCAGTCACAGAATCACATTCAATTGTTGGCAGCATCTCAGGTCTTCTAGGGCAAGAAGAAATACTCAAACCCATAAGTGGTAGCAACAACAATATTTTAATTTCATATCCTAGAGGAACAGAATTGTTGTTGAAAATTAAGAGCTTAATGATAGCCTGACTAGAATAAAGGGGAAGCTACAGCTACTTCTCTGTTCTGGGCCCCGAGGCAGCAAGCTGCTACTATGTCATCTGAGAACCTGCAAGTACAACAGTTGGTCTTTGCTTGAATTCATATATAAAAGTTTTGCTAAAGTGAAATAAATACTTTCAAATTGCAGATGATTTAAGTGAATGCCATCATATCTGCAGTTTCATAGGAGTTCTCTCTTTTACCTCTCATGTATATCATGAAGCTTTTCATTATATATAAACAATCCTACCTTATTTGGTATAGAACGTGTACTTGACCTTCCATCAGATGATTTTGATGTGGGGCACTGGCTATCACTTAGAGCTGGAGCCACCTAAAATTTCACATAAACACTTATTAAAAAATATATTTAATTTTGTCATAATTCCATCCAACAAGAAACAAGGCTACCATCCTCACTTGCACAGTATGCAAACTGTGACATTGTCTGTGGGAAGATGACCTGGTGTAAAATAAGAGAAAACTGGGAAGTTATGTTCACATTCTAACAGAAGTTACAACAGAATGGAAATTATAGGGTGAAACACAGTTGGCATGCACGAAATACATTGCACAATGATTGCCCACACAACACAGCCTGCAACCCCAAATGCATGCTAAGAGGGATGAAACAGAGGGTGCAGAAGAGTGGATATACTGTGGTCAAGCTCTGTTGTAACCTTTGTAGGGAGGGGAACTCAATGGTACCATGTAGACGGTAAATCACATAGCAGCTGTCAACCAAGGGAGAGACGAGATGTCATCTTCCTGCTGAAGCAGCAACTGTGGCAAAATCTCTCTCCTTGGATGAACTTGGTTCATTATAATCTAATTGTAATACTAAGTCCATCTAAAAGTCACCCTCCTCCAAGGTACAACCACCCCTCACTGAGCATGCGCTCCATATTTTACTGACTATAAGTTAAAGAGCGAGAGAGAAAATCTTACACCCATCAGTAACAAAAGGGTGTATGACTAGAGTCACTCAAGCTCCACCTAAATGTAAAGTAATAGTATAAAAGTAAACTAAGAATGGGGAGAAGTTAGGGAAGACTCCACCATAACTTCTGGGATCAGTTGATGAGCTGAACCTGTGTTCTCCCCCACTGGGTAAGAACCATATTCTACGGGTGCTAAGTGATTATTTTGAGCTAGCTTTCGTTGGTGATTAGAGCTTGTTGGTGTCATGCTTTAAATATGTTTTTGCAGTCACTTGTTAACATGAGCAATCTTACAACATTAACCTGTCACAACTTTCTAATATTGGTGTTTTTATTAATAAAGTGTGTTATTCCACAAACTGTTTAGCACGAGTCCTTCAAGGGTGCTATCAGTCTCCAGCAGCAGATAACATATTTGACTAAGAGTGAGGAGATCCCAGAGAGTGTCTCCAAATTGTAAAAAAGGATTTGACTCCAATACACTGTTGGTATTGTCTCTGAACGAGTCAGTCAAACCGCCCTCTGATCCAGCAGCACTGTTCAGTGGAGCCCCGATAATGGGACAATGACAGACTGGTGGGGCACAAGGGTATCAGCTTTCCTGGGGTGCTGACAGACTGATCAAACACCAAGGGCTTGAGGAAACGCCCCTTTCACGTGACAGAAAATTGCTATATCAAGAACTCAATGACAACTACTTCTGAATTTAAGCTTTCATTGGGGTACTGAATGCATCTTGAGTGTAAAGAACTTCGTTCTGAGTCACAATCAAATGCTATTGGTTGGATTTCATTAATTTAATTAACAATATTAATTGTCATTGCCTTCATGTAGTTCAATACTTTGATATATTTAGTTTTAAATACATATTTTTCAGAAGAGCTTCAAAGTTTTTAACAAAACCCCTTGTAGGCTTTTCAGGTCATATTAAAATTAAAAGTATGCCAAAGAAAATAGGTACCGATAGAAGTGTTATCAAATCACACTAGCAACTAGAAAATAAGTGACACAGTGTTTTGTGTCATTTATCTGAATCACAGAATTACAGAATCAACTAGGTTGTAAAAGACCTCTGAGATCAAGTCCAACTTTTGACCCAACGTCACCTTGTCTACTAGACCATGGCACCAAGTGCCACATCCAGTCTCTTCTTAAATACCTCCAGGTGACTCCACAACCTCCCTGGGCAGCCCATTCCAATGTCCAATCACTCTCTCTGTAAAGAACTTCTTCCTAATGTCTAACTTAAACCTCCCCTGGAGCAGCTGAAGACTGTGCCCTCTTGTCCTACAGCTCGTTGCGGAGGAGAAGAAACTGATACCCACCTGGCTCCACTCTGCGCTACTATGTTTTAGCAGAATATTAGTAAAGAGTACTAGGGTGGCATTAAAAGTAGCAGAATCGTCATAATGTTTATCTCTTATCTCTCTGATAAGTTAAGTTGAAGGCATAATATAGTAACAACCTGAAACACTGTAATATAACAATAGCCAGGTGTTCTTAATTTCAGTTTTTCATCATTGAAATGAAAATTAATAAATAAAGAAAGAAATTACACGTTAATACTACTTACTTCTCCACTGCCTGAAATCTTTTTCTGCTGACACTTCCTAACAACCTCCAACAACAGGGGACCACCCACAGTACCTTCTGCTTCTGTAATTCCCAAATCTCGAGCTAAGTTTTCTCGACCATCAAGGCCATTTAGCTGAAGGAGAATTAAAAAAAGAATCACAACACAGAAATAACTGTCAGAAAACAAAATATATTGTAATATAAAAAAAGCTTTTTGGTCTTATTTAACACAGCTTATATTTTGACTAACACTGATTATTTAAGACTTCCTGTTGCATGTGGACTAAAGCAATAAAATCATAGAATCACTTAGGTTGGGAAAGACCCTTAAGATCATCAGGTCCACCACTAAACCATATCCCTAAGTGCCACATCTACACATCTTTTTAGATACCACCTATTGCATAATTTACTTCTGATCTATACCTGAACTTGTCACAGATCATGCAAAGTTGTTTTAAATATGCAAGAATCTGTCATTAGCATTGTGGTTCCTCACAACTGAACTATACTTTTTGTCAAGCATATCTGCACAAAGTCCTTTGTTTCACTGAAATTTCTCTTAGAGTACATTACTGACATTATTTTAATTTTCATGCAACAATACTAACTTATTATTATGACGTAGTAAAGTTAGTGGCAAAAAATGTTGCAGGAATGTTCTGTTGCATACGCTATTATATGATTCCACGAAAATTGTTAACTTGGTAATTCATAATTATCAAGCATTGATTCTTAATAAAGGGAAATACTCATATTAGCACACGTTTCTGAAAAAAGTGTCTTCATGACAATAAGTAACTTTTACAGACTAAACATAAAAAAAATTATTTCTTATAAAAAGAAGCAAGTGGCTTAAATAAATCTGCTACAGTTTTTCTATTTATTGCCATGCAGTCCAAACAGTCAGCATAGCATACAAATAAAACCAGTACATCTTACTGTGCTTGATTCAGGCTGAAAAACAGCCAATGTAAAATCAAGATTGAAAAACCGCAGAAATTCCGCCACAAGACCTGCTACCAAGCGACCTAAAAAGGAAATAAGAGTAAAAATACACCAGATAGAATTCTTACTTCAAAGATTTAACATTAATATGGTTTCAGTATAACATAATTTAGACATTCAGCAAACTAGTACCACATAGCAAATTTGTATACCAACTCAAAATTATCTAACCCAGCAACTACATCAAAATCATTTAAGTCAATAATACTTCAAGAGCATAGAGATTGCCTAAAAAATTCATGTGTAAGATTTTTTTTAAACTATTCAGCTGTTTAAAAAACATCATTTTGACATTTCTCCTATGTGTTTATTCACTCCTGCACCTCTACAGTCAGTTTTCACTGGTTACTGTTTCTATTGGTCTAGAATGTCTCAGAGTTAGCAAAACCATCGGTTATCATAAAATATTAATTTAAATGCATTAATCATCTTAGTTAAAAATACAATTTCAGCACTATTAAGTTCAAATATTATAGATTGAATTCTATTCTGAATGAATGGTAATTATGACATCTGAAAGGAATAAAAGTATGTCATGATGACTGTACTGTTAATAAGATTCAAGGATTTAATATTTTGTTTCCTATTTTTATTATTTTGACAAGTATATACTAAAAAAAGAACTTACCATCTTTTGTACCTAAAAAAGTTTTCAAGCTTTCATTTACCAGAGGTGTTTTGTTCTGTCGAAAAGCAAAAACCAAACAGTAATTAACATCATCTTTGTGCTAGAAAGAAATTGAAAACCACAGCAAGATAATGTTTTGTTGTACTCTGTTCCACAATGATGCCTCACGTATGTAATTCACTTCTTCAAAATCTACCTGTGTATTATTTCGACTACCTACATGTAAAAGAATATTTATTTAGAAAATTAAATCTGTCTCAGAGCTAAGATAATTTCACCAAAATTGTTATTAGCATACTGATTTTTATTTACTTACTGATTAAAAAGGTAAGGTAAGCAGTTAACTTCCCACGTTGCTCCTCTAATATAGTGTGAAGTTCGTTTAAAAAAACTCAGTCCAGCCTTTTAAAAAATGGAAATTTACAGATCTTCTAGACAGTGTGGACCATGCTAATAACTAGTGCACAAATGAATACTAATCTTCTATTAATTAAAAGATCTTCAAAGATATTATGAAAATGTTTTTTTCTCCCTTGTTAGATTTGCCCTCTTCAACTTTAATTTTTAAACTGAAATAAATCAATGTGCTATGCTTGGTTTGTCAAAACAGGGATTTTTCAAAACAAATTCTAAATGCCATTCTTGACATATCAAAATGTCCTGGGTAAGAAAAGGATTTGCTATATGTATTTATTACTATAGTTGTAAATACTAACATACACACACAAGAAAGTGCTGCCTGAAAAAAAGGAAATCTATCTTGCTTAATATTCAGGAATTCAGAGGAGTGGTAAGTATTAAGATACTTCCAGTGTCTACAGTGTAGATTTAAAATATCATGATAAGCTTTTGGAGAAATGGTGAGCAGAAATCTACTGCAGCAAATTTCTCTTCAGTGCTATTATTCTCCAGATAGTATGGGAGGTTGTTCTCTGGGCACTCCATAATATGCTGAAGCTTCCCATAAGAGATGGTTCTGTTCTCCTATATCACTCTTCCATCATGTCTCCTTCCACAATTTTACACTAAATTTCTGGAATATGGAATCTCATATCATAGAATAACTACTTCTCCTCCTTACTAATGTCACAATACTGTCTGTTTCAGTTAAGCAATTTTGCAGAAAGAGCACAACCATCTAACCAGTAGAGGAGGAATAGAACAGTTTTCCATTCCTCTCTTTTTGAAACAGAGGATGGACATACAGTACTTTCTACTCTCCAGTTCTAGAAAATGAAAAGACACAGGAAACGGAGCAATGTCGGCAGCAGAAGAGGTCACAAGACCAGTGTCTGTATACCACAGCAGTATTGCTATGTAATCTTGATAGTATCTCATTCCCTTAATATTATTATATTGTCAAAGTATCAATACATAGTCCATCTGCTAATTAAGAATTCACCCTTAAGTATTAAAGCAAATTATCCTGAAGCAAGCCTACAACATCCTTATGGCAAATACCAAAAGTATTGGCATTTTACTGCATTGCTTTCACAATACACTTGTCAAAAACCCCCACTATAATATTTTCAATTTCAAAAGACATTATTCTGATTTGAGAAAATCTTGATCAGTCAACTAGATATCTTTTTTAAAATAAGTATTTGATAGAGAATACATTTAGTTATTCTGGTCAATTGGACAGAAGCAATAAAAACCCAGCAGACACTGTCACTTAAAAGTACGATTTCAAAAGGCTATTTAAAAACATCAGGAAACACCCTGACAATCCTGTTTTGTGTTCTTTATGCATCATGCTCTTATGCAGAAATACATATTTTTATCTTCTTATATTTCACAAATAGAAAGTATTAAAGCAATTATATTTAATTCTACATGAAGAACTACCAGGATGTTTTTTTCTGAATTATTTTTTAAGGTTCTCTTACCTCTACTTTCTCTTGTTCTTCTAATGCCAAAAACACAGCCGCTCGTAACTCTGCCTGCCAGGTAAAAAACAAAACAAATAGCATTTCTATAAGCACTGTTTTCCCTATGCAAATAGAATGCAAAGAGCTAGCAAGTAGCTTAACAGCTATTTGTTTCTCCTCAAGCAACTTGGCATGAACTGTAATCTACATCAGCACAATCAAAACACATAAGATTACAGGCAATGTGACTTGAGGCAGAGAAATAATAGTTTCCAGTCTGAGAACAAGCCGGGAGGAAGGAGCATGGAGAGGGAAGCAGAATTTGATACAAGACTTCCTAAATTACTTCTTTGTACATAAAAAGATTCCAAAGCACCTACATTATCTCCTATTATATCTTCCAAAAGTTAAAGATCCAGTTGTTTCAGGTAGCTCTGAAACACCTATCCTTCATCTACAATTCATTCAGGAAACATGAACAAATAACTTATAATAGCCCATTTAAAAAGTTAACATTAAGATATACAAATTCCTATTATTTCTTGTCAGATTATGTGCAAAAACCAGAATTTCTCAAGGAAAAGAGCATCTCAGTCATTCAAACACTCCTGTAGTAACGTTTTACCTAATTCTAAATATATTACAATCAGTAATCAGAATTCTTCTACGGACTACTTTGAATATTTAAGTGTAAACCTTGCATACTTAATTTTTGTAAGTACTACAGTTTCCCTACTTCTTTCACTGAATGCATCAAATGGATAACATACATTTTATGAAGTAGTCTGCCACCTTAATCAACTCTTAATCTGACATTTTGATTAACTGAGTCATTAGACAACATTGCAGTAATAAACTATAAAAGACAGTGTATGAAAGTTTTCTCAAGAGCAAAAAAGAAATCAGGGTTTTAAAGAAAGATCTATTTCCATAACTAAGAATAAAAACAGTATGAAGAGTGTCTGGACTTTCTCATGTATATTACAAGAGATAACTAAACACGGATTACCCTGTAACTGCTCTGTCCCACCAACAAAAAAAAAAAATCCTTTCATGGGAAAAACAAACACTTCCTTTTTAAGCAAAACCCTCTTTCAACACCTTTTCAAACAGCAAAACCTCTTACACTGCATTCCTTTAAATATTATTCTTACAAAATCAGTTTACATATAACTTTCCCACCAACAGCTAAAAACTTGTTTATTTAGTTCTATGTCACTATGATAAACTTAACATGCTTGTGAGGCTTTCTTTGTCACTTATGCCACAGAAACCAAATATACTAACATAAGAAGACAATAAAAATAACAAAGAATTCCTGACTGGCTACTACAGCTGTTCAAAATAAAACACACCAGCCATTACATGTGGATAGGGGTAAACCCCCTTAAGGGTCTGGATCATGGGACTCTATAACAAAGTTGTCTGAAAGTAGTTGCCAATACATCAGTTGATACAGAGTCTGACCCGTTTGAGATTTTGGAACAATATCACAACTGTCTTTTTTTTTTTTCACATAACTAGGATTGTTTGCCTGCTCCACTCCTTTAGGTCCAATCCAGTGGCTTTTAATTACAAATTGAGGTGCTTTTCTTCTTATTTATTTAATGACACAGCGTCAGGTTCTCCCAGATGTTGCCATTCCCCACTAATAGCCGGTTCACCCTTATTTACTTTAGTGCCCAATTAATAACCTTAAGGTCAGGAGCTCATCACTAGAAGATAATGCCATCAGTATTTATGACATCTCCCTTTTTCTTACCTGCATTATCCAGAACATCCCCCTAAAGCCTTTCCACAGATATGCAGCCCCTCAATCGACCCTTCAATCCTGCAAGCATCACAGTATGCTTGAAGTTACACATTCCTGCACTATCTCCAGAAGGAAGATTTGCACCACTACAACACACTGATGTTCATCCTTTGAGGTGGGTACTGCTCAGATCATAGCAAGATATTCTCAAAATATCATCTCGATAAATTTAGACATGGAACCATACACTAGAATCTGTGCGAGATTAAGGCAAAAATTCTCAAGTTCATGCAGAAGGAAGTAGAAAGCAATATAATAAAAAAGCTGAGGACAGAGGAATAATCACCCTAATATAAGATGAATCATAATAACCAGTAGGATGGACAATGTCATATAGGTTTTTCAAGATTTGAGACCAGTCACAGAGAATTTGAACACCAGAGACTGAGATCAGGTATGGCCATAGCAATTTTCTCCCACCAGCAGATATAAGGCTTATATAACTGCACAGATTAATCCATTTACATCATTCTTCTCACACTCCTTGTTTTTAGCAAGTGTGAATGGTTTGTATTTGTCTTTGCTCTGGTTTCCTTCCGCACCAAGCCAAACTGCGTTCCATACATTGTTACAATCTGCTCTTGCAGATTATAACACATTGTAACAGATTGTAACACGTTTCCCACATGTCCCTATTCCACACTGCCTCATTGTGATAGCAGTTTTCAACATAATCCAAACACATCGCGAACAATTTTATTCACAGTCTAGTAGTAAAGCAGAGTAAAGCTTAATAATCAAATTCTCCACCCATATCCTTCCTAAGGCTTCAATAAAACAGGGTTATGTCAACCAAGACAGATGTTGATGAGTAAGGTAGGTGGCAGTGTCTACCATCCATCAAGCCTACAGACTTCTTTCTCATCCCCTGAAGATGCCCGTTCTAAGTAGTTTTATCAGGCAAGAGCTCATGTCAATGAGACAGCAATTTGATTTCACTGAACTTAGCTAAAATGAGGCAGGCTAACATTGTATATGACAACTACTGTCTGTATTGGAGAAATGTATGGGTCAGTGTTTTGAAACAAAAGAATGTTTCCCCTTTTCCTCCTGGGTATTTACAGCTCGTCAGACAACACTGCTTTTTACTGATTGCTGTTTACTATAAATCAGAAGCTTGTAGTCCATGAAAGAAAGTATCTTTTCTGCACTGAATTACAGTATCCCTCTTCAGAACCTGGACAAGTTTACCCCATTTTAAATACAGAGCCTTTTGCAGGTATCCTAAGTACTGTTCAGGAAAACAGCTCCCTCAACCCACAGTTCCCTGGAACAAGGGAAAACAGTTCTTAGTATCTCAAGAGCTCCCCAAACACGCTTTTGAGGTGACATCTCAAAAATGCCAATCCAATTTGGAAATATGCTCTTAATAGGAAGACAACAAGCACCCACCTTAACAAGGTTATTAGTCTGATTTAGTATGCTTATAAAAGCCATCCACAGCAACTTAAATAGCAGATACTGGACGAGAAGTAAAAAGATTAGAGACCATCCAGGAATGAAAGATGACCTGTAGCCTCTAACTACCTCTTGCTTGCAGACTCCAAAACATCTCTTGCATATATAAAAATGAGCAGCACATGGGTAGCTTCCTGCACAACTTTCAGCACCTCCACTTCCTAACTCCGAAATGGCTGTTATATACCTTGGTAGATACAGAGCAGATGCACTGCTCTGGAAAGAGCAATGGCAGAACACGAAGCTGTTTAACCTCTGCTGATCACTCCAGGCTAAAACCCTGTGTGCATCAGGCTAAAAAGCCTGCACCAGTCTGATACATACCAGATATGTATTACAAATCCAAAGCTGGTGCCAAACCATAATCAGCAACTTCACTATGAATATTACTCAGTATCCACCCTGTCCCTCTCCATCTGCAGTATCTGTGAGGTTCTCATCCTTGAGCACAAGGCGGTGTGCTCTCCCCACCACATGTTAAATTTTGAAATCTTGGCTAAGTGACATAAAGGACTGATTGTGCATACATAATCCTTTAGACATAAACTGGTGACCGAGTCTGGGACTAGCAGTGGAATCACATTGTACCTAGACTCCACTCAGAGGAATTTATAAAGACCTTTCTGAACCTCACGACTCAATGGGAGCATCTCCCTGACAGTTTTGTCTGACCCTGTCCTCTACGCAGAAAATAATCAACTGTAATTTGCCATCTCATCTTGCTAAACCACCGTCACATTTACCACTGAACTTTGCTAACTTAATACTTTATATCAGTAAAGTATATGTTGCTTCTCTCTTATGAGTGAAGTGCAGGACCACATCTGCGACAGAACAAGACCAGTCAAGCAGTTTGCATGACCATTTTTTGTCAGCAGCCTAAATCGGTTAAGAAAGTTAAACTTGCTGGCAATGTAATTGTAAAGACGAATGCCGGAAAAAGGAAGAATTCATAACACAAAGGAAGTAGTAAACACTTGAAATCATAAACTCTAAATATCCACAGCTACATTTATCAGGTGCATGTCACAAAAAGTTCCCGTTCTCATATTCCCAAAGCAGGATACACGCATGATATTATGAGGACCATACTGACATTTAGATGTTGAATTTCAGTTAGTTTACCTGAAATAATTATAGACGGTTATATTTTACTTAACTTATAAAACTAAAAAGAAATAGATGTTATATTTAAAAAAAAATTAATGATTCTCCTTGATTACAAGAAATGAGTTGACTCTCTGGTATGAATAACTTTAAAACAAGCAACCAATCACAACATGCAGAAAGATGACAATGTAGTGTAAAGCATGTTCATCATGACAGCTTGTAATTCTAAGACATTTAAAAGCACTGGTCATTATGATAAATAGAATGAAGATACAAAAGCAAATAGGACAATTTTAACTGACTTATATGTATGCAGTTAAAAGCTCATTTTAAAAAATAGTACTTTTATCTTATCTAGCATCAAATTATTTTCCAGTACCTCAGCTGTCCATGTTTTGAAGCAAATTAGTAAGAAATTAGCAGTATCAGCAGGCCAAAAGCTTTACTAGGCATATGAGATTTGTGATTCTAACCTTCCTCACATCTGTAACAACAGCAAGTTCCAGAGAAGATGCAAAATTCAGGTAATATAAACTTAATTTTTGCAAAACAAAAGAAATTGAACGATACAAACCGAACCAAAATAAGCTAACAAAGAAACACAGTAAAAAGCATAATGGCTCCTCTTGCTCTGATGATGACAGCATCCCTAGGAGAAAGATCACATTCTCTTCAAGACACAACACTCCTATTTGTACACTATCACATAGAATCATTATAATTTTCACTAAAGTACAAATATCCAAATATCCACAGTTATATTCTGTATGTTTACAGAATTCATTAGAAAGCTGTCTTATCCATCAGACTAATTCCAATGATTAACAAACAATATATATATTTTCATATATATATACACACACATATTGCATCTTAGAGAATACAGGAAATTCTTAACTGCAAGTGGCAAATACATTTATACATCTTCCAGTTCTCACAATATTACTTCATTAAGTACTCTAGTGCTCAAACTCTAATGTAAATTCAAAAATCCAAAACATATTTTTAAAATGTTGTACAAGTAACATTTTTTTCAGGTAAATAATTTACATCAACACCAATGCTCACCAGAAATTAATCTCAAAATAAGAATAAACTAATAAACTGGAATCCATTATAAAATCATGCTTTATTAGAGAACAAAGGTATCACAATAAGTTTCTTTCTAAAAATTACTCAGTCATTACGCTATAAAACGTATTACCTGACTGCCTGATACATTCCATCCCTCGAAATAATTCCCCTTAAATTCTAGTCCTTCCAGAGCTGTAATTACCTACAGTGCTTCATACCAATGCATACCACTGGCCACATTTTTCTCTTTAATATAGCTACTTCAATAAATCCCTCCCCCCCCAAATGGTCAATACGCATTTTGAAGTATAAAAAAAAAGATTGTTTTGATAACATGTAAACATTCGGTTCACCACATAATAAAGAGTATTAACACACAATAGATAAACAGTATTGATCACAATTTTGTTTAATTTATTTTAATGAAAGAATGCCTGCAATTTTTTTAATGGATTGTATAATCTAATTTCAATTAGAAGACGACAATTTAGAAGACTTGTTCAACCTTAATTCTTCCAGCAATGGGCTTTTTGTCAGATACTAGTAGAACAAATTCTGTAAGTCATTAACGCTATCAATTAACACAGTCATCAAACTTGCATGCCTGTTAAGGTTTACAGCTAAGAAAAAAACCACTATGAATTCCTCCAATCAACAGCCTTAGCCATAAGCATACCAGTTATTAAACAGTAACTCCTAGTAATAAAAAAAGGCATAATTCGGACTTGTATTTTTCTAAGTCATTTGCTAGTTTGCCTTAAGGATACCTTTCAGTATATTGTATGCCGCACACTTTTGGCATTATAGAATAGTGAACTACAATAAATATATTTACGCAAAACTCAATGAACTGGCAAGCGTAGTACAATAATTTACACGTTACACAAAGGCAGGAATTAAGAAACGACAGCTCAGGGGCTCAATGTGACCCAATTGCCTTGCAATTCTTTTTTTAATTACAATTTTATTACCACCATACTTTCATTGTTTAACACTATGTGAGTGGTTAACAGGTGGCCCAAAAGGCCTATATGACATTAGTTAGAAAAAGGTCTCCCTAGTCTAATTGCAGTTAGATGAGCTAGAATCTTCATCTACTTTGGAAGTTTAAATAAGATCCTCCATTTGAAAGGGAAGAACAATACTGTTTTTAATATTTTTGTTGAAAAGTAGGACTAGTCCAAAATGCGGGAGACTTCAAAGCACACGCACAAATATGCTCTCACGCCCATTAACCATTTTAATTATTGAACTGTTCCTCAAGTATCAGCAATGACCATCCACCTCTGAAGGCTTAAAACACAGCACTGTGGACAAACACCACTGTCCTTGATGTGAAATCTTCATCTCTCCTTTAGCATGGAAGGGAACCCATCTGTTTTTAGGCTTCCTTACCTATATTGCTGTCTACTATACACACTAGTTATTCATGGAAGCTTGTAATGGAAACCATTTTCATACCCTTTCGGACACAAGTTCAGGCTACACCATAGACTTGGAAGTAGTGTACACTCCACTATGTTCCGTATATTTTCTTAGCATGGCATTATTTGTTCGTTGTAGGCAGGTAGGATCTCCAGAGAGTTTCCAGATTTAGCAAGCCTTCAAGGCACAGTTCAAGCAACCCACACTCAAGAGAAAGTGTTTAAATAGCGACCCACAGTAACTCGCTTGAAATTTTCAATAGGGGCTTTTCGTATCGAAGCAGGGATAAACTCTATCCACCCCGTCCCGCACCACCCGGCAGCAGAATGCTCCCAGCCCCAAGTTTAGCGGCAGCAAGGGGGCTCTTGAGGCCACACGGTCCCTACGAGGGCAAACCCGCACAGGCGGGGGCGGGCTCCCCGCGCTCCCGTCCCTCTGCCCGCCCGGGGGATCCCGCATTCCCGCGGGGCACAGCCCGAGCGGCGGTCAGGCCCGGGGCCCTCGTACCAGCTCCACCACGAATGGCCAGGGAGCACCACGGGGAAAGCAAGCGCCACCGCCAGGCCGCGACGCCGAGGGAGCGCCCCAGCCGGGAACACCGGCTGGAAGCGGGAGCGAGAAGGGACGAAGCCCGGGAAGCCTCAGCCCCCCCAACACTCCGCAGGGACGCAAGCCACCGCCGGCGCCAGCCAGCGCTCCTCCCGCTGGCGGGAAGCTCTCCTTCCCCAACCTTAATCTTATTGAGCACCCGCTGCTCTCGCAGCGTCTGCACACAGCAGGTCCCGCCGCTCCGTGTCCTCCTCCGCCGCCGGCGGCGCCATCTTGCTTCTCGCTGACAACCGCCCAAAGCGCGCTACGCGGCGGAACGCTCGGCAGATTCGCCTCCGCCGCGCGGCGGCACTAGCCCAGAGCGGACCCCAGGGAGTGCGGCGGACCGGGCAGCGGCCCCCCTCAACACCAGCCCGAGAGGGGACGCAGAGAGGCCGCAGCCATCCAGCGCCTCCGCCGCCCGCAGAGTCTGGAAAGTGCGGCGGCGAACGCGCAGCGCGGCCGCGGGCGGCGGGCGGGAAGTTCAAAGGGGGGCGGCGGTAACGGCTGAACTGGGCAGCCGCCCAGCTCCGTCAGCGGCCCCTCAGACCCTCCCTCCTTCCCGCCGGGTTCGAACCCAAGGAGCCATACGAGGAGTGACTGAGCCTGCTCAGCCCGGAGGAGAGTGAAGGGAGACCTCATCGCAGTCTACAACTCCCTCACGAGGGGAAGAGGAGGGGCAGACACTGATCTCTCCTCTCTGGTGACCAGTGACAGGACCTGAGGGAATGGCCTGAAATTGTGTCAGGCGAAGTTTAGGTTGGATATTAGAAAAAAGGTTCTTCACTGGAACAGGCTCCCCAGGGAAGTGGTCAGAGCACCAAGCCTTCCAGAGTTCCAGACGCGTTTGGGTGATACTCTCGGGCACGTGGTGTGACTCTTGGGGTGTCCTGTGCAGGGGCGGGAGCCGGACACGATCCTTGTGGGTCTCTTCCAACTCTGAATGTTCTGTGATTCTGAACGCCAAACCAAGCCACCTTCACCCACACCCGCTGGCTACAGGTGCTCTGTATGTGGGTTTAAGGGGCGAACAGCTCCCGCTCCGGGGCAGAGGGCAGTCCCTGGGCTCTGTAGAGGGCAACTACCCCGGGCGGATCTCAGCCGCTGAGCCTGCCTGCTCCGCCACACGCAAGGGCACCCGGTGCCGAATAGCATCAAAAGGGGCTTCTGGAGCCCTGGAGCATGTTCGTTGTTGCTGCTTCAAATAAAAAGTATAAAGCTCTGTGAATTGTAATGCTTAATCTGCAGCTCTACGTGTTGCATTTTGTCACGCGGAACTGTCCACGATTTTTCTTGGAGTCCAACATATGATAAATAATTTCATAAGTTAGGAATGCTCTAAGGGAGCAGGTACAGCTCCTGGGTGGGGCAGGGCGCAGCTGGAGGCTGCTTTTAAAAAGTGTGCACCGACTCTTCAGGGATGCCCTAAATACTTTGCCTAGCCTGGGCAGACAGGTGTTCATTACTCTGCTCTGCTTCTGCTGAACCCACGGGAGGTACTGCTGGAGCTTTAAGTTCGTTCCCATAGCCACCCAAAGAATATAGCACTGCAATTTTGAAGTCATGAAGTTTGGAAACATTAGCGGTCTTTGACTTCAGTACAAAATTGTGTTAAAGTATTACAAAATTGCACTTCTTAAGACAGCAATCCTTTCAGTATAATTTTTCAAAACCGTGTCAGAAACAAATAATAAATGCATAAACATAATGTATGGCATTACAGTTATATTTTTTATTTGTCCACTAGATCTCCAAAATTAATGGAAAGACAAAACATACTTGACAAAATAATTGATATAGGTAAAGGAAAGCTAGAGCAAAGGGAAAAAAGTCAGTAGACTTAGATTATAATTTGTAAAATTCATTTCAGCATTTCAGTTACAGTGGCTTCAAGTTCTCAAATACATGTAGAATATTTTGAATCCAGTTAACAGATAACCTCTTTCAAGCTCTGCAAAATACCAGACTAATCCTTAGGTTAATATTCATCACCTTAAGGGCAGCAAACTACAGTTCAGCTTCCTATTGCGATGTAGCCTCAAGCTGTCTCATGTTTGAAGGAAGTGCTGCCATTTTAAATGTATGTAATTCCCAAGTCAACCCCTATGGAAATCATGGAAACACATTGCTACACGGGCTCTTAACACAATTTAAATGAAATTTAAGCTTTCAAAAAATCATGCATGCACTAAATCTATTGACTTAAAATTAGGACATGAGAATATACATATATTTTGAAATGTGTGTATCTGCTCAGAGTATCGTAAATGTTTTCTTAACACACTTTTAGGAAAAAAGTCTAACTGGATTTGTTTGTTCTATTTGTGCAATGGAAATAACCAAAGCAAAACAACACATTGTGTCAGGGAGACAAAATTTGAAAGTCTCTGTCTGGATTCTTAAACTCTAATCTAAATGTAAACCGCTGAAAGGTGGAAAAATGTATTCTTCTGAAGGGTTTAATATAAAATCTTTAAGAAAGATGAATCATGCCAACCTCATTTTGGGTTGTTTGGGTTTTTTTCAAGGCCACACATTTCAGCATATAAACATTCAGAAATCTAGGATACTACTACATTTATTGAGAATTTTTTTGAGGAAAATGTTATTTTCATGAAATTTAAAAGAAACTTTTCAAATATTCTGACATTTCCTCATTTTTTCCACCACCTTCTAGTCACAGCATCATGATTGTTAATAGCCATCAGGAGATAAGCCAATAAAGAAATAAAAGATCACAGTACACAAATGAATATTAAATGGAAAGTCTTGAGGAGACAGTTGTCCAAAACAGCTCTCCATCATCTTTCTCATACCTCTCAAAAACATTCTCTTTAATAACACGTGCACTATTTCATGATATTGTGACATAAAAATATGGTTTCCTTGTCCTAATACCTTAAGAGCATACAGTATTTTAGCGTAGCTTTGGATCTCTCTCTGAAACCACATTAATGGGAAACTTGTCTTTGGGCTTAGTTTTCACCAAGTGCAGTGTTAATTTGGCAACCTCAGAGAGCAAATTCCCTATTGCACCTTGAAACACAACACCGGAGTCCAAGACCTTGCAAGCTAGAATGCTCCTGCAGTACAGCCCACTCTTTTCACCTCCAGTCTGCAAAGATAAAATCAGGCTGAGTGTCCTTATCTACTGACTCTTCATGGGCAGTGACAAAGACTTCAGATGGAGCTGTAACGTCCTCAGCAGCAGGAAGAGCAGTGCTGCATACAAGGATCTGGAAAGCTTCACTATTTTTAACTCTTCAACAAAATTTCTGAAACTTTTGATACCTATTAGACACTGTCAGAGACAACAGCAGATGGATCACTCATTCCATCCAGCAAAACATTTTCATGTTTGCACAGAAAGGTGGGCAAAGAGATTATTTTTGCCTCATCCTTCTTCTTACGGTGTAAATGTGTAAACATAATTTAAAAATTTTACCAGTGAATCAACCTGAGACTTTGAACAAAGATTTTATTACAAAGACTGTAATTAATCTGTTTAAAACAAATGTTGTTTTGCTTGTGGAAGCAGATCTGCCCACATATTTCTCAAGTGCTTTAATAGAGGATGGCTGTGACATATCCCCCTTAGTCCAAAACTATACAAGTTGATTAACAATCACGCTTTTTATTTATGATTCACACATTGGCAGAGAAAGAGAGACCAGAATATGTTTCATAGTTTACCATAGCGCTGAGAAAACAGTAAACCAAGTCCTGCCTGGAACATTTGTGACTCATCCCTTGGGGCTCCTTCCTTAGAAACTTGCTACTGTTTTCAAACACGAGTGTTAGCTTTTCAAACTTCCCTCACTATTTTGGAGAAGCGCGCCACAGACGCCCGTGTCAGCATTTCTCTGTTCCCCTTACTGGGCTTGCATTAGTCAATAGAGTCCTCGTTGCACTCTCGAAGACCTCTGCGCCGCACAAATTCTCGGTAGGAAACCAATTACAACTAAAGCCTAGAATATGCTAAAGAAGAACCAACCAAAACAGCAAAACCACGCACACCGATTCTGTCTTTCCGCAGCCCCCCGACGCTCCTGACTTGCCCGCTCTCACATGGACCCGCTCGCCGGGGCGCCCGGCTGGCCACGAGGATGCCGCGGGAATGCCACCGCCCCCCGAGCGCTCAGGCTGGGGGTCTGGAGCAGCCGGCAATCCCCGCCAGGCCCGCAGGGAGCCGCCGCTGTGGCGGAGGGCGGTGCCCGCTCCCTCGCCCTCCCGCCCGCCTCGGGGGCGGGGCTGTGCGCGGCCCCGGCAGAGCGGCCCGGGCGGCCCAGGCGGGCCGGGCAGGGCAGGAGCGGCGGGCGGAAGGTAACGCGGGTGGGGGGCTCCGGGCAGGGACACGCAGCGGGGGCTGAGGTGTGGTGAGGTCTGAACGCGAGGCAGCGAAGGTCGGATTTGAGAGTCCCCTGCCCGCCGTGGGGTTGCGTGGCCGTGGCGGCAGCCGGGCAGGAGCAGGTTGTGTTCGGCCCGTCCGAGGTGTGTCTGTGGAAGCCAGTGAGATTCTTACTTGCGCCAGGTTAGGTGGGAGTTGCAGGCCTGGAACGGGCTCAAATCATGTTAGGTTTAGTTTTCTATGCCTTAAATTCCCTGTGTAGCACATCGGAAGTCAGCCAAAGGCGTGGTAGCATTTCTCAGAGCTGGGAAGACTGTTAATAGTTCTTTTTACACTTGGCATTAGCTTTGGCACGCACCCGTCGTTTGCGGGCATCCCGCTTCCGGTGCTCGGGTGATTTGCATTTCTTACAATTTGGGAAAACGCCTCTGTAATGACCTACAGCAAGCGCTTATGGTCTCGGGAAGTTACTTCTCGTATCAGAGCAGAGCAGTGTGTCAGTGTGCGAGGCAGGCGAGGTGGCGCCGCCCTCGGGACTTCCCCAGGAAGCCAGCCACTGAAACCTCTGCGGCTCGAGTTGTGCCTTGAACTGTACTTTGCAAGAACAGTAGCGAGGAAGTAATGCTAAAAAGCTTGCTGTGGCAGTGGACGTGAGTATTGCTTCTTTAAAGTGCTTTTTGTAGTTACTGAGGCTATCACTCGTGCTTGGGATGAATGGTTAGCTCGGAGTCGACTGTGGAAGTAAAACTTGCTGGAGCTAAGAGCATTGTTATAAATTAAATTAATGCTTCTGGTATACGGTGTTGTTACTCGGCTTGTCTGACTCGTTGTGGCAGAGGCAGTGCGGGTTGCCTTGTTTGGGATGCGACCAAAACCTTGGGTGTTCGTTTTTGGGCCTTTAGATTCTAGGTTAGCTGTCCTAGGTCTTATCGTGGACATTGTTGTCAACATTTAGCAGCGTCTGTGCTATCTGATAGCCATGGGAGTCCTCTGCTGATGCTTGAGTGCTCTTCTGCAATCTCTTCTCTATTCTGGTTCTGTGTGCTGAATTAAAGTGTAGAGCTGGAAATGTTGTATAAATCTGGGGTTTATTAGTCAAAATAGTTGCTAAAAGCAAAAAAAGAAAATACGGGAGCAGAATATAGGTGACTAATCGCTAGTGTCCCAAAGAAGCATGTGCTATGTCAGTAGTCCCCTCAATATGGTATATTAGAATTCAAACTGTGGTGAATGTGTTAAAGAAAGATTTCCTCTAGTTCACTCTAGTCTTCAATAAGTCTGGGGAGATAACTTTGATAACAGCATGGAACAATGCTCACATAGCTGAAAGTGACCTTATCCTGACTGATTAGCTAAGAGGCACACAGACGTTCTGTGCATTCCTATTCCAGGTATAGTGAACCAAGTGTCATCCCATAGCTATTCTTACTCTTTGGAATTTTATCCATAATGAACATGATTTAGTAACCTAGTTCCAAATAATAATTTTTTGTATGTGTACAGGTTTCATTTTGAAGTTTTAGGTTTTCTTCATTATGAAGTCTTTTGGAACATCATGAATTTTTTTTAACTTTCATATATGAAATCCCAGTTTCTTATTAGAGAGGAATTGGTGTTAGAGTTGTTAAATCGATTCTTTCTTGTATTTGTGCAATTAGTAACCTAGTGCAATTTTTAGCAAACAGAAGCAATTTTTATTAAAAACAGATGTGCTTCATACAGCTTAGCTGTTAAGATAGTTTTAATTTGGATGTGTATTTCCTCAAATGTGCTTTTCTGGTGAGATTGATGCACTTTTCACCTTTCACCATCAGTGTCACAGTCCAGTAAAAGGTCAGCTTGAGTAAATCATTCAGTTTGTCATGATAGTTGTGGTAGCTGCAGTATTGTCTTCTGAGCTAAAAGGTTAGAGTTTATTGCTTATCAGTGGAGAAAAAGGTAAAAGTTAGAGATTGGGGCTTTCAGCTTTGCTCACTGTCTCTGTAGTCCCTATGTTCTGGCTGCAGGGTACAGAGCAATATGCAGAATAAATCAGCACATTCCATTGTTCTGATAGCAGCATTTTTTGAAGCCCCCTTTGTTCCAGGTCGTTTTTTGATCGAATGTAAGAGTCCTATGAGAAAGAAGGGTAGTTGGCTTGATACTTTTTTCAGCTTAGTCACTGGAAAAAAAGTTTCTGCCTGTCTGCCAGCTTAACTCATACCAGTTTGCAAAAGAAATGGCATAATGCTTGCTGGTTTATTTTGCTTTCATAATTATTTCCTTAAGGTGTTTCCACGCCTATGTACAATGCAGCCTTTTTTGGTGATGTGTGGCATTACTGTCTGTTAAGTGGTACTTTCTGCTTTTTATAGGTAGGGCAGAGTCTTACATGAATCTCACAGAATCTTACACTCCTTACATCTCTCAGTGTTTTATCTTGGGTACATAATTTATCATGCAGAAACGTAGTCTTGCTTGGTTGGTTTTCAGTCAAAAATAATAGATGAAATCATTTAACAGGTCTATAAGGAAGAATCTCATGTCATTAATTCCTGCGGTTCAAGTGATGTGAGTGGAGATCACTTAAAATGCAGAACTCTTGGGGAAATTGGATACACAGCAGTTAATTACTTATTTGTGACTTTTTTTTATACACTGTGTGAGTATAGGAATCTCTTTAATACAACATATATGTCTTGCTTCAGTGAGCTTTTGATAAAGATCAGTTCTACATTATTGATTGCTTTGCTCTACAAGTAGCACACTCCAAATGATCAGAAGATTAAAAGTTGGCAACTAATATTTATCTTCTAATATCTTCTATTAGGCTAAGTACCTAGATAATGTATTCATTACAAATTAGAGAGGCATTAATATATGAAATAGAAGAATGTCTTAAAAAGTGTTAGTTTCTTCACAATTTAGCAAAACCTGCTGATAAATTTAGCTGGTTAGTCATTATTCCTTGTTGCCCAAACCCTTCACGGAGTTTTGAAATCTCCACACATTTTGCAAGCTGGGAGGCTGCCTCACTGATTTCAGCTCAGCCATGACTTTTGAGGAACTGCAGAGTGGGGCTTGTGAGGGGCCTGCAAGCTGGGTCCAGAGCCATGCAATAACAGTGAGAAAATGGACTCTTGTTTATAATGAGCTGTGGATCCAAATTACACTGAGTTTTCTTAAGTTAGCTTTAATGGCTGAATCAGCAATGTCTTTACTGGTGTCAAAACAGGCTTTATTTGACTATTACATGGATGAATTAAAAAAACCTTCATAGAAAAAAGAATATGACTTGTGTAGTGAGTGGTCTTAGAAGGGTCACCTAGATTACATGCAGTGTCTTGTAGTGCTTTATTTTAAGGTTCTTGTTCTGAGAAGGTTGAAAAGTAGGTTTGGTGAGGCTTTAATAACTGCATGTAAATACACACATGCACATCTGTTTCTAGGAGGTAGCATTGGAAATGCTGTGAAATATCTGGCAGATACAGGAGATGGTTGGGGTTTTTTGACCTGTGCCAAGTGAAAGTCCTTCTACTGGTGAAGATTAAGTTGATTTTTTTTTTATCCCCTGATTTTTAAGGTCCATTAGTAGGCAAACTGTGCATGGTTTCATAGAGGCTACATCAGATTTATAATAAGAACAGAAACTAATCTAGTTTTAGCAGAAATTTTTTTTAATACCAGTTTAGTAGTCAGCTGGCATTTGGAGAGAATTTGGACATCATCTTTGGGTTCCTGTATGTTTCTAAGATCAGCCTTTTTCAATCCAACATGAATATTCAATATTAAGTTCAAAATTTCTTTAATGAATCACTTCAGGCATTTAAGCTGACCACAAGTAGAGTCTTAAATTAAAATGCAGTTGTGTAAAAGATTTACGTATTTCTATTTATTGGAAGGTGGCTCTATTGGCACTGTGTGCAAGTAAAGGGAAAAAAAAGAAATTATGATCTCAACCTTGATGCCATTAGTTTATGAAAATTAGCATACAAGCTGGGGAATCAGGCACAACCTTCAAAGAGATACCCTCAGGTACATGGTGTGACTTGGTGATCCTGTACAGGGCTAGGAGTTGGACTTGATGATCCTTGTGGGTTCCTTCCAACTTGGCATATTCTGTGATTCTGTGTGAATCTGTGAGATCCTCATTTTACCCATGGTTGTAAATCTAGCCTAGAGTTACCCTGTTGCCTGGTGTTTCTGAGATAGTAGTGTTTTTCTGCATTTTGACTTGTAAGTGCATTGGATAAGTAACAGATTTCTTCTTTTAACACCTTTTTACAGCTCTCTGATTAACAAAATGAAACCTGCAAAGCTGCACTGTTGGATTCTGGGTTGGTTTTCTATGGCACTATGTTGTTGGTGTACTTCAGATAAATTCACTCAAAGGTAAGTTATGCTTTAAAAAGAAGTGTCTGACAGCTCATTCTTAAGTGCAGATCAGAATGGTTTAACTTCTAATGAGGTAAACTTTCTTATTATGTGCTATTTTTGATGCGTTATTCTTCTGCTAAGTGGCTGTTAAAATGAGGCGCCTGCATTAACTGGAGGAGCAGGGATCATGCCTAAGAAAACCTTTACATTTATTAATGTGCCAGCACGAAAAAAGAGGGAAACTTAAATTACATTTGTTGCACTTAAAACTTGTGCAATCTTGTTTTAAACAAGTCATTTAGACTTGTGGTGTAGTAATGGCAAAAATCGGAAATAATTTTGAAACCTATAACAAAAAAACTGTGATCATCCCTATGGCATGAACTGTTTCATTATATATCTTTTTTTCTTCCTTGCTCATTTCTCTGTTCCGGTAATTTAAAATTCCTTTTCATATGGCATCCCAACTGGGGCTGGATCAATGCTGCACAGCCTTTTGGTGGTTGCTGCACTTAGCAAAATCTGAGTTTTAATACCAGTGGACCACACCCCAAATCATAGCCTTCTATGGTAAAAGCTCAAATTCCTATTGCATTATATGAGGAAATAAACTTTTCGCCTTCTTTTCAAAGCTTTGGCAAAAGAATGGTTAAGGGTGACTAGATCAGTGCTAAACTTCATGTAATAGCTGCAATGCCCCTGATAGGTAGCTTAGACACTGTGCTGCTGTTTCCTGAATTGCCAGGGCTTAGGCTGTGCCTTGGCATCTTGGCGACAGGAGTAGTTCTAGAAGCACGTTCCTGAGCTGCACTGGATAACTCGGGTCAAAAGAAAGGGAAATACCTCTGAAGCTGGATAGGTATTGAAAATGGCTTTCCTTGCATTCCAGTTCTGAGCTTAAGTTTCCAAAACTTGCTTTGTTTAGTAAGTACAGTTTTCTGACCTATCCTTAGCCAAAATGTGTGTTCTAGGAGAACTTGTTTTGGCATGAGTAACATTGCAGAAGTTCAGCTGCTATTTCAAGGACAGATGAAAGATCTTTCCTAAGGAAGGATTTTTTTTGAGCAAGGAAGCAAACTGCTCTGCAATATAGAGGAATTCTTCTATTTGAGTTTGCACAGCAAGAGTAAAGACCCAGAGAGAATTGTTAATAGTTTTCATTGTGGCTCTGCCTGGTCAGAGCTATTCTCCTAAATTAAAAAACATAAATACATGTGAATGCTTAAGAGAAAATGTGTCCATTGCAAAGTAGAAAAAACAGACGAAAAAAATTGAGAAGTGATGGAATACAGGATGCTCCCTACTTTTTCAGGTTAAGAAGTAACCTCCCCATTTTTTATTTTTTTTTGTAATATAACCTCTGGCAAGAACTGATGACAGACATGTGACTATTAGCTTCCAGAGAATAACAATTTATTTTGACAGTTCTGCACATAATGCTGTCAGTTTGAACAATTTACAGTTCTGTTGATTTTTTTCTCATTTGATGTTTAATCACTTTGTGTGGTTGCTTAATAGCTAAATCTAGTGTCTGATGCAACAGGCTTTTTATTTACTTCTAGTTTAACCAGAATAAGTCTGCTCCAAACTGTTGGAAAATACCTCTGTAGAAGTGTCATGATAAAGGCTTCCAACACTCTTCGAACAAATTTTTGAAGGGTTTTTTTTTTACCTCTGCATAGGAATAAGATAGTACTGGTGCCTCTGTGAGTTACAGATCTCTTATTCTAAGAGGTTTTGAAACAGATATGCTCTTGTAAAATACACAATAATCCTTTGGTTCTTCCTCAGGCAACCTAACCTTAAGACTTTGTCATAGTTTGATCATTTGTTAAATGTTGAAAAATTACTTAATTTTTAGTAAGCATTTAAAAAAGGTACTGTTTGAATTAAGTATCTATAAACTGAGAAAGTCAACATTTTTGAGGTTTATGGTTTGTACTTTGCCTTTTATTCTGGGTTTTTTTGGATTTTTTTAATCTAAAAGTTGGGAGGTGCAAGACCCAGTTGCATCTCCTGTAGTGTCAACTGCATTATTTGTGGTTGGTTGTAATCTTTCTTTTCTAGAAGAGTAGTTACAGTTCCAAGAAGGCTGTACACTTTTTCCCCCAGATAATATGCTTATCAAGAAGAACTAGAAGATTCTTAACATCCTTAAAAAAGACACCTTTTTTAGAAAGTATTAATTATTGTTGTAAAAGTGTGCCAGTAAGTGCTCTCCTAAATATAAAACAGAACAATGTATTTCTTCTATATTTAGGAAATGGAAAACATATGGACATAGAGTGCCAGAAGGAGAATTTGTTTAACAATGGGGGGGTATTAGCAGGTTTCTAGTTACAATGTTTCTCTGTGCTTTGTTAGTTTTAAGTTCTTTTTAAAATGCTTGAGGAAGAATAAATTTGTCTTTCTCCAGTGACAACCACCCTCATACCTGGAAAAAACTTTATCTTGCTCATCATTGGCCAGTGACTGTATGTAAGGTGAGATTTTTTGTAGTTTTTTCTCTTTTATCCTAACAAAGGTAGCCTTGGACAATAAATGTGTGAAAATAGAATGAATAAAGCCCATTAAGCATTTAATCTTGTTTTTGCCCTTATATCTTTATAAAGGCTTTGGCTGATCTTGATGCAACTCTTACTACTTCCCCTGCACTCCAGAGCAACTCTAAACAGGACAAGGTTGTGGTGCATTACAGATACAGTAGTGAGTGTAGGACATACTGCACGCTAAGCTTGTTAAATAATTTGTTAGTCGTAAAGTTAATCCCAGATTTTCACCAGACCATAAGAAGACTTGCCTGACTTGTTTGACTGAAGACAACAGACCAGTACATGAACTGTCTGCTGCACAATAAGTTTTTTACCTTTGTAGTGCGGGCTCCAGTATGTCAGTGATTTCATCAAATACTGATTCGGTCAGGAAAAAGAGAACTATAAAGCTGTTGTGGCAGGTGTCTCTGAGTTTTTCTGTATTTGAGGGGTGGGAAGCAAAAATGAACTCAACCCTCCAAAATATGTCTGTCAAAAGCACTGCTTAAGAGGTCTACTACTTGTGTCCCTTCTGCTATTAAATGCCTATTACTATCTGGTAAGTAGAACACTTTTCCTGTGCTGGAAATACTCAGAGGCCTCTTCTCACACAGCAGAGTTAAAAATATGCAATACTTCTAAATGAAAGACATGATCAGATTTACTGATCACAGTAAATGACATAACGATAATGAACTTTGTGGATAATGGAGGTGCTTCAGTTTCAGACAAATGTCTCTGGAGCCAAAAAGGTGTCTTCAGCTTATTACTATATTAGAGTCTTATTTTTTTGTGGTACTTTTTGTACTTTTTTATTTCTCATACCTATTTCTGGAAATACGTATGACAGCAGTAGCAGCAAAAGTCACAAGCTGCCAAATATCTGAGGAGAAGTAGATGTACTTTACATTACTTAAATGTGGAGGGCAAGTATCAGCAACAAAACTCAGATGTGCATGATTGATTGAGGCCAAGGACCAAGACTAGTGTTCTTTTTATTTTTTGCTTACCTGTTTTTGAGGGGAAATAAGGACCGATTTGATGCAATATGTGTCTTATTTTCCATTGATTAAACATCATTTTTACTGACTTCAAGCAGAGATGTGTTCTAGAGTTTATAGTGCCTGGCACAAGTGGGTGTTCAGTCAGTAGCAGTGCAAACCCTAGCTTACATGAATGAGATGTGAACAATTAAAAAAAAAATCAAATTAAGACACAAGCCAACCAACGAATCAAACCTCTACCAACCAGTTTTCCCACTATATATTTATGCTGGCTACTCTTCTTAATTCCTGTGTGGTCCTATTGGTAAATTGACAAATAACGTTTATAGCCTTCCAGTGAATTTATAATGAATAATTAAAGATATTGAGCATCAGAAAGTGTCGGCATTCTTCCACTTGGTTGATTCCTTATGATCTTCTGTAGTAAGAGGTAAACAGAGCAATTCAAAGAAGTGAAGAAAAAGTGAAATTAAAATAATTGTGAGGTTCTTTCCCAGTTTCACGTCACTGAGTCTTATGAAGAAACAGAATCTCAACTGTAGTCCCATAACAACTTTTTTTGTTACATAAAAGCAGTTCCTAAATCCAGCTGTGGGCCTTTTTTTTTTTTTAGGAATGTAGATCCTTCTGCATATTTGGTGTATTTATATATGATAACTGTTTTGTTTCAGGGAGTAAATATTTTTACTGTCATTCTTCATATTAAAACTGTTGACATGAAGTTGAAAGGAAAAATAGCTGTGTGAAGCAAACTACAAAACTCATATCATTTATGTAAAAAACTTTTTAGGCACTCCTTTCTGAAAGTACTTATTAGTTTATTCTTCCTGTATAAAGGAATCTGACTATAGACTCTTTCCTACATACTGTGTACTTGAGAGGATGAACACATGAAAGGTTTTAACTTATCAACTTGTGCTAGAAATGTGTTCAACACGAAGTAAATTTGTTTTATTTCCCTCCTCCTAAACTTTTTCAGCAACCCTAGGTTCATTTGTTGGTTTGTTTTACTCCTGGGGGTGGGGAGAAGGGGGAAGGGGAATAATTACACGCTCTTTGGGGGAGAGGAATTGAAGAGGTAAGCTCTCTCCACAGTTTCAAAAGCAAGGATTTTTCATAGCAGTTGTGATGTATCATTACAAAACAACACTTAAAATTTATCTTCATTAAACAGATGGCTTAGTTAAGCAGGGTGGTTGGAAGGGAGAGCAGGATTAAATGTTTCACTTCCCAGAAGCTTACTTTTTATTTAAACTTGGTGTATCCACGTGATCCAGTAGCACTACTCTGTTGTCTGTACAAGGTTCTGTACCAAGGAACTTGTAACTGGGGCAGCTCAACAGGTAACACTTCTGTGACAGTTTGATGGGTTTTCACTTTTTTGGCATTCCAGAGGTGAAAAAAGCTTCCACGCTTGTGGCACATGCTGTTTGTGCAATGTCTTGCTGATACAAATAGGCTAAGCTCTCTGCTGCAACATTCCCTCTCAGCACGGTGGGTGCTTTAAAGTCTTACTGGCACTTTTCTCAGTTTTATAGATCATGTATAGTTAATTTGCATTTTTTTGGTTATCATACTATTTTAAAACAGGAGAAAACAATGTTCCTTTTTCAAATTAATCTAGATATATAAGGCTTTCTGGGGTCCAATATCTCTGTGAAAATACATATTTGTGCCCTTGTTTCAAGTCAACGGTTGCCTGAGTTTGAATTAATCCTCCAGCAATCAGTCCATGATAAACAGGAAGGCTGTCAAGAAGTGTTTTTGCAGAAGCAGGCAGTGGTAGCTAGCTTTTCAGACTAGCATTTGCTTGATTTATGATCTTGATTTAAAATTAACATTGGAAAAATACTAAGGCTAGAATTATCAAGAAGGATGAATGAAACTGGCCAAAGCATGTGATGTGTTTTAGGTTGCATTGAACTGATGTGTTCAATTATCAAGCAGGATGAATGAAGCTGGCCAATTATCAAGCAGGATGAATGAAGCTGGCCAAAGCACGTGAGGCATGAACTGATGTGTTTTAGGTTGCATTGACCGCTCAGTTCTGCCAACACACAGGGTAACACCAAGAGCCTGATGAAATGTGTTGGAGAAACTGCTAATGAGTGCCTGAATAGGGGAGAACTAATTCCAGAATTAAAATACTCTGAGTTTTCCATTAGCATGAAAGACCTGAGAAAGGCAGTTAAAGATTGGATAAGGAGTACAATTGAACTGTTCTTGTTGCCATCCTCAGCTGAGCAGGACACTGGCTATTAATGTGCTGTATTTTGGGCTAGATAGCCAAACTCTTTCAGCTCCACAAAGCTTGTGTCATGACAGGAGCAATATTGTTTAGGAGTTTGCAGTATGTGTTTGTTCAAAATACTTCTTTCAGGAAAAAAAGCTCTTGCTGGGTTTAATTGCTTCTGTTGTTGGTGGCAAGAGAGGAGAGGAAAGAAATGGACACAGAACAAGACAGTCTTGCAGAGCTTGCATATTTGCTGCCACTGGCCTCTGGCATGTGGAAGGCAATTAGTGAGATTACAGGCCTGTCTTTGCTCTTCACTGCACTTTACTCTTTCTCTGGCATCTCATAAAAGGCATTGTGGCATAATTAAGACAGGATGCAGAACCAAAAAGGAAACCTGTTATTATGGGGAAAGAAACTCTGAGGAGGTTGTTAGTTAATGGCAGAAAATGTTTACCAAAAAGAGCCATAATTACTAAGCAGAATAATCAGGGAAAATACAGTAATGGTATTTTATGATGTTTGAAGTTAAATTTTTTTGTTTTGTTTTGTTCAGGAATATGTCTCTGCTCTAAACAATATAATGTATAGGCTATTTCTCATATAATAATGTGTAGGCTATTTCTCATATATTATCAATAGTTTTGATTGGGGGCTTTTTGTTTGTTTTTATAGGACTGAATATAGTCTTTCCTCTTCTCTCTATTCTCTTGTCCCTGAAGTCAAAATATTTAAAAAATAAATTCTTGCCATTTTACTAGGAATAAACAACCTATTTAATCTATTTGTTGTATTTTTTCCTCTTAATATAAAAATAAAACTAATCCTGAATGCTTAAAGAAGGTTTTGTGCTTGTCTAATGTATTTTATTTTGGTAGTTTTTATTTTAATGGCTCTGCACTTCTTGAAAAGATCTGGTGATAAGAAAAATACAGGGAGCTGCCACCTGGAATATGATAAATGCTGATAAAGCTCCATTAATTTAGCATGGATCAACCTATTCTTTATTACCTCACAACTGTCCTTTGTCTTCTTTTTATACTGTGTGTTCAGGATATCTCCTGGTATTCACTTGATCTTCTTCAAAATTTTCATGCCAGTTTGTCTCTGCTAAGTGGCATAATCTATGACAGCTTCAAGTAACTGGGGTGCACCAGTTTCTTGTATGTAAAAGTTGTATAGTAAGAGTTCTCATGTCTCACTAGAACCTTGGACCATCAGTGAATGAGGTTTTGGTTTTTTCCCTCTAAACCAGTGGACATGTACAACAAATATTCTGTATTTTTGTTTTCTGCAGATGACTGCTAATGATTGTCAAGACCCTCCAAAGTACTGGACAATCCATGGACTGTGGTATGATCATAGGGTGTTTTTATTTCAGCTGGGAAAAGAAAAATCAAATCTTGTACCAGGATGTTTGGTGGCTTGGGGTTTTGGTTTGGTTTTGTTTGTTTGTTTTTGTCTTAATCTATCTGTTCTTATGATTCCTTGAAACAAAATCAAAACCCTGTGGTTTGACGTAAAACTGAAATACACTTCTGTATCTCATGACTTGCTGAGCTTCTGAAATCCTCTTGCCACGAGTATTTTATTTATACATCTCCTTATAAGATTGGTAGTATTCTCAACCAGAAAGGGAAGTATAGTTTACCCTTTTTTTTTTTTTCTGAGTACACAGAATTTGTAAATATCTCATGACTGCTTGTGGCTTTAATTGTCTTAACTCAGTACAAGTATTGCAAAAGTATAGGAAAAAACAATTTGTTTTAAAGGAATCAACTCACTGAAATTGGTGCCAATGGCAGCAATTCAAAAGTTTTCCTGACAAATACACGTAAAAAAGCAGCACAGAAGTTTGTTAAGCTATGCCTCCTGGAAAAGTGAACAGCATTTATGACTAGATTCCCTGTGGGAGTCTTAGTGATACTGCAGAAGCATCAGCTGGTGCAGCAGTTGAGGAGGTCAGTGCTGTTTGTGCCACCAGTGATGTCATGTGCAAGGTCCCTCCATATCATTGACACACCAATTTGACTTTTACACGGAATGAGAGGGACTGGAAGGCCAAAGAAAGAACTTCATCATGAGAAATCTTTTGGTCGTAATTAACATCCTGAATATAGATTCTGATGGGTTACTTGCATTTTTAAGTAAATTCTCCAGCTGTAATCCTGCATATTTAAAATTCCCGCCAATGATACAAAATAGAATCCTATTAGTTACATTTAGTGAGTAAGGAGACACCTTTTTCCACTTTTTTATTTTTTGCTTCCCCAGGCCTGACAAAGGTGAAGACTGTAATAGGACATGGCATTTCAATGTCACTGAGATTAAGGTATGTATTTAAAACAAAAAGACATACCAAGCAGAGCTGACTGCAATTACTTTTGCACATCCTACATGCAAAATCTGTAGCTTATAACATTTCACTCTTAATGTTTGCTGAGAGGTATGTTTTTTTTTAAGGACTCCAGAAATTCATTGGGTGCTTCTGGTACAACTTGAAGTTGCAGTGCTTGTGATTATTAGCAGCTGTGCCTACTTGGATTTTGTGGACATGTGGTTTGACTCATTCAACCATATCCTCTTATCCACATACACAGTGGATCTACAGTGGCAAAAAGTACCTGTGAAAGAGATTACAGTCAGTTGATGATCTCTCTTTACATTTTCTATGGCGCAGCCAGAACTCAGAAAATAAAAGAGTTAAGAGTACAGTGTTCTGTGTGTTTTCTCCTAGGGCATTAGTCCTTTTAGGTTCTTTTTCTGATTAAAAAAATCCATATTTCACTCACATGTTGTAAACAGGGATAAGAGATTTGAGCTGACAAATGTGAAAAGCTGCATGTTTGAACAACTTCTGCAGGGACAGTTGAAGGAAAATCTCTACTTTGAGGCACTGTGTCAGTATAAGTGCATTCAGATATTTAGGTAGGTGTATCAATCTGTTGTTTCCCCCAACAGCATTTTCAGAATACTGGGGAAAAGGACCTTTTTCTGCACTAAATGTTTCAGTTGGGGATGTCAAAAGATGAGGCTTCAGTTATAGAAAATGTATTAATGTGTGTAGATTGTGTGAGACGTAGCTGTTCAACACTGTAGGTGCATTTATTAATTGTGATTATTTTTTTAGGATCTTATGTCAGACATGAGACACTATTGGCCCGATGTGCTTCATTCGTCTCTGAATCGCACCCAGTTCTGGTGAGTATAAAAAAAACAAACCTACAAAACATTTTGGATATTATTTTATAAAAAATCCATTTGAGTAGTTCTTCAGGTGAGATGTGTGTGAGAAACAGTGTCCAGGAGGCAGTGTGTCTTGTCAGTCTCATTTAGTATATAAATCTTTTTTCTTGTAAAATGCAGCTGTTGAAGAGAGGGCTCTGGCAGAGGTTTTGGAGAAATGAAACTTAGTGAGGAAATATTTCCTCCCTTCGTCCCCAGGGAAGAGAAACAGGTGCTGTCAACACAATAAATCTGAATAGCAGTAACACTCTAGGATGTCACAGCTAGCTGCAGGAGAAGCTTCCAGGTCTCTTTTCCTAGCTAGATTCACTGTGTTGCTAGCCTTGAGAGAGCTTTCCTTTTAGGCTTCCTCACAGAGGAGGAAATAGAAAAGTAGAATGCACTGAATCATCCTAGCCACATCCCTACAGAATTCTCTCTTTTTACTTACTTTCCTAGCAGCCTAAAATCAGAGCTCGGGATTTATTTAGAGATAACCTGCTTGACTCATGGGAAGGGAGAAGGAGATTTTGATCTCCTTTGACAACAGTACTCTTTTCCTTTTCTGCTGTTTTTCTCTTGACTTCTGAATAATCAGGCACTTGGACCAGAGAGTAGTATTGGTGTATTTTAGTTGGCACAGGCTTTGGTTCGAGCGCATTGTTTTAAACTAAAATCATCAGCCATGCAAGTGAATTTGCTGAGCCATGAGCTGCACCAGCCAAGGTATAGATGTGCAATTTGTTTTTCCAGATCTACAGTGAAAGCGGTAACATCAGATGAGAAGCAGAGCGAATAGCTAGAGGTAATAGCATTTAAAACCATCTCAACCAGAAGTGCCTGTAAGTTTTCCTTTTAATTGGATGACTGCTTTTTCCCTGTGTCACTAGGGAAAAGCTTTGAAGGGAACATGCAATTCTTCTAGTGTTGTCTTTGCTCTACAGAAGACACTTGTCCTCAGAGTCTTAAACTAGTCCTAGAAGTGTCTTATGGCAACCTAAAGTTGCAGCTGTCAAAAGTGGTGGTCTCACTTTTTCCTCCCTGCAGTCCTCTCTTCTTACACTGTGCTGGGGAGAGAATGACTCCTGGGTGGTAGCACAGATTTATGCCACTTTAAACTGTTCCTGGAATTAGAATAAGAAAAATGTGTTGTAAATCTAGCACCTCCTGTGCCCGGACCACCTATCTGTTCATAAAACTGTGTGCATAGCAGTCCTTATTTTATTATCAAAGTACATTGGTAGGCACAGCAGAAAGACTCCTTAGGTGGTATATTCTGCAAGACATGATTCATTCTGTGTTGTCTTTTGTCCTCGAGAGTGATCCTGCGTGCGTTCTCAAAGGGAACAGCAGCGTTATAGATGGTGTGTCTTCAGGCCTCCCGATTTGAGGCCAGAGTAGACCAGTTATGTTGAGCCTTTTGCAATCGGACATGTCTATCTCGTATTGGCCTCATTAGACACCAACGTGCTAGTAACAAATGTGGATAGAGCCTTCCTAAATCTTCGTTTGCGAAGCCTAGCCATGATGAACATTGGTAGGCAGCTACTGTGAACAGGCACAGTCAAAACTTTTTCCCTTTCAGTTCAAGGCTAGCAAATAACACTTATTTCAATACCTGGAAGTAGAATTAGAAATACAGAAGTCGGGTTCTAACACTGTAACTAATATTTTGATTGACAGAGTAATTCACTCCCTATCAGAAGTGCATTGCAATTGGAAGCTGTAACTGCAGATTTTCTAAATGCAAGCTTTTAAGACAACTGAAAGCCAGTAAGGGCCCACTGTACATCTCTCTTCAGTTAAAATACTATATTTACTTAGAAATTAAAATAAAAAAAGAACTAAAACAACTTTGTAGTGTAAACTGTAGTATATACTGTAGTCAGCACTGGTGAGGCCACCCCTGGAGTACTGTGTCCAGTTCTGGGCCCCTCAGTTCAGGAAGGATATTGAGGTGCTGGAGCAGGTCCAGAGAAGAGCAACGAGGCTGGTGAAGGAACTCGAACACAAGTCCTATGAGGAGAGGCTGAGGGAGCCTGGAGGAGGCTCAGGGGAGACCTCATCACTCTCTACAACTCCCTGAAAGGAGGTTGTAGCCAGGTGGGGGTTGGTCTCTTCTCCCAGCCAACTATCAGTAAGACAAGAGGGCATGGTCTTAAGCTCTGCCAGGGGAGGTTTAGGTTAGATATTAGGAAGAAATTCTTTACAGAGAGGGTAATCGGGCATTGGAATGGGCTGCCCATGGAAGTGGTGGATTCTCCGTCCGTGGAGGTTTTTAAGACAAGACTGGATGTGGCACTTAGTGCCATGGCCTAGTAACCACGGTGGTAGTGGATCAAGGGTTGGACTTGATGATCTCGGAGGTCCCTTCCAACCCAGCTGATTCTATGATTCTATGATACCTGCTACAGTAGAAATGAGAATCAGAAAGTAAAACTGACTATTCATGATTTTCATTATTGTAAACTAAAGTCATCTTAATTGGGTAAAGGCCATGAGCAGTGACAAGCAAAAGGGTATTGAATATCTTAGCGTATCATATCAGGGTTTTCCCATGACTGCTGTAATTGTGTAATATGTTTCTTCCTGACTCTTTGCCTCTAACTGCAACCATGGCTTAAAAGGGTGATTTGAGGATGGCTGTGGGTACTTCTGTAAGGGTAATGACACATGTCTGTTCACCTTATTAACTTACAAACTGTGAAAATTGTCATCCAAGAGTTTGAATTGGACAGGATAAAATACCTTAATATAGGACAAAGACTAATATGTGCTTTGTATCTCAGAAGTAATTAACTGAAACCATCCCTTATATGGTAGTTAATATTTTTTGGACCAAATAAAAATTTCTAGTGCAAGAGAATTCCTTTCAGGATGGTTTATATTTATACATATGGTATAGAAGAAGGAATCTGTGTTTAACCTATAGGACAGCTGGGTGTCCCCAGTCTTTTAGATTTTGTGGGCAGCACTTGTAGCTGTGTTTTACACACCTTCTTTGTTTCTACCCTAATAATGAGCCAGTCTTCAAGCTGGATGGTTTCTCTAATCCTTGGACCCACCTGATATGCTCCTGACTTTGTCCCATCTGCATGACTTTGTTCTTTGGGAAGCTCTGTCCTTGTTGTACAAAACAGGAAACAAAATCTCTTTGAAGTTTGTCTTCTTTTCCACACAGCTGAGTTATACCAGTTTCATTCCTTTGTACTTCTGCAGCTCTCTGAGACTTAATTTGTAGGACTTTTTCTCCGAGGTATGCAAGTGTAACATTTATTCTTAGCAGCACCATAGAGAAAATATGGTAACAGTGGAACCCAATCTAGTGCTGTAAGCCCCACTGCTGTGTACCTGCCATAGCACCTGTGTCCTACAGGGAGGAAAAATGTTCCATGAAGTTACTCACAGTAGGCATATGTACTCTGTACGACTGCCTATCTCACAGGCACAAGAGTTGTGGAAGGATAGTGGCCTTTGTGAACACTGGTAGCTGTGTTCTGTGTCCATATGCCGCCCCGCCATGAGCTGAGGCTCAAGTAGAATTAGCTTGTCTTACTGTGGTCTAGGTGCATCTCAGTGAGTAACATTGAGACATCAATTCTTCTGATTTCTAAACAAACTATTTTATGTTATTCCCTGGTACCTGTAGCTCCTTCATATCCTAACTGCTTCAGTTTGCATTTACAAGGAAGAGGTGAGGATGGAATTTGATATGCCTGTGCTGAATGGTCAGAATTAGCTGCATCTGCATAATTATTTCTATGCTTTTTTTACATGGCTGTACTGCAAAATAAAGTAGCACTGTGAAGAGTGATTTGAAATTTGAAAAGAAAGAATTGAAAAAAAAAAAGACTCCCACCTGAAATCCATAGGCAATCTTATTAAAGATCATGCTGTTTAGTCTTTCAGTAGACTTTAGAATTGATAGAAATATATGATTAGCTTTTACCCATTTTTTGTCCTATTTGAATTTGTTTGCCATAAAGTTGTAAGAAGTTCTTTCTTTTGCACTGTGTTCCTTGCTATTAGAGGAATTGATGATGGACTAGGAGCAAGACTTGAGAGCAGCCCTATGAAAATACTGCCACAGACCAAAGTAAAAGTTAATACTAAAGTCTTGTTTTTAGCAGCTTGTGCAGTTTCTCTGTTCCACCCAGAGTAAGGCTTAATCCTTTGAGTTCTGAAAAACTTTTAGTGCTTTGAAAGTGCATTTGACATAAAAGACTCACAGAATCACAGAATATGTCAAATTGGAAGGGACCCACAAAGGTCATCAAGTCCAACCCTTAGCTCTGCATAGGACCATCCCTAAGAGTCACACCATCATTCAAACGCTTCTTGAACTATGTCAGGCTTGGTGCTGTGACCACTTTCCTGGGGAAACTGTTTCAGCAAAGAACCTTTTTCTCATATCCAACCTAAACTTCCACTGACACCACTTCAGGCCATTTCCTCAGGTCCTATCACTGGTCACCAGAGAGATCAGAGTCTGACCCTCCTCTTCCTCTTAAGAGAAAGTTGTAGACTGTGATGAGGTCTCCTTTCAGTCTCCCCTTCTCCAGTATGAACAAACAAAGTGACCTCAGTCTCGACTGAAACATAAAACGTTTAGAGATATTTGTTTTCTAGGCAAATTCTTGCCATTCTGACCTCCAAACATCTCTTTGCCATACACTGGGAGATTGCTGTATCATAAGAGCATGATACATATTTACTTCATAAATATTTGGATGTTGCTATAATTGAAATGGTGGGAGTGATCTTTCTTGGTTTTGCTTTTTATATGTGTGCAGTGTCTACTTCACATGTGTAGCCTTTCAGATACTTGATTTAAATATAATGAATAGCTTGCACAGCATATATGTATGCAAATAATATTTTCTAAAATTTGAGTTTTGCTTTTGTCTTATAGGAAACATGAGTGGGACAAACATGGCACTTGTGCAGCCACACTTGAGGTCCTCAATTCTCAGAAAAAATACTTTGGTAAAGCCTTGGAACTCTACCAGCATGTTGATCTCAACAGGTACATAAATGAACTTGGTGGTCTGCCTTTTATTTCAAACAGTTTCTAAAAGTTTCAAATCTAGCCTAAAATGAAAGTCTAAATCTGATGGCAGAAGGAAAATTACTGTAAATTATTTTTAATATTGACATTCAGAAGAAGGGTTGTGTACTCTGAGAAGCATGTCTCTGGTCATATCAGAGTCTGGTAAGCCAACACTGTCTTCACAGCATCATTGTAGGCAGTGTGAGCCAGTAGATTTTTGAGAAGCTGTGTTGGCTATATCTCTCTACCAAAAGCTGAGGTACCTGTAAAATTCTAAATTAAGTGACGAAGCTGCCCACACTTCTGAGTCATACTGAGGCCCAAACACTTGTTTTTAAGACAGTGCTCTGCTCAGAGAAAAGCTGCAGGCAAAATTGTGCAGAACATCCTGGGAAAAGGCTGAGAGGTGACAGCAAGACAGGATGTTCTGAAGGGCAGTGTTCAGCTGCTGCAAGCAACCCTCTGCTGTCCTTTCCAACAACCCCAATATGACACTCTTGCTTTGTCCTAGGGACTGATTCCTCCTCATGGTTCCAAAGTACTGGCCATTCCAGATTCAAAATCTTGATGGGGGATGTTGTGGCTTGTCCAAGCACTGTAGGTATGCATTCTGACTGCAGGTGAATGCCAGAAAGAGTCCTTTCCTGATCAGTGCTTGGTATGGACGAGAGAATGTTTGACTTAAATTTTTTGGTCATGGATTGTCTATCTGTATTAGTAGACAGTATCTGAGAAAGGAAATTGTTTCGTATCTAAAAACATACCTTAAAAAAAGCCCAACAAAACAACCCAACAAAAGGGAAAAATCCTGTTTATGTTCTGTCAGTGTCTTGTCCAAGAAATCTCCTAATCAAAGTCTCGTTTAGTTTGCATATGCACAAAGGAAATAAGTCTTTCTTCCCTCCTGCCTCCATTTTTGTAGGTGTGTTTTAAAAACAGGTTTCTGTAGACATGATGCTTAAGAGCATGTCATATGTAGTGTTAAAATTAATAATGCCTGATAAGCCAGTTGCCTAAGTAGCTGTGATGGTGTGACTAAAACATGTACAGATGGTGCAGTGACCGTTTATTTGACTCTGCATCAGCATGTGCAACATTGCAAAAGAATAGACTGAAGCATGTCGAAATTAATTGCTCAGAGCTTATTATCCATCGTAAAAATTAATATAATTAATGTTATCTTTACTGAAAAGAATGAAGACTGTCAGTGTTCTCACTGTATTTCATTTATACTTAAATGAGAAAATTTAATGTTAGTGATTTAAAAAATTGTTTCCTAAAAGCAAATTATTAAAAAGAGGACATGATGCAGAGTTCTGTAAGAATTAACAGAACACTGTCTATTTTATTGACCTCCTTATATCCAGTGTAAAATGACTATGTAAAGCAGCTTGTCCTTTCATCTGTTGAGTAAAGTCTTCCCTGTGCTGAACCTGACCTTTGAAGGATTGAGCATTATCAGCACTTATGAATTAAATTCTGCAAGATACTGACCATAGCCACTCCTTAGAGAAGAAGCTGGGACACAGAGACTCATCACATGTTGGGTCCTGAGTCTAGTCAGCTTGGAAATGTGGACTCCTCTCAGGACTGAATCCAAAGGAAGGGGTATCCAGGCTAGAGGTTCTTGAGTGTTACCTCGTTTCTCTTATGTGAACAACTTTTCTTTTCAAAGACATATTTATTAGGAATCATTTCTGCCCTGACATTAATGTTGATTCAGATTCACCCACCATATCCTTCTCCCAGCGTGCTCTGTGCCTCCCACCCCAGCAAGCCCACTCAGTGTTCAATTATGAGAGTGCCCAGAGCAGCCTCACGAGTCTGCCTCTGTCTCCTCCTGGTGGCAGGAACACAGAGTTGTTTCAAGGCAAGGGAAAGGAGGCAATTAAACTGCATGCCCTACCTGGCACTGAACAGAGCACTCTGCAAGTCCCTTTCCCCTAGTGATACCTGAAGGCTCAGCTATCCCAGCTCCTCAGATTCAGGTGGGTGAGAGGGTTCTTCCTGACCCTACTGAGTTAGATGGGAAATGGCCCTTTAGAAAAGGGGAACCTTTCCTAGGCTTGGCAAAGAATGGAAGACAAGTTGCCCTTGCTCCCCATCACTGTAATGCCAAATTCTCCTTGAGATTATCTGATTTACCTAATGATTATGAAGGTATGTTTGCAGGAAACATGGAAAAATGTTTTATCTTTGTTTCAGTTGTCTCTTGAAAGCTGGGATAAAGCCAAGCAGTTCCTATTACAAGGTAAGAGGTGATCTTTTACAAAACAAAATCATGTGCATGCACTTTTTTCGGCAGGAGTCAACTAATTTCTATAGAACAAGTGATCTTTCTAAAATTGGATTGTTTTTTAAGGTTGTACTTTTTCTAAAAGTTTGTGTGAGCTTAGCAGGTGTGGGAGCTGTTGGAAGATGTGCTTGTGACATTAGTCTCTATAAGCTTTTTAATTTTTCAGATGACTGCCATAAAGGAAGCTCTTACAAGGTTTTATGGTGTAATGCCCAAGATCCAATGCCTTCCTCCAGAAGAGGTAAAAACCCCAAACAAACAAACACTCCCTAAACTTTCCAAAATGGAAAAAAAACCCAAAAATTTTTTTTAAAGCATTTTTATTAAAAGGAAAAAGGCAAAAATAGAGTAAAAAAAAATCTTCAGTATGGTGAAATTTAGTTCTAGGTGTTCCTTGTGTATGCACCTCTTTGCAGTTTAGATATTGCTTGATTCTTGGAGTTGAGTTTATAAAAACATTGCTTACATACTGGCACCACTGAGTTCGATTTATGTTATTGTTACCACAGTCTTAATGCAGAAATATTGTTACTGCAGGAAGTGTCCATTCTTTACTTACTACCTTTGCTCCCAGAAAGTGGGAGCACTGGGTTTTAAAGGTCTCTTTGTCTTAAAAAACTTAGACATCTCTTGTGTGAATGCTGAAACCACCATGCTAGAGGTGTTGCTGTAGCTGAGCACTTTTCACTCCCCCTGCTAAAGCTTAATAGCAAATTACTAAAGCCAACAAGAGTGAGTTACTTGAAGCAACAAAGGAATATTAGTTGAATATCACCCACCTATTGATGTTAAAGAAGTACAGAGCTAACGCCAAGCCCAGTTTCTAGCTCTGTTCACTGTAGTTCTGCCGTTTCTTTTAGTACAGTTGGGATACTGCCCCAATTATGTGAAAGTAATTTACAGCTTGGGTCTCCTGTGCTTAACAGCTGAAGGTAATGGGTAAGAGAAATTAAAAAGTACATTCCAGTTATTTAAAGATTATCCTTTTCAGAGTTTCAGCCTTGTCCATGCCTAAAGTGCAGGATGGAGGTACTTTGATGTTTGAAACATATTGCACCCTTGCTGTTCTTGAGTTTCTTAAAAAAAAAAAACCAACACACAAAAACCCTCCAAAACAAGCAAACCCAGCCAACAACACTACCCCAAACTAACAACAAAAAAACCCTCACCACGGTTAGTTTTATCTTGTACATATGTTTTGTCCTGCTTAGTTGTTTCAAAACCAGTCTTTTTCCACATAATCTTTGTTAGACCTGAGCATTTAGGGGGATTTTAATGTAATCTTTTTGCCACATGAGAGGCCACTGTGCCTGCCTGCTTTATTCATGGACAATATTTTTCTTCCTAGCCTGTTCTTTAGTCCAAAAATGACATTTCTGCTCCTTTTAACAGCTTGCTTTTGTATTCTTTTCAGTAAAAGCTATTATAAAATTGAGTTTCTTTTCTCACTTCTGGAGAATTTTATTTGTTTCAATTCTTGTCCTGCTCTGTACCCTTCAATATTCACAGAGTTCAACCAGAACTCATCATTAAGGTGAATAGCTTCTCTACACTTCTCCCCATAAAGCTGATCTTATCCCTCATGTTTCTAGGGTGAAGAAGCACAGACAATTGGCCAGATTGAATTCTGCTTCACCAAAGAACTGCAACTAAGAAACTGTACAGCACTGAAGGGTGGATCCAACGCAATGCAGGCTCCCTTGAAGCTTGGAACTGAGGAGTTGTCTGTCTGCAATGATACTCTCCCAACCTATTATCCTTCAGAGGTCCAAGATCACAAATGAAGCCATATGAGTTCGAAAACCTTTTTAAACAGCAACAAAAAATTGTAATTATTGTAATATTACAAGCCCTTGTCCATATCACAGGCATACTGTGAAGATTTCTGCTGGAAAACACAGTTCTTTTGCCATTAAAGGAGAATGGTCGACATGATGGGATTGGAATATGATTTGTAGCTTTGTCTGGCTTTTTTTACCTGCTTATGGTTTGAATCAATGTTCAAAAGAGAACTGTGACTTAATTTCTCTTACAGTTAAGTCTGACACTTTAGCCATTTTTGGTTTTTACCAATGACTCAGGGAAATTATGTAATTCTTTGTTTTGAAAGGATGATTGTCTCTCTGAGCTGAGATGACAATTACTTGAGAAGAAAGTACTGTGAACAAAAAGAACTTTGAGACCTGTCTGGAGGTCCATTCCCAGACATAATACCTGCTGCCTTGCATAAATTTGCTCTCCAGAAGTGCAGAGCAGAGACACTGTCCTCTGAGGTGTTAAACCTTTCCTCACTCAGGGATCACAGCTGACCAAAGACAACTTTCGTATAACTTCTTAGTGAAGTGAAGTTCTCCAGGGTTGGGCTTTTCTGCCTAAAAGACCCCAGGAAGACTGTATTTGTAGCCTTACCTATTCTTTGATTATTGTTGTAAAGTAGCTCCATACAGTCTTGAGGAACAACTGATCTTAGAACTTAATGCTAGTATAGGAAAATTTTAGGCCCTAGAAATGTGTTGTTATTAATTTTTTGTTGTATTTGAACATTTAGCATTATACAGAAGTGTGAGTGTCTGTACTTCTATATAAAACTGAGATTGTCGTGTAGTCACTTTATTCCAAGAAACAGCTTTTTATAGTTGAAACAATAAATGCTACAGGATTTTCAGTAAAAAGTGCAAATGTTGGCAGTAGTGCATCTGTACTCCATAATAATCAGTAACATGACACAAAGTTGGATGTTTCCAAAGGGGACCAAACTTGGATGACGTCCTCTACACAGTGCTGTGTTGTTCTGTGTGTCTCAAATTGTCTTTCAAAGACAGACACTTATGGCTCAGGGAACCATCTGTGAGAAGAATATTACTGTGAAAACATGAAATGCAGTCTTAGAAATAAATTTGCTATTTTTGGGGGGTTTAGAAACTATTCATGTTTACTTTCATTTTTTACTGTCACCGTTTCTCTACCACATTTCATTTAACTCTATTACCTTCCCATTACAGAATGCTGTCAGTTTTTTAGTCCTTTGTTTTTGCAGTATAAAATATATTTTCTTTTATAATGCCAAATAATTCCTAGGGAGATAAAATATACAGTATGAGTTCTCTGCAGTTGAAGTGTAGTGCATTAATTTAAATTGAGGAAAGCCAGTAACTTCAAGGGCAGACTTTAAAAGGAAGTGACACAGACACTAACAGCCTGCACAGTGAGAGGCTCAAAGGTAAAGCTGATTCTTGCCAAAGGGAGACAGCAGATTCACACAAGACTCAGAAATGACCTACCTCTGCAGCAGAGTAGATAGTATGGCTTCCATGCATTTTTTTAAGCCTTATTTTCAAATGCAAGAAATGTGATAGAACTGATAAGTTTTAAAACTTTGAGGAGAAAAGAACGTAATCCAAAATGAGGGAGGGAGACAGCATGCTAAACAGCAGCCTGAAACTGAGTAAGTGACTGATAAAAAGTAAGGGTTGGCTAAAAATAACCTCACAGACTCTAAAGTTCTGTTTAAAGGGACATACCTGAAGTACTGCATTTGCCTTAAAAAAACCACACCCACATACTTTTTATTTTGCCAACATTATTACACATAAAATATTTAAATTTGCTATGGTTAATTTATTAGTAGTAGCAGTAAAACACTGTATATGACTGTCATTGCTTAGTTTTTAACAATCTCACCAGCCTAACTTCTAGGAAGATGTAAATGTCTTTTAAAAGCTAATGATTGATTTTTTTATACAGGGATGTGCCAAGACACTGTAATGTTTCATGTGATGTATTTAAGGGATGCTTCAAGGGCTATGTCTCTATGTGGGCAACCAGGAGAGCAGATGAATGAATCCTAATACCACTTCAGACCAAAGATCATGTCCAGCTCTTTACGTTCTCTCTAGCAATGGCTCACAGCCAGTTACAAGCCTTGTAAATTGCTTTCCATCAAAATGTATATAGTTTCAAAGTTGGATTAACACAGTTTAAATACAAGAAGTAAACAAAGTTATATTGGGAGCCTTAAAAATCACTTCGGCTCTGAAAAGTGTCATTCACTTCCTTAAATAATGTTGTCAGACTTGAAAATTCAGCACAGCCTGGGGGTGATGGGGCCTATATTCTGCATCATTAAATAAATTGACTAAATTCCAGCAGAAAGGTTGTTCGTGCAGTCTTGGTGGTTTAAAACACTAGTCAGCTCCACAATAGGACTTAGCTTGTTTATACCCTTTGTCCATCTGTTCTCTCATGCAAAATATTAAGCATCCCTTGGCATGTAGATTAGAGGATTCCAAGGACAGCTCCTCTTCCTGGAGCTTGGGCAGGTTCTTTTCTCTGTTCTCTCTCTCTGTCCTCATGGCCTCACTGAGCCTTTCTCAGCTGCACAGGAGCCCAGCTTCAGCCAAGTTAAGGTGGGGGGGAAACAGACTGGAAAATTCAGCTTCTACTGAGTTTCATTAGGTAGCTACCCACATGCATGTATATTCTGCTTAAGGGCACATCTGTCTCTCCCTACCAGCAGCCACCTCATCTGCCACTGCCAACTGCAACAGGAGATGGGAGAAGCCTGGGGGACTTCTCCCCATCACTCCTGCGCTTAGTGAGGGCAGCAGCTGGTTGCTGTTGCCCAGCTGATAGGCAAAGCTACCTCTGCAGGCCGAAGTAGAGGTGGCACAGGCCTCTGGCTGTGTCCCTGTTCTGCACCTTCAGTGGCTGGAGTGTGCTGGGCTATGCTGCTGGCCCCAGCTGCTACCCATCGGAAGGAAGAAAGTGTTGGCAGGATTGCAGTGCCCACTCAGCACATCAATACACTGCAAATCAAGTTCCACAAATGGGGACAGGCCAGGTATCTACAGCAGCATGTGCTTTACTTTTATAGTGGGGAAGGAACGAGTTCTTGAATTTGGGCACCTCTATTCTGGTGTGGTGGTGCTTCATTCAGCCGTGTTCTGGATCTGGCTCTAAGCACCATTAAGCCAAGGCTGTAGAAGGTTAATGATGCTGCTAGCAGTGTTATTGATGCCTGATGATGGTACCGATGATGCAAAGGAAAATTGTCAGGACTTTGCAAGTCACTTTCCTAGGAATGGAGCAATCGATGATGAGGAATGTTGTACTTATTCTAAATTCAGATTGTCTTGCTGCTAAGGCAGCTTTCTTCACAAGGGTCACTGCATGCCTCCCATCCTTGTAAGTATTCCCTGCTCCACAAAGTTGCTCTAGATCACCCAGAGTTGATACAAATAATTTGTTTAGAAGGGATTTAAATTTCTTGTGCTTTGAAGAGTAAGAGCTCTAGTATACAGGCTAAGTGAGAGCTGACGTGGGAGATGGGCAGAGTATTTTATGTTTGTGTGCTGTGATTTTCAGTATTCCTTACCCCAAAGTACCCTGGAGCATCACAGACTGGACAAGGATTAGATAGACCTCAAGGGCAGCCAAGCCCAGCCATGCTCACAGATTGGTGGTACAAAATCTATCAATATACTCAGCATGAAAATCACAGTGCTGACATTAATACACAATGCTCAGTCTGAAAGACTGGTATTTCAGTAATCTTCTATAAAAAAAGGCAAAAATTACCCCATTTGATAAGAATTTTAAGGCGGTGTCATAAAATTCTTAAGCAAGCTGAAGCATACCAGGGTGCTAGCTATAAGAAATACTTTTCTGAGTACAGCCTCATCTACCAGAGAAGAGGCTGTTCACTTAAGTTTTTTCTGTAACTCACACAATTGTTTGCCTTAGAGACCCCAGTCTGCACGTAAATCAGAGGAGACGAGCCAAAACAAAATTAGCAAGAGCTAAGAGCACAGCAGTTACCTTGTAATTACAATCTCTATAAACAAGCATGATGCATCCCAGCAGTTAACCGACATTAGATCACTTCTGCTTAGTATTGTTGAGTAAGGCTTCCTGCTGTCAGCCTTGAAGAGGCTTCTGTCTTTCCAAAGTACTCAGCTGAGGTTGGAGAAGCTACACATACTTGTAACAGAGATTGGAAGAGCTGTCATGTCACCTGGCTGCTGTCATTTCAGCCCATCAGCCTTCCACAGATCCAACTCCCTTACCGAGATTTCACAGGTTATGATCATGTCTAGATGACTTGCGCTATCAGTTTCCAGTCCCAGCTGTTGTGGGCTTGTGTTGAAAAGAACATTGTGAATGGGCTGTCCTACCTCATAAACCATGATTTGTAGATATTTGCCAGATGCCTGGGGTATGCATTTGTCAAGGATTTATTAGCTAGGAGGCTGGCTGACTGATGCGTGAAGTGGGAACCACTTTGTTGTCTGCCAGGCTCTCAGGTGTTATAGGCTTAGAATACTGTTATCCTACTGAGGCAGTTGTTTTATGCATAAGTCAGCTGGCCCTGACTTATTTTTTATCCTTCAGCCCCTGGATATCTTCAGAGATTTCAGTCTTGCAGTTTCTGTGGGATTCAGTGAGCAGCTTGTCATTTCTGAAGCCTACTGCATGATAATCACTGTAACAAAATAGCTCTGGGATGCAAACTATCCTTTCATCTATAATACCTCATGCTGTTTTCTCTTTGATTCCCTTCATTATCCTCAGTGACTTGAAGGATGAATGGACCAGCTCTTTGATTTCACAGGGTAACCAAACTATTTACGCATAGATATTGTACCCCTCTATGATTTTGAGGGATTCTGACTGCAATGATCACTGGAGGTCTGGAGGAAGGTAGGCATATTGAGGGACAGCTTTTAATCTTTTATGCCTTCGGCACCTTTTTTTTGGCCTATCTGGCTGATAAACAGGCTTGCTGTCACACTCACGCCTGACCAAGAACAATGTCTCAAAACTTATTAAATCAGTCATTAAATGAGTCTGGGGCCTCCACAATTACTTAAACAGAAATATGGCACGGATAGGTTGGTCTGTCTGGCAGACGGGAGAACAGGGAAATCGGGGTATGTTTTCTTAGCTCTGCAACTATCCTTCTGCAAGTGAAATTCAACTTGAAATCTGATGACAATTTTAAGTCCCACACAAGACTTCCATGCACTTGTTGTCTGCAGAGGGGCATTTCATCCTTCCTAGCCCTGGACAAGTAATTAAAGTCTAAATGCTTAAAAATATCATGGCTTTTGGAGATAATTAGAACATTTGGTCCCTACGGTGGAAATAAAACCCTGGTTTAAGCAGCTGAGCTCCATGTGCTTACATGGTGGGAAGTATGTGGCACTGCAGAGAGATGGCTAATGTAATAGCTGGACTGTTTTAAATCCATCTTCTTTCCAGGTTGGTTAGGGGGGATGTCTGGCTGCTCTGGTGCAACCCTCCCTAAGCCTTTTGAGATAAACCAGGTATGGCATTCCTGGCAGGAACCCAACAGCACTGGTTAGTGTAAACATGCACTGCTGAGTCATATGGCACAGTCACGCTCTTCCAGTCACTCTGGAGAGGTTTCTGGTCCTACAAAAGGCCTCTGGAGAAAATGCTGAAGCAGGTTTTGTAGCAGAAATGAGGGGGTCTTTATGATTTTCATACCTAAATTCCCTCAAATCTCACAAGAAGCATATGTGCTTTTTCACATCCATCTCTTAAAATTTGATAAGCAGTGTTCTGCATGTTTTCCCCTTCTCCAGCTGAATCCTGCTGGAAGCCACTAGTGGTCAGTGGTGGCAATTTTAATTACTGGCAGCTTATTTTACAAGCCACCAAGAGCCAGACAGAGCTAATTCCACAATCCTGAAATATAAATAATATATTACCTAATAGAGATTCTGAAGTCCCTTCAGGCTTGCAAATCAGCGAGTTAATAATTTTTTAGTTTAGATGTACTGAACACTGTAATAACCTGATGTCATTTTGAACACAGCAATTAAGTATTCAGTTTACAAGACAAATGGAGACTCATTACAGTCAATCAGGGAGAATTACACAAACTTAAATTGCTGGTATTTATCACAGTTTCTCAAAAGTATATTTTATTAGCTATTTTGAAAGAAAAAGCTGCTACTCGGTTATTCTGTAAAAGTACTGCCTTCTTTATAAAGAACTTCTAATGAGATCATTTTCCAATCCTAATGTTTTATGGTAATCGGATGGGATATGTCATCATAGGTCACTGTGAAATTAGAGGGAGCATGACAAATACATCTTATACTGGCAATTTCTTAGCAATTTATGTTAGGTTATTACCTTTGTGATGACTAGAATGAGAGAAAATATTATTCTAGATAATAGCAATAGGAATTGTTTCAGAAGCCAGTGACTTCCACTACACTGGACAGAACAAAAACTCCCACAAACAAACAAACAAACAAAAAGGAGGAAATAGTAAGATTTGATATGCTTAGTTTGTCATGTTTGCTTAATTTGGAAAATGCTAGGAATTTTCCAGTACTTTGGAGCTCAGTAACATAAGTAATACAAAGAGCACTCTGTTAAATACACGACACACAGATTCAATTATTTATGATTGGAATTTTTAATGATTTTCATTCCACCCATCTCTGTAAGCTTTGTACTATATTTATCTTTTTTACAAGATTGACTAAGCTGTAATAAAGCTGCTAAAAGCCAATTACCAATATTGGGGTAATTCTAATAGTTTGTAGCAGAGGAATTAGAACAAAATTATTTCCGTTTAGCCAAGGATTTCAGATGAAATAGCAAGTAGCACTGAGACTAGATTTAGAGAAAGAAACCAGGCTGAGGCTGCTTTTCAGAAACTTGCTTAACAATTTTCCCCCCTTAATTTCTTTACAGCACAGGAGCCCACTGGTATTGGCTCCACCTAGGAGGTCCTATTGCTTTAAGGTAAATTTTTAAGATCAGTTGAACAAATCGCAGTCAGACTCTGTTAATCAATAACCTTTGCATCATGAATGACTTACAGTTAAGGTCCTGTTTTAACTCTCTGCTTTTGGTAGCAGCATGTTTCTCTTCTAGGTTATTTGGCATTAATCATGTCTAGACTGAGATTTTGTGTTTCATAGTCACTCTTTTTGAAGATAAAATTTACATGAACATGTCCTGAAATGTTACAGTCAACTTCAGTTTCATTAAGAGACATTGGTATTACAAGACAACTGAAATTTGTATTCAAGTAACGGAGCAGAAAAGTTTGCAGAGAAAACCACCTTAATGAAGTGGTTTTGGCTTAGAAAAGTAGTTACGTTTCCACAGGAAGAAGGGAGAAGTTTTGTCTTCATTTTCTTTATTCCATGCAGAGAAATATATATAAAGACTCTGAGATAGTGAGCGTGCTGTGATGCAACCTGACTGCACCAGAGAGTTTATTACTAAATTTTGTTCTGGACTATATATTTACTGGAATTAGCTACCGTGTGACTTGGTCTCAGAAGTGTTTCAGGGTAGTTTATAAAATAGAGAAAACTGTACAGTTGGTGTCATTTATATGAGACAATAAGCAGTTCCAGATTCAATTAGTTGGGATTTTTTGGGGAAACAGTTTTGAGAAAAAGTGGGATTTGGTCAGAAGAGAAGGCCATCAGTCCAGTTGATATGCTAGCCTTGTCCAGGTTGGCCAAACAGCCAATTTGTTCCAGGATCCATCCAGAACAACTCTGAATCTCAGTTATTTACTACATTTTAATTTCTGTCTTGGGAGAATAACTTCCCAAGTCAACCATTTTCTACAAGTCTGAATTTTATTTCCCAGTGAGCCTTTCCTAGACTTCAGCAACCACCAGAAAGCATCCCTGATGCAGCCAAGATATTTGCAGTTCCAAGAGTATCACAGTGCAGATCTGTGCTTTATTCTGTATCTGGATCAAAACATCAGCATTTCAGACAATTCAGTTCTGAAATTCTGGGTCTACTTGTACTTGTGATCTGAATTTCTGCCTTGTTTACATTAGCCTTCCTATTTTGCATTTTACAGAAGAGGGAAAGAAACCGAAAGACTAAGTGACTTGCTGCAGATTACACAGAGAAGTAAATCAGCCATGACCAGAACCTCATTTAGTGCTGCACGTATTAGCTTAAATTAGATTTGCAGCATTATTTGCTCTGTTTTGTTGCACAGTGTTGTAAGGGATTTGGCAGAAGATTTGTTTAATAAAATGACTGCAGGAGAAATAGAGTCTGAAAATAATGTGCCATGTATCTGAGTTCAAAATGTACTAATTCATAACACTAAGGCAAGCCAGCATGCATTTTGAAACACTTCTTATAAGAATTTCAATTCTCCCAGACAACATGCATTGTCCATGTGGAGATGAATAGTTGCTGTCCTTGAAAGCCTGTACACTAGAGCTGGTGGAAAGCTGTGCTGTCAGTTGTCCCAAAGGATGTGTTTCTATGAAGTACTCACCAATTAAGAACACTGACTCCTCACAAAACTTTCCTAAACTTCACAAACAGTGCTGCCCTGTGGGAGACACTGCTGCAAATTTCCCTTCTGCTTGATTTGGGTTATTCAGAATTGAAAAGTTCTCCTCCTCAGCAAGCAAAATAAGCTGTTTCATCAGGCTTTTCCAAAAACTGAGATCCTTCCTGCAGCCTCTGGATGCAGATCCTGATGCACATGTGGGCCATTTTCCCTAGAGTTTTGCAAGAGGGTTGAAGTTTCTTTTGAAATAAATTCTGCACTTTGGGAGCTACTGTGAGGCAGAGGAATGCTTTGAGACTGGGAAGAAGCAGTCTTCCTGGTGGATGTTTTCCTCCTGATTCTAGGTCTCTGAGTGTCAGAGGTTTGAAAACAGGTAGCAGATTCCCAGGGATTTGTCCAGTCTATTACGTCCATAGAGAAACAAGTAAATAAACTGTAGAAATTTTTAATAGCTATTTGCTTATGTAGTGAAATAGGCATGACCAGAACGAATAGGGTGGGCAAAACCTAAAGTAGTTACTTGACTCCACCGGTGATCTATGGTGGACCTTGTATGTTTTTATCAGGAACAGATTTCTCTGGCTTGAAGCAAGCAAAGCAGGAGACAAAGGAAGAAAATTGTCTCTGTTAAAACTGTTTGGAGGATGCTGTCTGAGAGGTCTAGTAATTAGATATACATGTAAGTCAGGGCAGCTGTTTGCCTGGGGTTTTTTTTAGCTATGTGACTTAGCTACTGGGTCATGTTATATTGCAAGATAATACAGTCACAGAAATAGTTTAAATTGCTTTACGTAGGAAATTTCTAGTCAACCATGTCACAGTGATGTCTCAGGTAAATTGCAGCAAAGCTTGTAAGAACATTTTCCAAATTATGCAGGATGTCATAAACAACCTTTTTCTGGTTTTAGTGATATTGAGAAATCATAATTACTCAAGTAAGCCTTTACCTCTCCAGTGATAACAGACAGGTGATTAAGACACTGTTTGAAAATAATACTATATCTCATACGCCACTCAACAAGGATAATTTTTTTTCCTTTCAGCAGGCTATTGTGAAGCTTTATTATTGCTTATAATGAGGTTTGTGATATTGCAGTGGAAATTGTACCAGTAATTACTCAAGTCAGAATATCCTGACATGAGAAAATAATATTTTTCAAACCCCAATTAACTGAGCTGAGTGAAGATTCAGAGCTACATGCAGGTTAGTATTGGTGACCTATAGAAATGATAAATGTATAATTATTTCTCAAACATTCAAGCTAGCAGTTACTTAAGCCATTTAAGCAGTAGAAACATGTTTAGGAATACTTTTAGTAGAAGTAGTAAAAGAAAGTATTTAAAACAGTAGGTTTCAAATGTGAGGTGGGAACCTAGGGATTTGAAAACCAGCAAAATTCTAAGATAAAACTGCTATTTGCAAAAAATTTAAAAGTTGAGATTATACAAATTATACAAATTTCTGATTACAGAGTGTTAGGGTCTGTATGAAGTCAAGCATGCCATTAAAACTAACTGCATTTTCCTTGCTGTATTTCTGTCTGACACCGAAAATGTATACCATGTGATAAAAGAACTTCTGACCCTCAGTTTCAAGTCCTGTCTGTAGAGTCTTCAGGCAAGTAATTAGATTCAAAAACTTTTGAGGATCCCCAAACATAGTTTTCTTTTGTTGTATCTTTATGCTACTAGGAAAGATCTAGGAAAGGTTGTGCATGTATAAAACCAGTCCCAATCCTAAATTCATTGACACTGATTTCAAATGGGATCAAGATGACTTACATAGCAATTTCACTTGATTGGCACTGAACAGTGGATTGAAGAGTCCTTCTTGATGGAAATTCCTGCTTACCTTCTGGCCGTTAAGCTCATTTTGTAATCTTTTGGTAGCTATATACTCTGATCCTATGATATTACTTGAACTTAAAGCTTATTTTCAAAGCCTAGATAGATAGGATCTAATCCTACTTTTACTATGATGTAATACTGCATAATACTATTCTCTGAGATTACTTAGGAAACTTAAACAGATGCTTAAACTAGGACAACTTTGGTAAAAAGTCTGAGTATGGCTGAATCACAGTAACACCTTTGATGCAGAGAAGTGGAAAAAAACTTCAGTTAATGCCAAATGAAAGCACGGGATCCCAATGACTTCAAAAAGCAAAAATACCCTTATAAAGATGGATATGAGGAAATTATGTGAAAAAAAGCAACACAAATACTAGGAAATCCCCTAGAGGTGACACTTGGCTTTAGTTAAGGGGCTAAATACTCACTTGGAATGTAAGGATTCTTTATTTAGCTCCCGTTTTTGCCCCCATCACCCATGAGAGTCCCTCACCTGGCCTGGTTTGGATTGCATCAGCTGTTTGTAGTGCTGCTTCCCTTTGCACAAGATCAACAGTCTGTGCTACAGGACTCGGTCTTGGGACTCCTATGCATCTGCTGAATGTCTGAGACACTACATACAGTCATGAATTGCCACTTCTCTACATCTCAGTGAAATTTCAGATGTTTTGTAAAGGGCTAGGCAGCTTTTTCAGCAAGACTGAGATGTTTCTTCATCCAGAGAATAACAATTACGGACACGTGGTGAGGAGAGTGGGAAGTGTGGGTTAAAGTGTCTCCAGGGCAAAAAGAGGGCAGCAGATCTTCAGCGCTGAAAAGGAAATGTAAATCCTGCAATGCATTTCTGTCTGTTTGCTTACTAGAAAACATTTTCATATAAAAGAATACGCTATGGAGTAAAAAAAGTACTGGGAGGCATTCACAGGATGATCCAGGTTAGCTGAAGAGCTGAACACTTAGGGTTAATTCCCAACTTGAGTCTCAGAAAATCAGCTGAAGGCAATCATTCTGTGTAGGAGTTAATTGAACCCTGAAGAGTCAGATAGGCATAATGAAGCTAGAGAGTGGGGAAATACTAGACCTCTGAGAGAATAAACATGAGTATGGATATGTTAAATGAAGCTGGGAAATGCTTGCATTTTGTTTTACTGCTTATTGAGGACAGATGAAAACACTGGTGCTTTTACCACCCTGTTCCAGATTTGAATTGACAGACTGTGCAATCCAGCTAAACTTGAACCTTTTGGGTTTATTCTTTCTGCTATGACTTTAGCTTTATAAAAGTTTGCTAAAGCTTGAAAAGCAAATTGCAAGTCTGGGGGGTAATAGCAGCTCAAAGCCTGCAAGTACCCCTATGCCTGTTTGAAAGGCTCTAACGAGGCCAAGGGAGCTTTGTTTTGAAATCTAGGAGCATGACTGCTCTTGAAGAATTTTGCTCTTTGTAAGGAAAATTGTCTCACTTGCACAAAGCAAAGACCTCTGTTTTGCCTCCGGTCACCATCGCCCTGCATTCTCTGGTTGAGTACTGCTATGGAAGTGCTACAACTCCAGTCTGGTTTTTGTCTCTTTTTGTTGAGCCTTTGGTGAGCTGGTGGTGGGTTCATTTGGTCACCTGTGCGTGAGGCCTTGAAATTTCTTTGGAAGTTGTTTTAAAAGTAACTTATGATAACAAATTCTGCTATTCTTGCAGAACAAGTGCATTTCTTTTCTAATACAAATAAACTTTTATTGATCAGTACTCATACACCAACTTTGTCAAGTTTTCTTTTCATGCCTTACTTCACAAATCGTGCATTAAATTTCTTTGAGAAATACAATAGCAAGTTAGGGACATATAATGGTTCTTGAAGCAGAACACAGACCATAATTTATAAGAGGACATCAAACATAATCAAAATATAAAATTCTACTGCAGGCTTAATTTTATTTAGCGTCAAGAAAGACATTAATTTTGGAACAAATGTTTTACTATACTTGTTCCAGAGCTTTTCGAAGTCTCCAGATGTAAAGATAGCAAATGGATGACAAAAGAAAACCCAGGAAATTCATATCTTAAAACATCAGGTTGTTTTACTAGCTGGGATTTATTCTATTGTACCCTCTTTCTTTCAGTAATTATTGCTAGCAACAAAAAATTCACTATAAGTTAACTATGATTCAATTCAATACATATCTGAATCAAAATAACAGTCAGCTAGTGCACATCTGACTGACAGCCCCAGGGGTCAGATAGGATACTACACGGCTGACTACATGGCACGCTGTGTTTCCTCCCTTACAAACACTCTCTCACTTGCTCAGGGGGAGGATGTGCGTCTTATCTGCAACAACAGGTTAGGGGAAGTAACTGCTGCAGCCTTGCCAGAAAACCGTTCCTTGAAAGTGCTCCCAACACTAACACTAGGAGTACTGTTCTTTCCCTCTAGAGCCTAGGATCAGGTGGCTCTCCTGAAGGTGGCCGTCATTACATGAAAGAGGAGCTATAAATTAGTGCAGGCTGGGTAGGTAGGAACCCTCTCTGCCTTTCTGCCTGTGATCTCTTCTGCAGTTTGTGCTGCTTCAGTTTGGGGTGGTACTGCAGTATTCTGGGGAAGCAACATTGCCTGGGTGGTGGGTAGGGAAGTGCATCATCCCTGTAGGCTTCTTGGGCTGTGGTACTGCTGCACCTTGACCTGAGAAGGTGGAAAATGGCTTTGAGTAACATTATTTCCTTACTGGGGGAAGAAGGGCATTTAGAGGTAGGAAGGTACGTGTTACTAGCCTGAGGTACTCATCTTTAAAAAGTAGCAAACATTGTGGAAAATGTATACCCCATATAAGCAAGCTTGCTGCTTCTGTCTGGGCCCTCCTGCTGTGCCTTGTGGGGTGGGAGCCTGGCTGTGTGGCATAACAGGCATAACCTGTTAGCACCCCTTCCCAGCCTTGTGTGTTTCTGTCCCACCAGTAGGTAGGAATTCTGCTTTGGGCATGTACCTTTTCTAAGCAATATTGCTGTGGGAAGCACTTGCTTGAGCTCTAATGTCTATTTGGGAAGGAGTCACTATGCTACAGCTGTTGCCTCTCTGCTAGTGGGAAGTAGTAAATAGTTTGGCCCCTTGTGCAGCATAATTTTAACTTGCCCATCAACTGCTTTTTTGGGGCTTTTTTCTTTTTTCCCCAAAGAAATATGAAATGTGAATTATGTGGAGGTGGTATAGAGCTGTGCTGTGTAGCCCAGCTTTCTGCTCATCTCACAGCATGACAGGATTTTAGCTCTGGTCCATGGTTTTCTGCCCTCAGCTCTCCCCTCAGTCCTTGCCTTTGCTAATAGCAACTGTGGTGATGAGGGGGAATTCTTCCTGGACTTACGGAGCTGATAGATGCAGGCTGGCCTTCAAAAAAGTCTTTGATCATTGCTCATTATGCACTTCATTTCTTGAGCTCAGATATGCAAGTCTGTATCTCAGTCATATCATGCATTTGTCTGCAAAAATAAGCAGCTACTGTGCTATTCATTTGGAAAATGTAATGGAAATACAGCATGTCACACACTAAAAAAACTCCAAATCTACAAAAATTGTTAGTTCTGTCTGTTTAAAATTCAAAACACAGGAGAAATTCATTTAGTTGGGATTTGGGTTTTTTCTTCTTACCAGAAGAGGATGCACATAACACTTGCAGTGTTAAGTGGCTCTATCTTGCTTTCTCATCTTCTGGCTGAGGATCTTTAAAAAGACAAATGCAAACTGATTGAAGGAGAATAAGTCATAATGCATATTTGTGTTTGGACTAGAAATTCTTGATTTCCTATTTATTTTGTGTGCATGCTTTCTGCAGTCTTTTTTGATTTCAATGTTTGTTCTATTGGAGAGGTAATAATTCCCTTTGAAACTAAGGACACTTGATGTTGTAAAGCTCCTGTAATAAGAGAGGATTGGTGCAGTTTACATTGAATAGACTTTGCTAGTTTCCAGACTGGAGGTTTGATCCCTTGAAGAGGAATTTATGCAGCTGAAGTATGTCACTATGACTTCAGTTAGTGCTGCATTCAGTCCTGTACTTAGTGGATGAGATTAGGATTTACCGAGTGAAAACCAAGCAGCATGCACAAACCTCGAAAATAAATTGTAAACAAAACACTCTGAAGTTCTGGTCCTTTCCTCTGTTCAAGAGTGGGGCTTCCACTGTCAAAGCCAGAAGGGCTTTGTGAATCTTTTCAATGGATGTGTTTTGTTTCTCCAGCATTTCTTCAAATATTATTGCAATTGCTGAAAAGCTCATATGTTTGTTGTGTACAGGTTTGAGTGCCTTTTGTCTGAGTAGACATATTAAAAGAAGAGTGGACAGTTAGTGAATATAACATGCTCTATTTAAATGTAATTTAGAAAGTTTATTTTCTTGGCACTTTGTTTTTTTCCCCTAAGGTTGACTGAAAAACAGATCTTTTAGGAACACTATAATTCAGTTATTCGATGTATTTAAGCAGAGTGCATCTTTAGCAGGATCTAGCTTAAAGTCACAAGCGAGCTAGTGCCTTGATCCTCAGTCACCCAAAGTGTCTGTGTCACAGTTATTGGGTAAGTTACTGTGAGATTTGCTATTACTTGATGTGTAATCCTATGTCACATTAGTGTTGCTCTTATTGATTTATGCTTAAAGTATTGCTTACAGTCCTCTCTCTATACTTGTAGGCAATCTTACTTTCTCTGCTATCATAGTGTTTCACAGTCTACATTACAGAAAGAAAATTAAGGAAGTAAGTTGTAATTTTTTAAAAATTTCCTGAATATTCTGTAACCAGAATAATGTTGTTCTAGATGTAAAATAATAACTCCATTATGTAATTAGGATGATGATTTTCTTGTACTTCTAAATGGAACTACTGACAGAAACATTGACCTGTGCAAAAGTAGTCTGTTTCATCAGTGAAAGTTAATGAAGACTTAAATTTATTTCTTAGGGACAATTCCCTCTGTGCACGCTGAAATATGACAGATGCTCTTACCGTGTTTCATTGCAGCCACATCCAGCCTAGTGAAATAAAACATTGTTATTTTATTATTATGTTGATGTTTCTGCTGAAAATTGACCCTTTCTGCACGGTCCAATTGAGGTAGCAAAGCTGTTGTTGCTCCTCTTAGTAAGGAAGTGTTTAAGCAGTTGGAAGGGATAGGCTGCAGCTACCACCTCTCTCCCTTTTGCCCCAGGGGCCTTGCCATGTGCTCCGCTGCTATAATATTGAGGGGACAGGGATGAGATTTTCCTTGGTTCCTGGGGAGGGAAGGAGGGTATTTTGGGGTGGTGGCATCTCTGGATGCAGTGAGTGTGGCAGAGTAAATGAAGGCTCAGACGTTCTCCCCCACCACTTGAATTGCTTTATTGCCTTCAATTCAGTTTTCTGGCCCTGAATTAAGGGCAATGTGACTGTCCTTTTATTTCTTCCCATCCAGTCATTTTGGCTGCAGTAAATGTTCAAGCTGTGCTGCAGCTGCTGAGAAGCCTTGATCCAGCCTGACTGGAGCTGTTGTGTTCAGCTCTCCAACCTCTGACAGAAGTGGCTGCATGCAGCAGGCAAACAAAAGCCTCTTTGTTCAGCCAAGGTGCTACTGCTGCAATAGGAACGGGGCAGAGATGAGAGTGTGTCCTTGGTATCTCCACTGTAGTACACCGTAAGCTACTCCTTGAAGAGCTATCTAGTGTATTTTTGGGAAAACAGTATCTTCTGTGCTTGTGAGATGAAAACACGAAGTCACAAAATTTACTGTAGCCTTGTGTTGCAGGAAAGCTTTTGCTAGAGCTAATATTTATTGAACATCTTTAACTGGTGTTTAGCAGTATGTAATGGGGAATTATCATTTTACCACCTTAATGAGGAATATCCCAGAAGGTTGCGCAGGGACTTGACTGAATGCTTCTGAGGGTCAGCAATTTTGTCACAAGAAGTCCCTTCATTTTTTGTTAGGTACAGGATGTAGCACGTAAGGCCACCGTGTGTTTGGCAACTCTGCTCTGTGAGTGCTTAATGTCTTGCATGGCAAGCTTTGGATACTGGGCTAACTGTCAGAAAATCAGCTCAGGCTTTCTAGCTGTGCAGGCTTGCAGTGCAAACATGATGAAAGTATCCAAATGGTTTGTGGAAAAACCAGTCACCACCTAGTTTAGTGTAGGTGGCACTCAAGTGGATTGTAGCACTTGAATGATGCCATGTGTTGTCACTTGGTGCTGCTCTCAGTCTTGTGCACTGGCTCACTAGCCCCAAGGCACACAGGTTATGAAACCAGTCCCAACATTGTACCTCTACTAAACTGATGGCTCAGTGTAGGAACACAGTGGGGCCCCTGTGCTAGCCAATTAGCCCTACTGAGGACATCAGCTAAGTCCTGTCTGTACTGAAGAAAGTCTACTGCAGATATCTGAACTAGGTTTTCTGTTTTCCAAGTTAATTCTTCCAGTATTTAGCTATTCAGTAATATTAAGAACTGATTAATGTAGGATATGCCAAGTTCCTGCAGCCTTAATGCATATAACTAACAAATGAGAAAAGTGTTTATTTTTCTACAACTCCTAATAGCCTTCATCCCTGTTCTGTAGAGGCACTAGGCTGGCTTATAATACCTATCTGTTGCATCCTTTAAACTGAAGGTATCCAATTACTATTGTTGCTTTCTAAACATAATGATTTTAATGGTCAGTCTAGATCTTTCCATTAAAGAGGAATATTGAAGCCAGAGCTTTGCAAAAGTTGAAAATTAAGCCAACCTTCTCTCTAGCTTTGAGCATTTTGTATTTCAGGGGACTCAGCAGGCATGGTTTTAATTTGAAAATGCTAAGTTATGAGCACTGTTCATAATATACTGAATGCCTTATCTGCCACTGTTTGCTGTTGTGTTTCTCAGGTATGTATTTCACAACTAAACTAAGCAAATTGTTTTAGCAGCACTAGGGACACCTTTTTTATTGGAGTAAACAACATTCCCCTGTGAGTGCCACAATTACCAGTGTGTAGGTATTGTTTTGTATTTATCTCCAGGTTCTGTACAAGTGGTGGCGAAACATTCAAGTGCTGAGCTTGAAAAAGTTAATACTGAGGCACTGAACAAAGACACCTTCTGCTGAGGAAATTTAGTCATCTTCTTTTAGGAACGAGTGCAAAGCATTTCAACATCTGCTCTCATGGAGAAAAAGTAATGTGGGGGATTTTATTTGTTTACTTGCTTTCAATCAGGAAGAGTAGCTTTTGGTAACTTCAGTATAAAACCAAAAAAGAATAGGCAACTTAGACTTCCCTCCATAAATGATGCATGGATCCTGTGCAGTTTAAAACTCACCCTACTATTACTAGTTACTTCTAGCATTTGATATGTACCCATTCACTACAGATTTCATCCATCTAATACAAGCTTGATTGCACAGATTATAGGAAACTAGTCATGCACAGCATGTTTCTTCCATATTTGGGATGGTCTAGTGACAGATTGAAGCTAATATGGGACTATGATCATGCTTTCTACTTCTTTGCTATAAGGCTACATTTTATGGTAAATTAGAGTGGCTGTTGATGGATCTGCATGTGATGATAGTGATCCGGGATGTGCTCAGACCTCACCACTTGCTGTTGAGATTCTGTGTACATGTTGCCATCTGCCACTGTGTGTTGCTAGCAGTGTTTTCTTCATCACAGGGATGACCAATCCTTTAGCTGAAGGGTCTCTGTCTAGATGGAAGGGTCTCTATCTAGATAGTCTCTATCTATCAGTAGGATTTCTATGGTGTTTTCTTCCATTTATGCCAACCGCGTACTGCCAAATGATATATTTTGAAGTGTTCTTTTAGTGTGCCTCAGTCTGTCTGTGTTTTGGACATTAAGAGTAATTTCTTCACAAAAGGGTGATTAAACATTGGAGAAGACTGCCCAGGGAGGTGGTGGAGGCTCCATTCCTGAAGGTCTTTAAGAAGACTAGATATGTCACTTAGTGGGATGGTCTAGTTGACAAGGTGATGTTTGGTCAAAGGTTGGACTTTATCTCAGAGGTCTTTCCAACCTAAATGATTCTGCTCCTCCCAAATCTGCCTGTAAGTTGTAGAGGAAAATACACATGCGCTTATTCCATAGTACAAATATTCAACAAAATAAAGAGGTTAAAAGTTGGCTGCTTGCTTGAAATCTGTATGTTTATGAGCTGTAGGGCAGAGTTCTTTCTGCCTCAAGAGGTCCATCCTCTTTGCCTGCAGCACATAGCAGGAACCACTCAAAAGGACCAAAGAAACTCCTTTTTTGTTCCTTGGGGAGACTGAAGTAATCTGCAGGAAATGTTGCTAATGCTCTGCTCCTATTTTGTTCTTCTCTGAAGTAACTTTTGGGGGATCTTCAGCACACATTGTGCAGTCTGATTGCTTTGGACATTAAGGGATGATCAGTGGTTGGGCCTTTTGTACTTGAGCATTCAAGGCTTTCCAAGAGTCCTTAAGCAGCCAAACCTGACATCAAGTAGGTAACGCACTCAAATGGATAGATGGTCTGTAGTGCAGCATCTAAAAGGGACAGGGGAGTGTTATTCCTTTGCTGCTAGTAAGTTTTTTTCCTCCCCCTTTTACCAATGGTATTGATACTTAAGAGACCTGATCTCTTCTCAGTGCTGGCACTTGGTGGATTCCATCCTTTAAACAATGTTGCATGTAGCTCTTGTTTGCCTGGGACGTACCAAATATGAAGCTTACATTTTGCTTGTGTAGTGCTGCATCTGAACAGACAGGCAAGTGTCAGCCTTGTCCCAAAAAATTATGTGCAGGGAAGGAGGCTTGACTGAAATTTAGAAAAGGAAAAAGAAAAAAAACTGTTGGGCAGATGATGCTGGTCTGGCAGTGTGGCCAGGTGACATTTGCACTGCAGCAACCAGGAGGAGGAATTTAAATATAGAGTGGGACCTTGGGAATGCTCTTGAAGGACAGAGGATTTTTTTTCTGAATTCTGTGTCAGTAGTACATCTTTCGGCCATTGGCCAGGCAGAAAGTTATCTAGCTCAAGCTTTGAATGAAGACGTGTTCTGATGAATGAGTGAGTTTTGGCATGAGGTGATTACATTAAACCGAACACTGAAGTAATGGACCTAGAGGCGTGTAGACCTACTGACAGAAAATAATATTTCTTTGTGCCTCTTCCCTTTTGTGCATCAAATGGGGAAGTAGTACTTCACTTTTTCACAAAGCAGTTGACGTGTAAGTTATTAAAGTATTTTAAAATGTAATTTATACACAATGTCCTTAAATTTGCTTCTGTACTTGGGTATCCCCTGCTAGAGTAGGAGTTACTATAACTCAGAAGAATATTGATGTCTCTGATCCCTCACTCTGTATCTGGCAGCAGCCATTACAACCATTATCTACCCCTCAGGAGACAGCTAAAAATAGATTAAAAATCACCATGCAAGTAGTCCACTGTTTTGTTACACAGTAGATAAAAATGCTTTTTGCATTCTTGATGCAAGTAGAATTAATTTTTTTGCAATTCTTGGCCTAGTTAGCATATCTGCCAATATTACTTCTGCTAAATTTTGAAAGTTGCTAACTCTCTTAGGAAAAAAGTCTGTAACTACTTCCTGCTCTGACCAGATTTCTCGTGTGTCCTCAGAGACAAAGTGCTTTGAACTTCTGTTTGCTTCATTGTGTGTTATTTGCCTCCATGTCCCACATATACCATCCCCTCTTTCCCTTCTACTTATTTATTCCACTCCTAATGTGGTATTTTTAGAAGTGGACTATTCACAATTTTGTGATATTCAGTCTTTTTCTGACACAATATCTTTAAGTGGATTGGGGGGAGGTGTGGGGATGTGGAGCGAAGCATGGCTTTTTCTGCTATTCTATTCATATAAAAGAATGTCAGTCCTGGTTGTCCATTAGATGTTACTGTAATGAAAATGACTGGTCACTCCGTAGTGACACAATTATTTCTAGCATTACATGATTAATCTTTTGTTTCAGATTCTGCTTAATAACAACAAATGTGCCTGGTTTTAATATGAGGAGCTTAGTTTGCCAAATACTTAGGAATCTGAAGCTTGTGGACAAGTTAAGATGCTTTTTTCACATATGAAAATTATGGCAGAGTACACAAATCACAAAGAAGAAAATCAGGTATCCTTATTAATGAAGGAGACCCTATTCTTGCAAAATCTCTAGTCAAACATTGTTCTGGAGAGTTCAGTGGGATCACTCTGAGTAAATGCAGCAAAAAAAGGGGGAGGGGGAGGAATTACCAAACCCCACATTATTTCTTTTGAGCTGAGGTTGAAAACTTCTGCTTTTCTTTATGTAGGGTTAAGAAATGGAGTATGAAATGCATGCTTTGGTTAGTCCAATAAACTTGAACATTTAATTTGAGTCCAATTCATATCTTGGTGCTGAAAGAGTGCAATGAGTTCACTGCAGGATAGATGCATCATGCTTATAGCAGAAGTATATATGCTAAAGCAATAACAAGATTTCATTGCTTGGTTTCCTCTGTTTCTAATTTGTGCATGTTTAGACTGACCAAACAGATCTGGAAATATACTGGTGGCTTTTGATATTCCTGTTTGGTAATAGAATGATACTTACTTAAGGAAGCATGTAATTGTATGTCTCAAGAATTAAGTGAGGTTCTCGGAAAAGGTGTAAAAAGATTAGATCTACCTGCACATATTTTTAACTTGACTGCAGGTGCAATGATCTCAAACCTTGGATTTGCTTCCCTCAAGATTATCTTGACATATCCCATTTCCCCAGTTCCTGCTGTCACAGGTACTTTGGTCTTTCTCTCAGCCTATGGCACCCAAGACTTGTATCTCAGAGGATAAAATACAGTCCTGTAAATCAGAGCTAAATAGTTTTTTAAAAATCAAGATGATGTGATATAATCACGTACAATCTTCTTGTGTCTTCTCTGGGACTACATGTCTGTTTCATAAAGGTCTCTGGGTTTTGTAAAATAAGTGTGGTTTGTGCTCTGAATTTGATGCACTTGGTCCTGGCTCTGTCCTCACACTTATTGGTGCTATGAGGCTGTTTTGGGAGAGCGTGTACATCAAGTTAAAGGTAGTAACTATGTCTCATGTTGCTGCAGGGGAAGAAGCAGGGACAGAACACAAGAGCCCGGGAGTATGTAACAGCCAGGTTCTGTGGCTTCTGATTTCAGTTACGTGCCTGTTATGTGATTGTCATCACTCCCACTACACTTTTTTGGTGAGCCATGAGTAAAGGCATTAATCTAGATACTTAATTGCTCAATCTGTAAAGCAGATGAAGCTGCATAATTGGTGTTACGAGTTGTTACATTAGTGCTGTCACAGAAGTAAAAAAAACTGTTCGTATTCAACACAATTAAAAGACTGAGTTATTGCAGTGGTATCTATTTGTGTCTCTGGCTAAGGTCTGATGTTTTTTCTTTTTTTTTCCTTTATTGTGGTTAGTGAATTTGATTCTCCTAACTGTGTTTGGCATTTGGACTTATTCATGTTGAATAGAGTTTGGGGGAGCTCGATGGGACTGGAGGAGGAACACTGCTCAAACGTTCCTTCGTAGACTGACAGAAGAATTTTCATCGTTCACTAAAACTTGTTCTGAATTTGTACAGCACTGCTTATGAAAATAAGCTGTGGCTTTTTGAGCATGGAATAGAAGAAAAATTCACCCTGCATGTTGACTATTTGTTCCAAAATGGCTCTTTGAAGAGCAGTGACTTATTTAACAGTAAAACCTTTTGGACCATGACAATAAAGCTGCCTGAACAAGTTAACATGCATGCTTTGACCTCAATTTGAGGAGAATTCAAATCAACCTCTGCATAAATCATGGTCTCTGGAGCTGGACATGTGCCATGCTTGTTATATAGTAAGGGTGTAATAGGCTGTGAGAGCAGAAGGAAGAAATGGCATCTGAATAGACAGACTTCACTACAGGCTTCATAGTCCAGAGATAAAATAATAAAGGAAATTATAAGTAAGATAATTATTTTTAGGACTGGAACAATATCGGGCTTGGCAAACCTTAGAATACCCTTCTGTTAGCTGCACTTGCTATTAAGATACCAACATTCTGAATTGTGGAAATAACTGCCTAATTTTTCTATTGCCTGCTTCAGCCCCAGTTCAGACG